>NC_045696.1:9645249-9956993 GCF_009834535.1 Camelus ferus | reverse complement strand
AAGTTTGTTTTCTATGTCTGTGAGGCTATTTCTGTTTTGTAAATAAGCTCATTTGTGTCTTTTAAATTTATTTTAAGATTCCACAAATGAGTGATATCATGTGGTATTTTTCTTCCTCTTTCTGGCTTGCTTCACTTAGAATGACAATCTCCAGATCCATCCATGTTGCTGCAAATGGCATTATTTTATTCTTTTTAATGGCTGAGTAGTATTCCATTGTGTATGTGTATATCTATCTATCTATCTATCTATCTATCTATCTATCTATCTATCTATCTATCTATCTACCTATCTATATCTATATCTATCTCACAACTTTTTAAAATATATGTATCACAACTTTTTTATCCAGTCATCTGTTGATGGCCATTTATGTTGTTTCCATGTCTTGGCTACTATAAATTGTGCTGCTATGAACATTGGGGTGCATGTATCTTTTCGAATTAGAGTTCCCTATGGATATGTGCCCAGGACTGGAATTGTTGGACAGATTTTTAAAAGTGCACTTTTCTGTCTTTTTCATATCAGTCAAAGGAACTCCAAGTCTCTCAAGTTAGATTTTTTGAGTAATCCTTGACCTCCACCCCAGACTTCCAATCCGGTCCGTTTGTAGATGAGCTATATTTCCCTCCAAAATATAGATACTCACCCCATTCCACCTGCACGGCCATCACCCCGCTCTAAGCCACTGTCATCTCCAACTTGCACGACCTTACAGATTTTTCTCCCACTCTGTGTGTAGTTTTCTTCATTGATTACTGGAGATACTGGGTGATCATTAACCCATGTTCAATGAAACCCCGAGGTTTCTCACCCTGGGGCCCGCTAGAGAGCGTCCTGAGTGAATCAGCGTTGTTGCAAACAAGTGTCCTTGTGACTTTCTATTTCCGGCTCATATGGGGAGACCCAGTTTTCTTTATTGGAATCTTCCTAGACATGGCTTGCTTCTCCTGATTAGTTTTCAGGTGAGCCCCACTGATTCAGCTTCAGGTGCCCTGGCGGATGGCTGCTAGCCTGACTTCTTTGAGGTCTGCCCAAGTATCCTCAAAGTGAATGGCCCACATGCCATGAGACTTAAGCTTAGGTCATTCCAAATATATTTCTGATTTGATGAAAATCTGGTCACTTTTTCACATGAAGTGTTCATCATTCTTTAATTCTCGTTCCTTCTTGTACTTCTAACCTTCCATCTGGGGTTACTTTCCTTTTCCTTTTGGATGCTGATCTGCTGGTACTGAATGCTCTTGGGGTTTTGTATTTTTTTCTTGTCCGCAAATGTCTGTAGTTCACCTTTATTCTTGAAGGATATTTTCCATGGATAGGGGATCTAGGTTTTTCTTTTGGCAAATTGAAGATATCATTTCATCGTCTTCTGGCTCTCACTGTGGCTTTTGAGCAGTCAGTTGACTATCTATGGCTTCCTTAAAGGCAATGTCTTTTTTTTCCCTCAGGCTGCTTTAAGATTTTCTTTCTATCTCTTTCTCTTTACTGAAAATAAGAATGTCTTTTTCATTGTCTTGCTTGGGATTCACTGGTCTTGATTTTGCAGATGAATGTCCCTCCTCAGGTCTGGATAATCATCCATCATCATATATTTGAAGATACTTTTCCTGTGCCTTTCCCTCTCTTTACTCCATCTGATACTTGCATTAAATGCTTACTGGGTCTACTCATTGTATACCCTACTACCCTCTCTTCTGTCTTTTTAACCATTTTTCTTCCCATACTATACTCTTGATAGTTTCTTCTGCTTTAGTTTTGGTATACAAATTCTCTCTTCAACTTGTCTACAGAGTGGTTGAAATAATCCACTGGGTCTTTAATTTTAGCTAACGTATTTTTCACATTTAGAAGTTCTTTTTTACATCAATCAAGACCCTTTTTTTTTATAGTTTCCATTTCCTTGCTAAAATTTTAAAACTCGTTGATTATTTCTTTGACAGAATTGTTTTAGTCTGTGTTTTAGTCGTTATAGTTCAAATATCTGAATGCTTTGTGTTTCTTTTGCCTGTTGGCTCTCACTCATAGTGTGATGTTTTCTTGTATGTGTGGCTATCTTTGAATATGACCAACTCCAGTGTTTTCTGGGCATACCCAAAGGGCACACCACATAGGATCATGAATATAACCTTTTCATGATTCCCCAGTGATCTGCCATGGTTTCCCTCTCCTGCCCTGGTAGCTCTCAGTCATGCTCAAGGAGAATCCTCCATCATCTACAGAGCTGTGTGAAATCACCTCATTTTTGCCTTCAATGAAAGTTGCTTCCTGCAGGATATTGCCACTCCCTCAGACAATCAAAGCCACTCTTGCTTATTATGCCAAATCCCTAAGGGACCCTTAGAGGACCAGAGTGATTCTGCATCCCCTGAAGTTCTCAGAAAACTGAAGCCACACAGCTTTCTGTGCAACAGTGACAGGTAGGGTGGCAGTGGTGGTGGATGTGGTGGGCCCCTCAGCTGCTCAGTTTAGTTTCTAATATTTTGAGTGAAAACAACTCCTTCCATTTTCACGTGTAGTTTCTCTGGCTGTATCCCATGGGGAAAAATTCTGGTCACAGGGATCAGAGCAGACTGGAAAAAGGATGGCCCCTCCCCTTTGATGATAGTGGTTATTTATTTGTTTTAGACAGCAGCCAAGCTTATCAGCCTAACTTTCCCGTCTTTCCAGGTGCTCACCTGAGCTGCTTTGTGCACACAGCTTAGCTTCTGGGTGGTTTTCCTCATGTTTTGCCAGACATGCCCAGACATGTGAGAACCCAGGAAGGGATCTGGGGGTGGAGGTGGGAGGATGTGAGTGGGGAGAGGCACAGAACCTGCTTTATACATTACCAGAAACTGCCACACACACACACACAACACACACCCCCCACACACACACACTCACTCACTCACACTCACTCACTCTTCTATTTTTAGCCTAAGTGCCTTCGGGCTCTTGTTGGGGAGAGCACATGAACTCTTTGGAGTCCCCAGGTTCCACTTGGTAAATTTCCTACAGCTCTGAAAGTCCCCGTTGCCGTCCTCCCAGCCTCCAAGCTTGTGGTGCTGGCCTGCCCACCCGCTTCCTGTTTCACCTCAGTGGACTGTGAGTCAGCTGCCAGCTTCTGGGGAAGGGCCCGCGCGCCCAAAGCACCCCACCTCCTGGTCCCAGACACTCTATGTCCCATCGCCGGGACTGCTCCCAGAACAGAGCCACCCTCCGCACCCTTCCTTTGAGACTCAGCTTAGCCTCCCTAAAAATGAAGTTTATTCCATTTTTGTTGGCAGGATGGGACTCTACCATTGTAATATCATCTGAATATCTGAGGAATTACACCTTACACCCTCATGAAAAACACAGCGGCTTGTCACGATAAATGATGAGACTGTGAATAATGCAGTTTTGAGCTGAAACGCCTTCATATTCCAAGAACCAGTAAATTTCTTTTTTCTTCTGTATTTCCTCCCCTCCCCCATTACATTTAGGTTTAACAAGTCATGAATCATTGTGGTTTTACTCCTGGGTAAAATTGTTTTTCTACTGTTATTGCATTGCCAACTGATAGAAGCCTAAAAAAGGAATCTGATTAATTCGTAATTTGAGATGAACTTAAAATCTCAACCATCTTGAAGGGAGAATGAACTACAACTTTTCAAAGATGCTTGAATCTTCAAGTAGAAAGGACCTCATGGAATGCCAGCTTAATCCTTTCACAGGACCAGAAAGGAAACTGAGGCCCAGAGAGGGAAAGTGACTGGCCAAGGTTACCAAGCAGGTAACAGGTTGCACCAGCACTAGAGTCCAGGTGTCCTCACTCCAGACCAGCAGCCTCACTTGTGGCTGGAGAAAATGGAAATGTAGCTTATGTTTAGATTTTTAAATCACACCAACACAAAGATCTTTATTCTATGAACAATGAGGATTGCTCTGTGCCACTCATTTACGCATTTCATAATTGTTTTCTCTAAGAGCACACAGTATTTCACATACAGGATTCCATTATTTACCATCTCAGTATCTGAAGGAATTGCATTGTCCAGGGGAGAAATTGGAGTTATGGATGAGTAGCAGGGTATTGTGGGTCCCTTGGGGCCCCCTGCCCTTCTCTTCGGATGTGAGGCTGCATTGCAGGGCTCACAGTAATTCTCTCAAATCACTATTTAGTGAGCACCTACTACATGCCAAAAGCTGAAGACAGAGTGGTGAGAAAGCAGGAAAAGCCTCTGCCCAAACAAGGAAGACAGAAGCAATAAACAAGCAAAGAATTGCACTGGGGACACTGGGAAGTGCCACAGCGGGAAATGCAGTGCGGGAGGCCACCATCTGGGAGAGGGTCCTTAGGGGAGGTCTCCCCAAGCAGAGGCCTGCGGGGTTGGGAGGGTACGTTCCGAGAACGTCTGCAGGAAGAACATTCCAGGTGGAAGGAAGAATGTCAACTGGAAGGCCAGAATGGCTAGAGCTGAGGAGGAAGGGGAAGGTTGTGGGTAACGAGTTCAGAGAAGGGGGCTGGGCCAGATCACGTAGGTGCAGAGAACATAGAAGGAGTTTTTTAAAAATGTGGTTAAAACACACATAACATAACATTTACCCTCTTAACTGTTTTTAAGTGTACAGTTCAGTAGTGTTAAGTACACTCACATCTATGCAACCAATCTCCAGAACTTTTTCTCCTATAAAACTAAGTATCTGTACCCATTAATTAACAACGCCACTCCCTCTTCTCCCAGCCCCTGGTAACCACCGTCATATTTTCTAACTCTATTGAATTTGCCTCCTCCAGGTACCTCTTACAGCTGGAATTGTGCAGAATTTGCTCTTTTGTTTCTGGCTTCTTTCACTGAGCATAATGTCCTCAAGGTTTATCCATGTTGTAGCATGTGTCAGAATTTCCTTCCTTTCTGAGTCTGAATAATATTCCGTTGTGTATATACATCACATTTTGCTTCTCCCTTCATGCATTGCTGGACACTTAGATTGGTTCCATCTCTTGGATATTGTGAATAATGCTGTTATGAACATGGGTGTACAAATATCTCTTCCAGACTCTGCTTTCAAATCTTTTGGATGTGTACCCAGAAGTAGAAATGCTGGATCATATGGTGATTCTGTATTTAATTTTTTTAGAGTAATCACCATACTGTTTTCCATAGTTACTGCATCATTTTACCTTCCCATCAACAATGCACAAAAGTTCCAGTTTCTCCACATGCTCTCCAACAGTTGTTATTTCCTGATTTTTGTTGTTGTTGTTGTTAGTAGCCATTGTAATTGGCATGGGGTGGTATCTCATTGTGGTTTTGATTTGCAGGTGTTGGATTTTAGTCTAATGTCAGCAGGGAGCATTCAGAAGATTAGAGGTAGGACTAAGGGTGGGGAAACAGTATTCTTGGACTCAGAAGGATCCCATTGGCCGCCTTGTGGAGGATAGATGGCAGGAGACCTGGAGATGGACTGGGAGGCACTGGTAGCTTGGATGGGGGTGAGAGCCGAGGAGGTAGGGAGAAGTTGTGCGATCTGGGTGTACTGTGAAGGTAGAGTGGACAGATTTTGCAGATGGATCGGATATGGAGTTTGAGAAAAAGAAAAGAGTCAAGGATGATTACGGACTTTTGGCCTGACAGGGAATGGTAACCCCGTTAACTGAGATGGGGACCAGAGGGGTGGAATAGCTTTCAAGTGGGGAAGGAAATGGAAAGTTGTGTTTGGAATGTCTAAATCTGGACATTCTAATACACATTAGACATCCAAGTGGACATGGATCGAGGCATCTGAAGCTCAGAGAGAAGGCTGGGCTAAAGACAGGAATTTGATTTGTGGGTCATCATACACATCTAGCATTTTTAGCCCCGGGGACCCAGTGAAATTGTCAGGGGTCAGTAAACTACCACCCACAGGCCAACTCTAGCCTGCTGCCTCTTTTTGTACCAATGCTAAGCTAAGATGGTTTTTACCTTTTTGAACGTTTGAGAAAAATTTTAAAAGAATAACATTTCATGACACATGAAAATGGTATGAAGTTCAAATTTCAGTGTTCACAAATAAAGTTTTATGGGAACTCTGCTCTGCTCATTCGTTGATATATTGTCTGTGGTTGCTTTCTTGGCCTAGGGAGTGGGTGAGGGAGGGAGGGAAGAAAGAGAAGAATGAGATGCTGGGCAGGGCCTGTCAAGGGTCAGTAACTACCCCTGTGAGTCCAGGGCACCAAGATAATTTCAATTCCGTGAGCAACCACGTCCAGGGGCCCAGCGAGCCAGGACGGCTCGCCTCCTGCACCCAGGCCAGCTCAGCATCTTGTGGATGGCTGGAATCAGAGTGAACCACGATGGGCACATCCATTGGATGGGGCCATGTCACACAACTGATGTCCAATTGTGTTTTCCTTGCTATGTTAATTTCTCGAGGCTGTTGTAGCACATTGCTGCAACCACAGACTGGGTGGCTTTAATATCTGTTCTCCCTCAGTTCTAGAGGGTGTAAGTCTGAAATCAAGGGGTCAGCAGGACTGTGCTCCTGACAATGGCTCTGAGGAGGATCCTTCTTTGCCTTCCCTTTGGCTTCTGATGGCTGCCGGCAAGTTTTGACATCCTTCGGTTCACGGTAGCATCACTCCAATCTCAGCTTCTGTCTTCATGTGCCTTCTTCCCTGTGTCTCTTTGTCCAAGTTTCTTTCTTCTTATAAGGACACCAGTTGTTAGATTAGGGCCCACTCTAGTGCAGTGTGATCTCATCTTAATCTGATCACATCTTCAAAGACCTTATTTCCAAATAAGGTCACAGTCGTACCGGAGTCAGGATGTGACTGAATCTTTCTGGGTGACACAGTTCTGTCCTCTTCCCTTGCACACACAGGTGTCACAAGGTTTAATCAAAGACTGCCCAGGTTCTTGAGATATTTTTTTAAAAGGACATGGCCAGGTGACTGATCTTGGGGAAGAAAAAAAAGAAAAAAAATCCCTTTATTGGTTTTAGGATCGTGAGGTGTACTTTATTTCCTCACCGCTACCTGACTGCCGTTGGGCAGGCTGGCTGCCTCCCATGGGCAGACTGGGAGAGGGTAACACAAGCTTCTGTGATGTCACTACTGAGCTCAGGCCACCTGCTGTGGAGTTTCCTGAATGGTGAGGGGGTTCTCTGGAAGGTTCTGAGGTTCGAGCCTGAGATGCCCAGGAGATTGATGGCGAAGGAGCACTGGACCCAGAGTCTAGGGACTGCTACCCCTGAGGCTGTGCGACCTTCAGCAAATCACCACCCCTTGTCCTCACGAGCCTCAGTTTCTTCTCCTGCCAGAAGGAAATAACCACGGCCCGTATCTCTCTCTCAGTGTGGCTGTGAGGATGAGAGGAAATCTGAGGCCTGGGACCCAGCAAGCCCTCTGCAAATGTGATGCTGTTTCCAGATAAAGTAAATCTGACATCACAGAATGACTAAAAGCTTGACTCTTAGCATTTCATCTGTTGTGGATCAAGTTTCTTTTCAACAAATCAAATTTTGTGAACTGGAAAAATTACTGGATAACATTTGTTTTTTCAATTTCCTTTTTTACCTTCTTGTTGTGGTAAAATACACATAACATAAACGTTATCATTTTAACCATTTCAAAGTGTACAATTTAGTGGCATTCAGTAAATTCTAGCTCCAGAAATTTTCATCATCTCAAACAGAAGCCCTGCACCCATCAAGCGGTGACTCACCATTTCGGTCCACCCTCAACCCCCTGCCCCTGGCAACCACAAATCTGCTTTCTATATCTACAGATTTACCTATTTGGACATTTCCTTTGAATGGAATCATGTAACACGTGGCCTCTGTGTCCAGCTTCTTTCACGTAGCCTAATGTTTCCAAGGTTCATCCACTTGGTGGCGGCAGGAGTCAGTGCTTCATTCCTTTTAATGGCTGGGTAATATTCCATTGTATACATAGACTACATTTTAATCTATCCATTCACTGATGGGCCTTTGGGTTGTTTCCACCTTTTGGCTATTGAGAATAGTGCTGACCATGAATGTTCTTATATAAGTTTTTTACTGGAATACCTGCTTTTGAGTTCTTTGAGGTGCATACCCAGGAGTGGAACTGTGGGGTATTATGGTCACTCTACATTTAACTTGTCAAGAAAGTGCCAAACTGTTTTTCACAGTGGCTGCACCATTTTGTATTCCCATCAGCATGTATGAAGGTTTCAATTTCTCCTGGATAAGGTCTGAACCCTTGGTTTATTCAATGCAGTAAACCCTCCTGGGCCAGCCAGCTGCTTGCTCTCTGTCTTTCCTGCTGTGGCTGGAGGCCCTGGGAGCAGCCAGATGGTCCCTCACTCTCATCCCCTTGGTGACCTCTCCTGGTGGATCACTCATGGCCACTCATGTAGGCGGTTCTTCCAGAATCAGAGTGTGGACTCTAGCAGTGAGGGCAAGGGTGCAGCTGACTGGAACCTCTGGGGCAGTCATGGGGACAGAGGACAGCTCTGGCCAGTGTGGGGATAGTCCCCATGGTCCTGACTTGATCTGAGTCCAGTCCCTCTTCCTGGCTGCCTCCTGCCTTCCTAGCTGAGGAGTCAAGTCTGGGGGATCTGTTTACTCCCAGCCCACATTTTCCAGCAACTCCCGACTCTGATGTAATGGGTCTGCTGATCCCTTTGGGGTTTTCTCTCGTCCTAGACTTTCTTCTCCTGCCCTTTCGACTCCAACCCCTTATTTTTCCAGTGCACCATGGACTGGCTTTTATAGCTCTTTGGTCCTTAAAGAACATTCCACTGTCTCCTCGGGGAGAGGAGGAGGCATCCTAGTTTATACTCAGACACATGCCATAAACTCATAAAAACTCACACATAACCCACAGTAACTCATTTAGACACAACCAACCGGGCTGAGTTATCTAACTTAATGTATTGTTTACTCTCAGTGCTGTAGAGTGATGGGAAGAATGTGAGGTCAGAGGACCCCTTGCTCTGATGGGGTGGCCTTAAGCTCTCATCTCCTCTTGTGGGGGGATGAAAAACCCCATGGAACCAGCCTCCGGGTCACCATGAGCGAGTGGATGAAAGCCGGTGCCGGCAGGCCTCTTTCACATGGCAGCATTTTTATCTCCAGGACCGAAGGGAGCCATTTCTTACCACACTTGCCTCGGATGACCAAACAGCCCGCTGCCCTTCCTGGTGGGATGTCCTTTGAAGAACATTCTGGAAGTGGGAGTTTGGCCCAAAGCAGCTCAGAGGCTGAGCTCCTGCCTCAGAAGGAGGCTGAGGAGGTGGTGATGTCTACGGAGAATCCATGAGAATCATCTCCATCTGGGGAATGTGGCGGGGGGTGTTTCTGGCGCCTGGAAACATTCCATTTTGGTTTTGAGTTCTTCGCAAGCTATTACAGGAAATGATGTTTTCAAAAACAAAGTTGTCCCTGGCCCGGGAGCACCAGGTCACTCCACGCAAACAGTCCCCGTCGGCTCAGGAAGGGCCCAAAATATGCACGTGCACGAGCGATACCGCGCGGCACGTGAGGCTGCATAACTTTCGCGGGCCCTTGCCTCGGTGTCCGGGTGGCAGCCCGGCTGTCCGCTTAGGAGTCGGCCTCCAGGCCTGGCTTTTGGCCTCTTCCTCACCTGTGGGGTCTGAGCCGGGATCTAGACTCCAAAGGGAAAGGACAGTTTGCTAGAGCCATTCAAATCCCTCCAACGCGTGTACTTCACTTTCACGGGAATTCTGTCCCCATCCCTGTAAGCCCAGCTCGGATTCTGCACGATATTTTATATTTGGAGGCACTGATCTGGGGAGGGGAAGGGGCAGTCAGTAGTGGAAGGTCAATGTTGTCTGCTTTCACTTTGTGTGTGTGTGATTGTGTCTTGCCAACCTTTTTTTTTTTTTTTTTCAGCCAAAGAAGAAGACAGATGTCTGTTTTTTGCTACAGAGCCCGAAACTCAGCTGCTTGCTCAGAAAACATCAGTTCCCATCAGTTCTCAAGGTTGACCCTGGCACTGGACTTTGGGGGCAGGAAGGAGAGGAAAAGGGGAATAAGAGGAATCTAGGAAGGATCAGTACTTCATTCCTTCAGGTCTCTGCTCCAGGCTGATGGAAGGTAAATAAAAGTAGTTTGGCTTGATGGGCCCTGGGGGGATGGTGGGTGGGGTAGAGAAGGGGTTTGAGGGGCAGCCTTTGTCTCTGAGTTTGCCCTGCTACAAGGCCCCCTTCCCTGCTCAGAATCCTGCCTGCCCCCAAATATACACCCCTCTGCACACACACACACCACACCCCTACCACACCACACATATACCTAACACCACATCCCCTACACATACATATACACTACACCACACACACAAACACCATACACACACACGACACACACTCACACCTCATACCCTGTGGGGTTGTGTAGGGAGCTACTCAGGAGAGCTCACCCTTTTGGAGAAACAGCCCAGATAAGTGTTTCCCAGGGCTCCCCTCACCCAGCCATGTCACTTGTCTGGGAAATATGGTAAATCCTTATTTGGCAGGATTTGCTAGGTGTATCAGCCTGCTAACGCTGTGTAACAAAGTATTTGACACAAACTGAGTGGCTGAAACAACAGAAATTGACTGCCTCACAGTTCTGGAGGGTGTGAGACTCTGTTCCAGGCTTCTCTTCTAGCTTCTGGCAATCTCCGCTGTTCCTTGGCTTGTAGATGTATTGCTCCATCTCTGCCTTCATTGTCACATGGCGTCCTCCCTGTGTGCATGTCTGTGTCCAAACTTCTCCTTTTTATAAGGGCACCAGTCATACTGCAGTAGGGTTTACCCTGCCTTATCCTAACTAATTATATCTGTGATGACCTTATTTCCAAATAAGGTCACATTCTGAGGTCCTAGGGGTTAGGATGTCAAGACATGAATTTTGGGAGACACCATTCAGTCTGTAACACCAGGTATACAAGTGCCCACCTGCCAGGGGTCACAGTCTTCTGGGGCTTTGGACTTTAGGGGCAAGACTTATGGCTTCTTGACCACATGTGTGGAGACTGAACAAGAGGCCCAGGACTTTGAGCAGGTTAGGTGCTTGGTATTATACAGATTGCAAAGACAAGCAAAGACCTGTGTGTCCCTGGGCCCTCAAGAAATGTACAGTCTGTTCATAATAAAACTCGACAATTGTCTAAAGTATCAGAGCCAGCAAAGCATTTCCATGCTCATTATCCAGTCAAGCCTCACAACTAACAAACTTGAGAGGCAGGTCTGTCAAGAATTCTTATCCCCACATCCAGAGAGAAAAAGTAACTTGTGCAAAAATCATGTTGTTGGTTGGAAGCAGAACTTGAGTTCTCAGACCCTGCTTAATCCTCTTGGGAGGTGGAGCCATGTATACAGGGGTGAGGGAGCTTAGGAAGGTTCACCTTGGGGGGGTCCAGAAAGGCTTTGTGAAGGAGGGGTCATCTGAAGCAGTCCTTAAATAAAATCTGAGGAAGGAGGGAGCTTTCTAATTGCAGGTGACAGTTATGCATAAAGGGCTGTCAACTGAGGTGTCCCTGAGCCACATAGTCCTTGGGTGACATGGTTTTCTCACCAGTAGGCAGCACCCATCACTATAGTCTGAATGTTTGTACCACCCCCAAATTCATGTTGAAACCTTAAAGTCAGGTGGGATGGTATTAGGAGGTGGGGTCTTTGGGATGTCATTAGGTCATGAAGGTGGAGCCCTCATGAATGAGATTAGTGTCCTTGTCATAGAGACCCCAGAGAGCTGGCTGCCCTTTCTACTGTGAGGATACAAGGAGAATCTTCCACCCAGAAGACAGCCCTCATCCAACCAAGCTGCCACCCTGAGCTTGGACTTCCACCTCCAGAACTGTGAGAAGAAAAGTTCTGTAGTTTATAAGCCACCCTGTCTGTGGTATTTTGTTACAGCAGTCCACATGGACTAAGACACCCATTGTCACCCATGCCTCATCCATTTTCCCCAGTTTCACTCAAAAATAGACACTCTATTAAAAAATAGATACTCCTGTGGTTTTCTCTCTATTGGGGCTCAAATCTGGTCCTTGAGACCAACAGAATCAATTCTCCTCTAACCTCTTCTCCCTCAGCAAGATTCTCTGCTGGCTTGGTGTGTGTTGATTAATGCAGATAAACCCAGAGGATGAAACCAAGCTGGACTCAATTGATTTTGGGCTCTGTTAGGACCCCCTCTGCTTCCCCATGGCTCAAACCCCTTCTGGATCACAGCACATCCGAGGCAGGACTCCTGTCTGCATCCCTCCAACCCTGGGAGGAGAGTGGCCTGCAGCTGTGCCTGCGGGATGCCGGCTCTGGCCTCGAGGATCCTTCCCATGGCAGAGCCGAGCTCTTCTCTGCACACAGCCCAGGCCGCCAGCCCCCTGCTGCCCACTGCCTGCAGGCTAGGGTGGGACTTGTGGGATGGGCAGGACCTTAGCAGGCCGGGATGTGGGGGAGAGGGGAGGCTGCAAGCATTTGACGAGCTCAGTGCTGTTCCCAGGTGCTTTCTGGTGTGTTATCTTGTCTGCTTCCTAGAAGGGCTTCCTTGGAGGACTGGGTAGATCCATTGTTGCCATTTAAAGCTGAGGTAAAGAGCCCTCCATGCCTTGCTCCAGGTCCCACAGTTAACAAGCCTTGAGTAAGACTGAACCCATCTCTTCCGAATTCAAGTCTCATTTCCCAACCTGATGCGGCCTCTGGGTGGAGGCAGCTTCTTGAGGGGCGATGCGTCTGACGTCCTGGCAGAAGAACCCTCTGTGGAGGCTACTTGATTTGCAAAGGGATGGGGAAGGGAGTGGGGCAGGTGCTGCTAAGAGCATCAGAATTCCTAGGAGGGTCTGCGGTTCTCCCACAAGTGATTTTCCTGGGGGGAAAGATGGTGTCTCCTGTCCAAGCTTGGATGAGAGGATTTGTGGAATGCATTTAAAACGAAGAAGGCAGACAAGGCTTGTGGAAATGGGTAACTGATTCAGCTAAGGACATTTACCAGCTCTCCCCTCAATCTTTTCTTCAGCACATTCACTGTTTTGCCTAAGTTTAAAGCAAAGCCCTTTTGGTAGTCACTTCTTTCCATTTAAGCACAGGCTCGGGTGGCAGGTAAGCACCTCAGGTGGCTGACAGCCCAGCCCGCTGACAGGTGAACGTGTCTCCCATGTGACCTCTATAGGGGAACAAGATGAAGTCTGACTCCAAGCAGCTGATGACCTCAGGATGGACTGGGGGTTGAGAGTCCACAGACCCCCAGGTGATCTGTGAGGGGCTGGGGATACACAGCATGGCCAGAGAGACCGGCTGGGAGAAGGTGCTGTTCCTCCCTCTGAAGCCTTGTGGCAGCTGCCAGCTCAGACTTTGGACCATCACCCTGACCAGACACCAGGTCCCAGCCACTGGGTGTCAGACCCCGGGGAGCTGAGGACATTGTGAGGGCCTGACCCAGGCTGTGCACCCATGTTGTCTAATGACTGAGGTGCCTCCCACTTCCTCAAATGCAAGTTTCAAGTACAGGTGAGTATTGTGATGAGTGAAATACCAGTTTCAATGTTTCATTAATACATCCTTGTTCAATAGATCCTCACAATGTATACTAACATTTAACATGTACTGAGGTATAATGAGGACAAATGGAATTATCTGACACTGCTATGGGCTGAATTGTGTCCCGTCTCTGAATCTGCATGTTGAAGCCTTAACCCCCAGTAGCTCAGAATGTGACTGTATTTGGAGATGGGGGCCTTTAAAGAGCTGATTAGGTTGAAAAAAAAAAAAAGATTATAAGGTTGGGGCCTAGTCCAGTCTGACTGCTGTCCTTATGAAAAGAGGAGATTAGGACAGAGAAAGGCACACAGGGACCACCACATAAGGACACAACCAGAGATGGCTGTCCGCAAGTCAGAGAGAGGCCCCTGGAGAAATCAACCCTGCCGACACCTTGATCTTGGACTTCCAGCCTCCAGAAACGTGAGAAAATAAATGTCTGTTATTTTAGCTGTCTAGTCTATGGCAGTCTGAGCAGAACAACAGATACTAAGGGGGCTGTCCTGCTTCGAAAGTTGTCTAGCACTGTTCCCACTTCTGATCATGTGTGGAGTTAAGGAGTCACATGACAGGCTGGAGAGGCTGGTTGGCTGGCCAGTTCCCCCCATCCCCACCCCCAGGCATCCGTGTGAGATACTTAGCATTGATACTCTCAGTCTTGAGATGCTTGCCTTTGGTGGGTGAACCCCCTTTTGTTGCAAGCCAAGCCCATTAAGCTAAACAGAAGGCGGCAGACAGGATGGGAGAAACCAAGGCTGCAGCCAGGACCCCAGCCGATGACCACCCACCCACCCAGGATGCTGGCCCTCATCTTTGCCCCGCAGTGTGGATGCCTTTGTGGCTGCACTGGAACGGCTTCCTGTGGGTCCAGCTTCTCACCATCACTGCTCCGGGGTCAGACTCTGGATGGGCTGAGCCCAAGCCATGTGCTTAAGCCCTCATGGCAACGTTGGCTGGGAAAAGGGACCGGTTTATGTTTTCAGCTTTGGCACCAGGACTGCCTCCCACAAGATGCATCCATAGGATGACAATGTTCCCCAAATGCAGGGATGCTGGGCAGCCGAAATAACCACAAATGTCTTCTAATATTGGGATAAGTGTGTTTGTATACACACACATGGAATGGGGTTGGGGATCACCTCGATGAGCAGAGTGGTGAAGAGAATGAGCTTTGGCAGCACACAGATGGTTCTGAGTGTTGGCAACCTCACTTACTAGCTTTCGAGCCTGGCTTTTTCTACAACCTAAGCCTCAGTTTTCTCACCTGTAAAATGGGGCTAATAACACCTACATCATAAAACGGTAGACATGATTTTTGTGGTTGTTGATGTTATTATTAGAAATATCATGATAGCCATTTTGTGACATGCGTCATGGGCTCCAGGACTAACTACAAGATCTGATTAGATTGCTCCTCCAGATTTTTCACCTGTCTCTCTGGACGCAGACGGTCTTTTTCACCTCAGAATAAGAGCCATCGACATGCAGGTGCTTTCAAAAGGATTAACCTAAGCTCGAAGCATGAGATTTTTATTGCTGTTTCATCCTGTGATGGGTGGTCCTCCAGCAGTGTTTTATAAAAGCTATGGCTCTTTGGGTACACCCAAAGTCCTTTGTAGCACTCACCTTCAGAAAGATAAATAGAAGGGGAAGGAAATTGCAAGAGTAAGAGAAAGCAGAACAATTGAGTTTCCCACTGGAATTTGCGAGGAGATGGAGTTTGGGAGTAGGAGTGCGGACGGCTAGTTCAGTGGCTGGTTTTATTAGCAAACGGGCCGGTTATGAGAAGTCACTGGCATTTATGGACATGAAATTGTTACAGGGTGGGCACTGGGACACAGAGAGACTCAGCGCATGTGGAGGGCCAGTGTGTGCCCAGCCAACGCACACAGCACCCTTTCTAATGGGTCCTTTAACCACAGGACTTCTGTACCTTTTGTAAATAGATAATGCTGCTTGGAGTGATCCTGGCGTCATGCAGATCCAGAAACCATCCAAGAAAGATGGGATCGTATTCAATAGGTTTTTACTGTGAAGTGTATTTCATTGTGTTCTAATTCTTGGAAACTTAGGGAGGAATGAGTGATGTAAACACCAATTCTCTATCCACCACAATGCTTAACAGAGCAGAATACCTTGTTCTTCTACCTACTCAAATAGTTACCTAATAATAACAACTAATAGTTACCTATAAAGTTGGCACAGCGGACTCCTTTTCTTTTCTTTTTTTTTTTTTTGTACCGAGAGAAAAATAAGTACGTGGTCAATTTTTGGATTGCATCACATTGGAAAAAAAATTTACCTAAGCTCCAATGCTCCTTCTGTCATGGTCTGACTTAGTGATACCCTGGTAATGGGGAAACCAGAGGAGGGGCACTGATGGGCACAGTGCTGCGAGGGAGCAGAGAGAGCTGGGTAGAGGAGATGGATTTTGAAGCAATAGGTTTGAAGGACTGATCCATAGAGTTAATAGGTATCTCCTGAGCACTGACAATGTGCCACGCACAGTTCTAGGCACTGGGGATACAACAAAGAATGGAATGGACACCACCCTTGCCCTCGTGGTAGGTATGTGGTTTTCAGTTTATTCTAGGCCAAAAGAACGAAAGTTGAGAAAGATGGAGGAAAGAGGGAGTGTTGTGTATGCTGGCTGCAAGTGGGCTTTTTTTTTTGGGTGGGGGAACATTCATTCCATTCAACCAGCATTTACTGACCGCCTACCATGATAGGTTTTGTGCCAGACACTGGGGATACAGTGATGTCCAAGCCCCATTCCCAGCACTGGAAAAGTTCAGAGTCTGGAGTTTGGAGGTGTAGACAACACGTCTGAGCTCTGGAAGAGGGAGGCTCAGAAAAAGAAGATGCAAACCTTGCTGGAGACGGTGTGGAAGGCTTCCTAGAAAGAAAAGGGGGGGGGGTACGTCTCCATCTTAAAGGATGAATGAGAGCTTGCCAGATAGCACAGGGAGGAGAAGATTCCAGGAGGAGGGAATGGAAGATATCCATTGGGCGAGGGGACACAAGAAGGCAGCTCTCAGGCAGGGAAAGGCTGATGGTGAAGAGCCCTGATGGGAAATCTGGTTTCAATTTAATCTGAGACATGATGGGGCCACAGCCAGGTTCAACGAGTAACTCAATGAAAATTACATTTGGGGTTGATGACGTCTGAGTGCTTGTTCAGAATCATGTTCTTAAACAGGGAATGCCTATTAGCAAGATAATTAAGGCCCTTAATAGGAAGGACCATAATTTGTTGGGTTTTAGAAGACTTAGAGGCTGAGGAACAACAGTACAAAACAAATATTGACTGAGTTGAGGTTTGCCAAGAAATTCAAGTCTGCACTGCACTAATAAAAATGAAATGAAAATACCTTTCTGTGGAGACTAACACTAAGGCAGTGATGACTATAATGAATCAGAAATCCTTTGTCCATAGACCATTCTGGTTGACAATAAGAGATTAAACATTACCCTAATGGTAGGGAAATTATTAATAGCTGCTACTTATTTATAGCCATTTATTGCCAGTCTCTGGGGAAGGGGAAGAAGCAGAAAGGTGCAGGTACAGATGGCTTTGAAGCACGTCAGCAATGCCTGTCGTTTCTCCTTTCTCTTCTCTCCATTCCCTTTTCCAAACTGAAAAGCTGGGACTCGGTGCCCAGGTGGAGGAGCAGGGAGGGAGGAGCAGAGCGATCTGGGAGATGGCTGAGGAAAGCAAGAACAACAGTTCAGATTCTTTATGTAGTCCTTGGTGTAACTTTACTCTCATTTAAATTTTTCCCGCCTTGTAATTTAGTGAAGTTGGAGCTTCAAAGTGTCAAAGTGTCTCTGGACATCACCTCCAGCCGTGGCTCTCAGCCCTGGCAGGCACCAGAAGCACTTAAACAGAAGGCTGAAAACTGCACGTTCCCACTCCACCCCCTTTCCTGGGTATTCTGTTTCCCTAGATGATGATGAGTAGAAATCCAAAATCTGTAGTTTGTAAGGTCCCACGGGGGAGTCAGATACCTCGCCTGGGTGGAGGCACTGACTTGCAGGCTCATGGCTGCTCTCTGGGGTTCTCTTTAAGTTGTAAATAGCCCTGGGGAGGTGGAGCTGCTCTGAACTGTAGATGGCTGAGTGAACTGCTTTGAATAGGCTGCCTTCCCAGACATGAGTGAGATTTGCGTGACTTTATGGTGTGGGGAGTAGGGGGTTCAGAGGAGGGCTCTGAAAGAACGTTCTGGAAGGGGTTTGGAGCATGGAAGCATTGGGCATGTTAGGGCAAGGAAGAAGGGACAAGGTAGGAAAGGTCTCGGTGGTAGGAAAGGCTTCCAGGAGGGAGAAGAGAGGGCACCCAAGGTGCCTCTGAGAGCCCTCCCCTGCCTGGGGATTTATTGTGCGCACCACACCCCTGGACCTCAGAGCTCGCTATCTCCAGCCTCTCCCCTTCCCTGCAGGTGGGTGGGGCATACCAGCCTGCTAAGGAAATTCTTGGAAAGAAACTGCAGTGCAACCATCTAAGACTGGTACTTTTCCACTGCATGTGTTGATCTTTGCTTCTAGAACTCCTGGCACGTACACCCCTATGATCTCGTAAGGGGCTGGGGCTCTCCGGAGGGACTTTAAGCTTTGGCTGCACCCTGTCACGGTGGCGCTATGAGTCTGTTGACGTCACCACCTTAAGTTTTTCTCCTCTGACTCATTCACCATCTTCAGTTCTCCTCAGTCTCGTGTCCACCCATCTTCAGAGATTTGTGATGAAGGGATGTGTTTTTTCACTGTGGCCTACGCTTGCCACCTGCCTCCCAATTTTCCTCTTGTCTTCAGAAACTAGTTATTTTTACGAAGGAGCATGCGTCCCTCCAAACCAATCTGAAAACAAATATGGTTTTGGCATAACGAGCCTGCCTCCTCTAAGGTAACGGCTGCTCAGTCCCAGTAGCTGTCACTTCCTTCACGTGAGTGGGGCGTGTGTTTCCTCTCGTGGTTCCTCTTTGTTTCTCTGCCCGCCCCGCTCTGTGGACGGGACTCCTCGCTCCAGACCCCGCATATCTGATCCGTCTCATCTCCTGGAACCAATGGGCAGAAGATTCTGACCACGTTGTTGTCTTCCTTCAAAATCTCCTCCAGCAGCTTAAGATTTTTGCTGCAAGACTAGGCTGGTTTCCTGTCTGTCATCCTTATCAATGTCTTCTCTTTCTGGGGTGAGTCTGGTGGGCATTGCTTTAGTTTTGTCAATTCCATACATATTCTGTGCTCGGGGTCATGAGGGAGACAAAACTAAAAGGGACTCATCCCACTTCAAGAAGAGATTTCCACGTGATGGAATTTTCTTTCTCATGAAATAACCTGAGAATAAACAGTCTAGTGTTGGGAACCAGGGCTCCTTCTGTCTTAACTTTGCCCCCTTTGCATGATCTGAGATACTTCTCAACCAAGTCTTGATCCAGTCCTGATCCGGAAGTTGCCTTTATCACTTCTGTTCTCATCCCACTTGCTAGCTGTTAGTTACATGGCCATACCTAGAAGCAAGGGAAGCTGAAAAATGTAGTCTTTTTCTCTGAGTGTCTGGGAACTCAACTGAAAACTCCATTAAATATTCAAAGATTAAAAAAAGTTTCATGCATGTATGAAAAGGCTGTGTATTTCCTAATTATTAAGTGCATTTTCTAGTTACTGGGTACAGAATATTGGGTGTATATGGTCATTAGGTCAAGCTTGTTCATCATGTTGCTAATTTTTGTCTGCCAAACTTTTCAACAATTGAGACCTATCAATTGAAATTTCCTCTGTGATAATGGATTTGTCAGTTTTCCCATGAATTTCTATCTTTTTTGTATTTTGAGCTAGTTAATTAGATGCATTCATATTTCAAACTGCTATGTCTTCTTGGGGAACCAACCCTTTCTTCACTATTGAGTGATCCTCTCAAGTCCTAATTATGCTTTTTCTCTTAAAGTATATTTTATCTAGTATTGACATCTGTCTGCTATCTTTTTTCATTCTTTAATGTTTAAGCAGTTTATGTTTTTAATGCTTTAGATATCTTACCAATAGTACATACATAGATTTGTTTTTTAAATCTAATCTGACAATTTATGTCTTTTCATTGGAAAATTTAGACCATTTATATTTATGTAATTTTTGATGTATTTAAATTTGTTTCTGTCTTCTTAATTGTAATTTCAGTAAAAAGATTAAAAATAAAAAATTTCTGTTTTGGTTGCTTAGAAAATTCCATATCTGTGTCTTTTCTTTAGCAAAATAGCTTTAGCATGCTTTCGTATCCTTTCAACGTATCTTCACTGTGTTAATATCCATCCACCACAACAAAAAATTCCAAGATGTGTGATCCTCTTCATTTCACATATTTCTTGTAGTTTCTTCTGGATTTGTTTTTCTTATTTGAGTATCCTACCTTCAAAAAGTGTTTTGAATGTGAGTCTTAGCATGGCTGACTTCCTCAAGCCTTGTATGTTGGAGGATATTTTTATTACATCCTCATATTTGAATGACACTATTGCCAGGAATGGAATTCGAGGTTCAAAGTACCCTTTTCAATGCTTTAAATCTAATACTCCATTATCTTTTTGTATTCAATGTTGTGGTTAAAAAATGTGATGTCTACCTGATTATTTTTCCTTTGTAGATGATGTGCTCTTTTGGAGAGTTTTCAGAATTTTCTCTTTGAGTAGATATGCTTAAATTTAATTCTAATATGTGTAAGTGTTGGATTTTTCCCTCTTTCTCCTCTTTTGGAATTCTGTACACTCTTTCAATTTGGAATTATTTATCTTTAATTCTGGGTAATTTATCTCCATTAATTCTTCAAATATTTCCTTCTCTCCATTTTAATTTTATTTTGTGACTCCTGTTTTTGAATGCTGGTGATTCTACAGATTTCTTAACTTTTCTTTTATTTTCCATTTCTGCATATTTCCCTATTTTCTTTCTGGAGACATCCTCATCTGATTTTCCAACTCATTAATTCATTCTTCAGCTGCATCACTTTAACCAGATAGCAGATTTACTGTGTTATTTATTCCCATTCTATAATTTTCCTATCTTGTATTTTTCCCTATTTTTGTTTTATATCCCTATGTTCTCATGAACAAGGAGAGAAAAGGGGGAAGCCCAGGGAAAAGCCTCAGGTAGGGCACCCCCATTTGTTGTCACCCACCAAGCAACTCTTGAGGCCAAGTCTTCCCCTTCAGATTCCCAGGGGGAAGCAGTACTGGGAAGAGGAACTTACAGATTTTCATCAACCAACCCTGGGGTTGGGAGAGCAGGGAATGCAGAGGCTACTCAGCCTTCACTTTTGTTCAGAAACATTTCACTGGATTGGGCTTCTGGACTGCCTTAATTTTGTCCCTAAACCAGCAATCTGGGCCATTACTACCAATTTCTAAAGGGTGAGGGCAGCTGTTGATTGTCCCAAGGCAAGGGTAGGGAAGAAGAGCAGAACTCAAGCTGCTTTTTCTACTTTATCCTCCTAGAGTGGCACCTTAGCTGTCCTTGCCCCAGGCTGCAATACCTCTCCCCTACCTAACACACACAGCAGTTGTTTTCCAGAGTTCTCATAGTTTTTCCTTTGGATCCTGGATTTTGTGTTTCTTACCTCAATTGAGTTGATTCTGAGGGAGACAGGTAATGATTTGTGTAAATTTTCCATTGTGGCAGGAACTGGAACTTCAACAGAGCCCTCTGCAACCACAGCTCTGTTAGTTAAGCCAGAGGAAAAATAATAATGTGTATAATATATAATATATGTAAATTACATACTATAATATTATATTAAGATTATATATGAGATATATATATATATAAAGATTACTATAAGGAATTACTAGATTTATAAGTTAAAATAAAGTATAAATGTATCTTATTTATACAAAATACATTTATATATCTTATATAATATAAAGTTTATCTAAATCTTACATACGATTTGTATATATGTATATATTTATATTTATTAAAAGGAATTTTTATAAGATTTATTATAAAGAATTGGCTCATGTGATTATGGGGGTTGGCAAATCCAGAATCTGCAGGGTGGGTTGGTAAGCTGGAGACCCAGGGGACCCAGGAGAGCCAGTGTTCCAGTTTGAGTCCAAAGTCAGTCTGCTGGAGAATTCCCTCTTGAACAGGGGAGGCTGGTCATCATTCTGTTCAGGCCTTCAACTGATTGGGTGAGGCTCCCCCATATTATGGAGGGCAATCTGCTTACTCAAAGTCCACCAATGTAAATGTTAATTGCATCCCAAAATACTCTCACATCCAGAATAATGTTTGACCAACTATCTGGGCACTCCATGGCCCAGCTGAGTGAACACATTAAATTAACCATTACACCCACTATTTAAAGTGTAGTCTAAGGACCAAGGTTGGCCTCACCTGGGAGCTTGTTAGAAATTCAGAATCTTGGGCCCCACCAGAGAATCTTCATTTTAACAAAATGCCTATATTTTAACAAGATATAAACCTCCATTTATTGAGCCTGAGCTTCACATCTGTAAAATAAGGAGTTTGGATTACATGAGAGACCCTTCTGGACATGCAGGGACCATTAAAAATACATAAACACTGTCTGGGCTCACCTCAGACCAACTAAGGCTGAATCTTTGGGCTAGGACCCAAGCATTTGTGTAGTATTTTTAAAAACTGTGTTGATGATTCTGTTGCCCATTGAAGGTTAAGAACCTCTAGAGCAATGTTTCTCAAACTGAAATATGCACACAAATCACCTGGTGATCTTGTGAAAATGCAGACTGTGGTTCATGAGATCATGAGGCTGGAGACTGCATTTCCAACATGCTCCTGTGATACTGATGCTACTGCCCTAGGACCACTCTTTGAATCTATAGATACTACACTGGATGGTGTGTGAGATCCAGTTCTGAACTGCTCTGATCCCTGCAAATTGGGAGGGCTTCACAGTTTCACCAAGGTGAGCTCCACCCAGGATGTCTTAGTATCTAACCAGGAAATCTAAGGCCTTGCCCTTTGTGGCTTCCAGCATCTTCTGAATTCCCCACATCAAAGAAATCAGATGTCTTCCTGCTGCTGTTACCCACATGGAAGCAATTGTATAGTTCCTATGGAAATGTTGGCTCTATACCCCATGACTAGGGTAGAAGACTCTAGAAGACATTACTTGTGCCCTCCATGGGGTTGGGGAGATGGAGAATGGTTATTTGGTATCAGAGTGACCTCACGCAGAGACTGAGAAATTCAAGCCAGTGGGGGACCAAACTCAAGATGTGTTCCCCATGAACCCTCTGACATGGCTCCCACTGCAGCTCCATTGAATCCTCTCATCTCCTCAACTGGAATGACTTCTACTCACTGGCTGCCTCCTCAGCCTTTAGTTTAAAGCTTTGTTAGAAAACCTAACTCACCTGACCTGAGTTATAAGTATTTTAGGTCTGCTTCTGCTCTAGACTGCCACGTTCTACAGGAAAGCCCCCACCACTCTTTGCTTTCCTTCCAGCCCCTTCCACCATCCTTCCACAGTGGTGGCTGGGGTGAACCTCAGAAAGCCTCAGTGAGCTCACTTCACTCCCCTGCGTGGTGCCTCCCAATAGCTTTGCATGATGCTTGGAGTAGAATCCATCCTCATCACCATGGGGCCCTGAAGGACCCCTCACTGTCATTCTTCATCACTTTCCCCCTTGCTCACCACACCCTCTTGCTGCTCCCAATGCTCCAAGCTCACTCTTGCCTTGGCTGTTCCTTCTGCTCAACACACTCTTCCCCAGATCTTCATGTGGCTTCTTGTCATTTATTCCACAGCCTCAATGTGACGTCTTCTGAAAAATGTTCTCAGACCACCCTTCTAAGGGGTCTTCCCCATCCCAGCATGACTCTGTGCCTCATTATCCCATTTTGATGTCTTCAGAGCATTGATGCCTATTAGAATAATCTTATTTATTGATTTGTTTTCTTATTTATTGCCTTTAATATTATTTCTTATTTATCTCCACCCCTCCCACACCACCCCAACTAGATTGTAGACTTCACAAGGGACTCTATGGTTTAATCACTCTCTCTAGTGCCTACAACCTTGACCTTCAGGAGCAGGAAGTACCTGATTATTAATGGGATATGTCAAGAATCTTTCACTGTACTTAGTTCAGTGTGTTCACTTAGGAAGCTTTTAAAAAATTATTTCAACCAAAATATGGATATGATTTTAAGTGTTCTCCTGAAAACTAATGCACAGAGAAGCCATGACCAAAATAAGACACATCTGACAGCAAAAGTCTGGGACTCAGCTGGATGCCATGTTTCATCTGTAGAGGCACATGTCGGGTCCTGAGCTGTGGAACGTTTGCCAATCAGATTCAAGGATCTCATATGAAGTTCAGAATAAGCTTTTGCTTGTACCCCCTGCTCTAAATTCCTCTTTGGTGCCCAGTGGAAAGCTGGCAAGAAGCAGCTGATGGGGGCAGATGGGGTCGGTCCTGGATCTCTGCTGTGCTCTGACATCCGAACACCTCCGAGAAGATAGCAGCTCTCAGCAATTGGCACAGGGTCTCCATGGGCACAGTCGCCCAGTTCCAGACTGCTACATAGGCAGGCGAGAGACCGTCAGTGAAGGCGGCTGGTGCTGACAGCGGCGCAGAAGTGAGCCAGAGGCCAGCTGGAGATTGTGCTGAGGGCAGCCGGGAACAGGTCTGTGTCTCCACCGAAGTGTCAAGCCGTCCTCTGACACTGCTCTCAGGGGTTTTCCCACTGTCCCAGGTCTGTGTGATTCACCCCCGCCTGGCTGGCAGGGCAGAGGGGCAGTGAGGCACTTCCCTTGTGCTGTGGCTTCATCAGGCTCGCAGGGTGGTCCCTGGGCTCCTCCAGGTGGTCTTGGGTGGGTGGAGACTGGCATCCAAATCGCACATCAGACTGAATCTGTTTTCAAGGTGTTTTTTCCACTGGAGATGTGAATTTCCATTAAAAAGTGCAAAGTGAGCATTAAAACATAGCCATGATGACAGTTATTTGCCCAGAAAAAAACAATCCCTAAGTTGTATTTTGTGTGTTGGGGAAAGAAGAGGCATCAAAGGGTGAATAAAGGCAATTCGGGACCTCAGCATGCAGGTGGTTTTTATGGTTTTGGTTTCAACAAAGATCCCCGGAGATGGAGTGGTTCCAGTGATCACTTGAGGGGTCTGGTATGAACCACACTTTTGGTTCAGCTGAATTTAATTCAAGTAGAAACCGTGTGCCTACTCTGTGCCAGGCACTGCGTTAGGTGCTGGCTATGCAGCAGTGGACGGAAGGACTGTCAGTTCCTGCCCTCTTGGACCTTACTATTCAGTGGGAGATGCAAACAAATGTCCCTTCCATGGCGGTGTGATGACAGGAGGGAGCTGCCTCTTTCTCAGCTAGACCCAGGGACTCAAGACTCCCAAGACTCAGTTCAGGCTCCTAACCCACCGACCTCTAGTTGTTTGACTTTGGGCCAATTATTGAAGATTTTTTAAACCTTAGTTTTCTCAGCTAGGCTATGAGGAAATGACATCTGCCCTGTCTGTGTTGTGGGTTATGAGGATCTGATGAGATAGTTTATCTGAAAGCCCTTTTGAGTTTGTAAGGAGAAATTTGAATCGTAATCGGGACTACCGAGAACTTGATTTTGAAGTTTTCAATGATCATCTCTTGCTGTTCACGGCCACATGGTGACACCACTTGTTATCAGTGGGATGTGAAAACCAGAAAAAAACTGCAGTCAAGGTCTGTCCAGTACAGGAATCACTAGCCACGTGTGGCTGTTGAGCACCTGGAACAGGGCCAGTCTGAACTGAGACGCACGCTAGAATGTGAGCTTCATAAAAACAAGAAAAGAATGTAAAATGTCTCACTAACAGGTTTTAAAAATATTGATGACATGTTCACATGAAAATACTTTGGATATTGGGCTACATGAAGTATGTCATTGGAATTGATTTAATTACTTATTTAATGTGGCTACTAGAAAAATTTAAATTATATATATGGCTCACATTATATATATATATTTATTGAAATATAGTTGATGTACAATATTATGTAAGGTCCAGGTGTAAAAATAGTGACTCACAATTTTTAATGGCTATACTCTGTTTATACTTATTATAAAATATTGGCTACATTCTCTGTGCTGTACAATATAACCTTGTTGCTTATTTCACATGTGATGGTTTGTATCTCTTAGTCCCCTGTCCCTGCATTGCCCCCTCCCCCTCACATTACATTTTTCTTGGAAGCACAGCTGTAGAGGTTCTCTTTGGAAATTTTATTTCGTACACAATATACATAAACAGTCATATAATTTCAGAGGTATTGCAGACCCCTCAAAGCTCCATCTGTGAAACTCTAAAAATGGCTATTTTAGAGGATGCTTTCCATTTACACTCAAAATATATACAATGAATGTTCCTGTGAACTTAGAGCACTTTAGTGAGAACCATTACTGTGTTCCTCCAGGCAGGAAATGGTTTCATCATCACTGTTGTCAAAGAGGTTGCACAGAGGCCTCTTCTGGACTGTGTTCAATGCCCCTGGGTCTAGATGGGCAGATCTCTGCAGATAGGTGACCAACACATCCCTCCAGTTGTGGGCTGCAATGAAGATGCCCTGTAGTTTCACTCCTGAAGAGATTTTCCAGGTACCAAGTGAACAACCACAGTTTCTTCCCACCCTAGAATCTTTTTCCTTCTTGTGGAAAAAAGACAAAACGAAAAGGAAGAACCATTGACACGACATTGTAAACTGACTATAACTCAATTAAAAAAAAAAAAAAAGGAAGAATCATCCTTTCTGTCCCTTTTCTATTCCCTAGCTCTCTGAATCCACCCCTCCCCCCAAGTCATTTGCGGTGTCATCCGTACCCATCTTATCAGTTGAGGAACGAAGGCTCAGAACTGCTCAGAAACTTGCCAACGGTCACGGGCAGGAGACTTGGGATGTGAACGCTTTCAGGGTTGGTCGACAGCTGCTGCCAGAGGAAGGAGGAGGAAAGCAGGCAGGAGGGAGTCAGCACCCAGCCCCGTAACATCTCAGGAGAGGCAGGACACTGGCCATACGCACTCCCTTTCCTTATTCTGAGAAGGGTTTGATTGTAACAGAGGATCCGCCACAGACCAGATGCAGGGGATTCGCTGTGATTCTTGGGGAGCCAGCTTTTCATGGCTTCCGTTCAGAGGAAAACGCCTGCTAGATGCTTAACAGCAAAAAACCCCAAACCACAAACAAACAAACAAAAGATGAATCCATAGAATTTACACAGCTTAGGTTAGACGTGGTTCCCTGTCTAGAGGAGCCAGGGAAACGAACCATTTCATCCACAAAAGATGGGCTGGGATTGCGGTCTACCCTTAAACATGACACCACTGAGGGCTTCTGATTTGACTGTGAGCAAATGAAACACTGGTGTTTGGTCAAGTCCTGGAGGAGTTTGTTAGCTGGCTTGGTTCCCAAGCAGAAGCAGCCGATCACTGCCGAAGTTCTACGAGTGGGATGCCCAGTGGCAATATAAAGGGCAAACAGACAAGAAAGTCTTTCTTTCTGAGAATGTTTCCACTGCAGTTAGGTTAGAAAATGATCCAGGGGAAGATATAAACTAGCTCTTTCATTTAGCAAAATAAAATGCCTATCCACTTGGTAATCTGTGCGGTGGAAGTCCTAGCCAGAATCTTGTTTTTAAAGGTTTTGTCTAATTGGCCACCCCCACCCTTCTCCTCCCACTGCCCAGCATCAGGCTGCACAAGGATGGGGACAGTGGCCTAGCAGGTGCCGCCACATGGTGTGTCCTTGTGGAAGAGCTTCCGTGGCGTTTATATTAAATAACCACCGGCAAAAAGTGACGTGTTGCTGACAGGAGGTGTCTACGTTTCCTGGGGTTTTGTTCCAGTTTTAATGACTGTGGATAATGCATGGAATGTCTCAATTTTCAGAGTTGTGTTTTTTCATGAGACACTGCCACTCTTTCCGGGGAAGGAACTAGACATTCCTGACACATGATTTGGCAGGTCTCAATCACAACTGCTCCAATATTGGCTTTCAGGAACCCATTCCAGATTGGCCCAGACTGTCAAACCTTGTTCCGGCACCAGTTAGAAGAGTACTTCTGGGCCCGGGCCACGCTCTGAAAAATACTTGCTGAGTCTCCCGAGGGAGTCTGGTTGAGGAGGGTAAGTGATTTGCTCTTCAAATGACCTTTCCCTCCTTGGAGAAGAGCATGTAGTATCAGAGTGCTCGAGATGCTCCTGGCTTCCCCATAAGAATTTTATCAAGTGATGGCATCAAAGACCACCCCCCACCCCGCCCCATCCATGAACCAAGTGAAGAATGTTTTGTCCCAGCCCTGGGACATCTGTCCTCATTAGCTAATTCAACTGGTGGCACCTGTCAAATTAAAATGGAAATTGGCTTTAAGGTAAAAATACATTATATTCAAGGGTTGGGGCCGTGTCTTCTTCTGAGCAGTGCCTCAAATCCCAGTATTCCTCAAAAGATGGTCTGGAGACCCGCTTGCATCAGAATCAGGGGGTCTGTTTCAACTGCAGATTTGGGGGCTTCTCACCACCTACCAAGTATCTGGGAACTAGAGCCCAGAGTTTGCATTGTACCAACCCCCAGGCAATCCTGATATACCCCAAAGTTCGTGAGCCACTGGGTGCAAAATATACTTTCTGTATTTTTAAGCCATCACAGCAAATTGTGGTAGCCAA
The DNA here is from genome assembly GCF_009834535.1 of Camelus ferus. NCBI lineage: Eukaryota > Metazoa > Chordata > Mammalia > Artiodactyla > Camelidae > Camelus > Camelus ferus. The sequence goes on along the minus strand of NC_045696.1, from coordinate 9,928,828 downwards.
GAATGAAATTGGTTTCTTTTTGAATTTGTTTAACTGTATGTCTGTTGCAGGGAAATTTCGAACCACAAAAGACAGGGATCACGCTAAGCCTTTGCTTTTGCTGATTGATACATGTATCTTGTCTTTTCACAGTTATGGGTCCTTATCTGCCCAAGAACAGTAGTTCTAAGAAGTTGTTTCTGTGTGTCTTCTGGGAAGAATTTGTCCTTCAATATATGTGATTGCAACAGGTTGATAAAAGTAAAATAAAAACAATAAAACTATTTTGTTGAGTTTCTCATTTTTTTCTGAAGCAAACAGTCTTTAAGTGATAAAAAAAAAGCAATTTAGTGAAACTTACTCTTCATGACCTTACATAACAGAATGGATATACACTTGTGTATGCATATGCTGATTCCCGTATACGGGGTTACCCAAATCTGAGTTGCCTGGTTCTCATAAAAAAAAAAAAACTTTTTTGACTTGACACTATGCACAAATCTAGAATGATGTTTGTTGTTTAAAGGACACTGATATTAGATCAAGATCTCAAGGAGTCAAAAAGATCATTGATCATTTTCAGATACATTTGGGTGGATCTGAATTGCTTGTTTTAGGAAAAATTTAGTTTTAGTTTCAAAAATTTTAGTTTTAAACTATTTGGTTAACTTAGCCAAAGTCTATCACATTTGAAGCAAGAAGAACAAATGACTACCTCTCCCCGCAAAGTAACAAATGGATCTTCAGCCAAATAGTCCTTAATTACTGCAAAACAACTCTAGCTCTAAAATATCCCAAGCCATGTCATCTGAGGACCAGCCACATGAAGCCAATAAGACCAAATGAAGGCACCAACATTAAACTGAAGCCACAACATCTTTCTTATGAACAAAGGAATCTTTAGGCCATCAAGGAAGCTCTTTGCAGCTTGTCTAGTTAACCTAGAAATACCAGGGTGGTGCTCTGAGACATCCTAGTGAAGAAAGAAGAATGTTACTTTCTTCGCTGGGAGACCATGGAGAGTCTTGAAAGTGTGTAGCCAAAGTTTTGTTGGTTTTAGAGCACATACATTGAATGATTTTGCTGGAGTTGTTGGGCCACGAGGTCATATAAAGTCCAGTTATGCTTCCCTAGACCCTTCTCTCAGGTCCTCTTACAACTTCTCTACTCGATCATAGTGTTAGGGATCCACCTTGTTAAGCTTCCATGTTCCAATAAACACTAACTGTTATGATATAAAATGAGGAGGACAGATGCAAAATGATTTCAAAATCTGTGTGTGTGTGTTTCCTGTCCTCGATCAGGATGAGAATGAAAAAAAATCAGGTCTTAAGACACTGCAGAGTTTAATCAGGAAACCAGAATCTACTCTAAGTATTTTAAATAGAGGCTATTTAATAGAGGGAATTGCTTAAGCAGCTGGTGAAAGTTCTGGGAAGCCAAACAAAGGGCAGTGAAGGAATCCAGAAGTCAGCAACAGCAGGAGGCCACCAGTCCCCTAGGCTGGGGGATCAGAGGAAGGAGGGACGTTAGTAGAGCTAGGAGATGGGTCACCCAGCACCCACGGTGGTCATATGTAGTGGCGTTCAGAGCCTTGCTAGAGATGCAACAGCTACTGAGACGCCCCATGAGGCAAAGGGAGGAGAGAGATACCCTGGCTTCTCCCTTCTTCCCACTCAGTCTTTGTCTAATGCTGTCCTTCAGCCAAACTCGCCAGCAAGCCTGGAGAACACAATCTGCAGGGGTTGGTTCCCGAATGATCAGCACGGTGGAAGGAGGAGGGGTGGATTTGACTGGCACATCACCCCATTAGGAAGATGGCAGGACTGCCTCTTTGTTGTCAAACATGGAATTCACTGAACCATGGGAACTCTAGCCCATCGGCTTGACCACAGCAGTAGGGCAACTTTTCTTTTGTTTGCTTCAGTGTGATAAGCCATGATCATCAATACAGATAAGGCAAATGCACACCTTTATCAGAAACCACTGTGCTTGGCCATCTACCCGTTGCGGCTGCCTGGGGCAGTGGTTCTGGTAAAGGTTCAAGTGGCATTAGAGGCCCTTTGAGAGCCACCAAGAAGAGGACCACACCTTCCAGAGATCCTCCTCTGGCCTGGGCTTGTGAAACTGGGATGGAAACTCTTTATTAAGCTATATTGGTTCTTCCCAAAGAAAAACATGCCTTTGAAGAGCTGTACCTACTTATACTATCTAGCTGATATATTGACCTAATATGGTCAAGAAAATATAGCAATTATTAGAACAACAATTCATCTATAAAGTGCATCCTTTATGGGAAAAACAATTCAAGTTGAGAATTGTAAGCTTTCCATTTGCTATACTGATCCCCTCCTTCCCATGGGACCCATGTCGTGAAAGCCAGGCCTGGTTCTCTTTCTCCGGGGACCCCCTACCCTGTCTGCTTACACTTAGTTTCTGGTACTACGTGTTGTACTAGGCTCATCTTGTATGTTTGCTGCTCCAGTCCTGGAAACAGTCACTTCTCTAAAGAGCCCTGGATCCTTATTTGGAGAACAGTTTTAAAAACTAAGATCTGGGTGCTAGATGTGCTCAGTTTGACCACTTTTAATCTATCTATCCATTTCCTAAACATACACCTTTCCCCAGTGCTAACTGTGGGCAAGACTCTGGAGCAGACAAGACAAATGAAGTGGAAATAATTCTATTACTCCATGGTCCCCGAGAAATGCTGCCCACGGGGTATGAATAGAGCTTCATGGTAATTGGAAGGTGGGAGGAGATTCCTAACTGGAGAGCTATGTCACAGATGACTTTGTTGCTGATTCTAGACTTTACCTCCCTCTTCTAGGGTCAATCTTAGTAGCTTGGTTCATATCTACCCTTCCACACTGAAAATCCATAATACCAGCTTGACCTGAGTTTGAATTTTGGCTCTGCCACTCACTAGCTATGTGACCCGGAGCCAGTGTCTTAACTGCACTGCACCTCGGTTTCATCTGTAAATTGGGGATAGTGATGCCAATAGGACCCACCTTTAGAGGCCTTGGGGAGATTAAGCAGAAGGCATGTGGAATGCTTGGCATCGTGTCTGGCACAGTCAGGCATAACAGATGCTGGCAAGCAGAGCAGCAATGATAGCTGGTGCCCCTCTTGGGGCAACACTATCTTGAGTATCAGCTGATATTTAAGACGGAGATGCAGAAAAGGCTATAATTCATACAGGTTGTAAAGGCAGAGCCAAAGAAGTGGCTGTGGAACGGGCTGACTCCTGGTGTCACAGTCTGGTCTGTCCTGCAGATGAGGTTGTTTTTGAGAAGTAAACCATAAACGATGGAGGGCTTGGGGTCACTTGGCATTTGGTGGCTCAGCACAAACTCTAGCACCGGGAGGTGAGGCATCTGCTGCCAAAAAGTCTCCGTGATTCAAGCTTATCAAAATGCATTAGCAGAGCCTCCAGTGTCAACATATGCTTGATGTTCCAGAAGGGATCTTTGTGCTAGGGTTTCCACCCCAGAGCTTCTCCCCCAGATGGTGGTGATGAGCCTAACAAATGGTTTCTTGTTCTGGAAGGAAAACAAGATCTAAACTAAGCTGCTTCAGAGATGCTTGAGACCTTTTAGAAGCAGGTGAAGAATAGATGTCATGAACTTTCTCTTGGGTTAGGTAGATCCCAAAAGCATTAAAATATGGAAGTTGTGGCTGTCCCATTTAGTGTTTTTCTCTCACTTAATAAGCTTCTAGAGCAGTGATGCTCAAGGTGTGGCTCTTGGACCTGCAGGACCAGCAGCAGCATCTAGGAACTTGTTAGAAACACAAATTCTTGGGTCCCATCCCAGACCTACTGACTCAGAAACTCCAGAGGAGAGCCCTGCCTCCTTCCCCTAACACATAGCTTTTTTTAGAGTTGCAATCCAGCACCCCCACCCCTTGATATTTACCCAAAGGAGTTGAAAATTTACATCCACAGAAAAACCTGTACATGCATGTTTATTGTAGCTGTATTCATAACTGGCAAAAAGTGGAAGCAACCAAGATGTCCTTCAGGAGGTGAACACATAATGTGGTACATCCAGAAAATAGAGTATTATTCAGCAATAAAAAGAAATGAACTACCAAACCATGAAAAGACATAGAGGAAACTTAAATGTGTATCACTAAGTGAAAGAAGTCAATCTGAAAAGGCTATGTGATTTCAATGGTATGACATTCTGAAAAAGGCGAAATGATGGAGGCAGTAAAAAGGTCACAGGTGTTCAGGGGCTGAGGGAAGGGAGGGCTTAAAAGGTGGAGCACAGAGGATTTTTAGGGCAGTGAACCTACTCTGTATGATACTCTAAGGGTCTAATGTATTGTCATTATACATTAATCCAAATCCATAGAATGTACACACAAAGAATGAGCCCTAATCTAAACTATGGAATTCAGTTAATAATGATATACCAGTATTAGCTCATCAGTTGTAATAAATGGACCACATGAATGCAAGATGTCATGAATGCAAGGGCCCTGTGGCAGTTCCAGCCGATGAGATGTGAGCAGATGTTGTGGAGTGAGGCTTCTAGGAAAACTCTTCAAAAGAGGACAGAAAAAAAAAAGTAGAGTGGGGAGAATAAATTGACATGCATCGTTTGTCCTCTGTTCTTCCCTTTCTTCTGCCTGGAATGCTGATGCAATGCTGGAGGTAGAGTTGCCATCTTGTAGCCATGAGGTGACTGTGAATGCAAAGGCTGCAAACTAAGGATAGGGATGCAGAAAGCTAGAAGAAATGTCACTTCTAGAGTGTGTTGTGCAGCTACCCTACCAGTCCTGAACTACTTACCACTGAACTTTTTTACATGAAAAACAACAACAGAAAAACCCGCTAATTTGTTTAAGTTGATATTTTTGGAGTTTCTGTTACTTGCAGTCAAATCCAATGTGTAACTGAATGAGAGGTATATTCAGTCTACACTAGTGGTTGTGGGTACAGACTTTGAGGTCTGACAGATCTAGTGATATATTTTGCTCTGTGCTTCTGAAGATACTCAGCTTTGGATACTTCATCTGTAAAATGGACTCAATAACAGTTCTGACCACTGTATTGTTTTCAGGATTATCTGAAAGAATAAGTAAGTGCTATTATCACAGTGCCTTGCACGTATTAAAAACTGAATGGATGGTAGCCCAAGACTGGAGTACCCTCCCACTATAGATATAGGGTGCATTGTCAGATGCAAGAACTTAAAAAAAATAAAGCAGGATCAGGCTGCAATGTGTCTTGGACACTCTGAATATGGTAAAATTCCTGGATTTCATTGTCATATGCTAAATCAAAGTCACCTAATGCCAAGTGGATCTTCCCAGGCCTGACCCCAGACTGTTACTCACTCTCTCAACCTCTTCTAGAGCTTGATGCTTACAGATCACTCTAGGGAAATGACCCACAGCCAACACACAGCTGCTTACAGAGCTAGACAGTTATGGAGAGATATTGCACTGTGGTTCATACCCCCAGGCCATCCTCTTGGACTCAGCTGATTACACCAGACGTTGACATCTAACCTGAAGGAGCACACTCTGAAGGCTGCCAGAGGCCTAGAAAGGGTCCTAGTGGGAAAGTTCTTCCCACGAAGGGGCAATAGTTAGAGAAAAACACAACTCTGCTGGCTGGTCACTCCTCATGAGTGACCTCAGCACTGCCCAGCAAGCTGGTTCCATGTCACTGATCCATGCACTCTCCTAGCCTCTGAGATGGCTGTTTTGAATATTTTTATCCCCCCTTCAGAACTTCTTCCTCTGCTCATTCTCATCTGATTTTAGTGGAAAAAAAAAAGAAGCAATTGAAAGAGAACTGTTTTATTCTCCCAGAATGACATCTGTGCCCTTTGCACTGTCTTCCCTCCGATTACCTGGGATGAACTATACCTGCCCCTTGCAAAGGTAAGCCCTCACCTGGGCTCTGGGGCCTGTGTCCTCTTGCCTCTCTAGAATATCACTCTGGAACACCACTCTTTTCTCTCTCCTGTGTCATGATGTCCACCTGTTCCTCTCTTCTGGATCATGCTCTGTACAAATGTGCTTGAAGGTTCTTATCTTGAAACAATAACTACAACAAAATCTTCCCTGAGCCTAACCTCTCTACCCTCCACCTCACTCCTGTGCTTCCCATTTCTGCTCTGGCCTCATTGATTCCACTTTCTTGCCTCCTGTCCCTCTTGAATTCACTCCAGTCAGGCTTCTGTCTCCACTGTTCTATGGAAACTGCTCTTGTAATGCAGTGGTTTCTTCCTTGTCAAAGCCAAGGGCCAATTCTCAGTCCTCAGCTTACTTAAACTTTTAGCAGCATCTCACAGAAATGCTTACTCTTTTTTTGGAAAACATGCCTTCACTTGCCCTCTTCAGTGTGGGAAATAGACAATAACAAGTGCCTTTATGATATGATCTGAGCTCCATTAGGGCAAAGAGTTTATTTCATTTACAGAAATATCAACATAATTAAAGCTATTTATGACAAACCCACAGCCAGCATAATACTCAATGGTGAAAAGTTGAAAGCCATCCTGCTAAAATCTGGAACAAGACAAGAATGCCCACTGTCACCACTTCTATTCAACATAGTATTGAAGTCCTTGCCATAGCAATCAGACAAGAAAAAGTAAAAAAAAAAAAAAAAAAAAAAAATCCAACTTGGAAAAAAAGAGGTAAAATTGTCACTACATGTCCATGATGTAATACTATAGATATAGAAAACCCTAAAGGCTCCACAAAAAAAAAAAACTACTAGAGCTGATAAAAGAATTTGGCAAGGTAGCAGGATACAAGATTAACATACAGATATCAGTTGAATTTCTTTACACTAACAATGAAATGTCAGAAAAGGAAAGTAAAGAAACAATCCCTTTCAAAATCACATCCAAAAAAAAAAAAAAAAAAAAAACACTTAAGAATGAACCTGATCAAGGAGGTGAAAGACGTATACACGGAGAACTACAAAACATTGATTAAGGAAATTAAAAATGGCTTAAAAGAAATGATAAGATACCCAGTGGTCTTGGACTGGATGAATTAATATTGTTAAAATGGCCATACTGCCCAAGGAAATCTAGATTTAATGTGATCCCCATCAAATTACCCAGGACATTTTTCACTGAACTAGAACAAATAATCCTAGATTTAATATGGAATCACAAAGCACCCAGAATTGCCAAAGCAATACTGAAGTAAAAAAAAAAAAAAAAAAAAAAAGCTGGAGGAATAACCCTCCCAGTCTCCAGACAACACTACAGAACTACAGTAATCAAAACAGCATGGTATCCACAAAAACAGACATGTGGCTCAATGGAACAGAATAGAGTGCCCAGAAATAAACCCACAGACTTACGGTCAATTAATCTTTGCCAAAGGAGGCAAGAATATACAATGGAGAAAGGACAGTCTCTTCAGCAAGTGGTGTTGGGAAAGCTGGACAGCAGCTTGTAAATCAGTGAAGTTAGAACACTCCCTCACACCATACACAAAAATAAACTCAAAATGGCTTAAAGACTTAAATGTAAGAAAAGACAAGATAAACCCCCTAGAAGAAAACATAGGCAAATCATATCCAGCAATGTCCTCAGCACCCGGGATGTGCCCATCCTGTGTATCTGTCTGTTGAATGGATGAGTCTAGATGTAGCAAAGGACAGCTCACAGGCAAAATCTGGCCCGTTGTCTGTTTTTGTAAACAAAGTTTTGTTGTAACCAATATGCTCATTCGTTTACAGATTGCTACGGCGGCTTTCACACATTAGCATGGTTGAATAGTTTTGTGACAGAGACCAGATGCCCCACAAAGCCAAAAATATTTACTATCTGGCCTTTTATAGAAAAAAGTCTGTGGACCACTGATTTAGATCATTATTTCCATTTCCACCATGTGTTGTGTGTGTAAGACCCTGACCACAGGTGACTGAAGAGAGAAAGTCCACGTGGAGAGATCACAGCAACCTCTCTCACCCACGAGCCTCATCAGGGTTTGTCTGTGGCCATGGGCTGAGAAGGACTCTCCGCGGTGGATAATTAACTGGTGATGAGAGAAGAGGAGGAGATGGAAGCTGAAGAAAAAGGAATATTAACCTTATTAATAAGAAAACGTTCCCTGAGCAATCATTGTATAGCATGCCCTTTGCGTATTTTATTTCACTTCATCCTGATCTAATCCTGTTGTGAGGCAGGCATGCTGTCTCTATTCTCCAGACAAGGAAATTGAAGCCCTTGCAGGCTGTGTTTTGCAAAAGATCGGAGCTCTGAAGTATCAGAGAGAGGATGTAAATGCTGGTACATGAGACTGACCCTGGTCCAGGGAGCAGGAAGGACAGATAACTGCAAACACACTGAGGGCTTCTGATGATGTTCAGGTGATGTTCTTAGTCCAGCTCATCAACCTCAGGAAACTAAGGCATGGGGAGTGACTGACTCACCCAAGGTCACTGGGCCCTGGTCAAGGGCAGGACCAGGTTTTGACCTGGTAGTTTGGCTTAGTCTCTGTTTCCTTCCACTTTACATAACATGTAATATAGGTCCTCAAGGAACAGTCATTGAGCTAATGGGTCTGAATTGGAATTTCCTGAATCCCAGCCCGGCACCTCTGCCACCATCCCACAGTGGCCACCTTTTAAAGTGCAAAGGGCTGTGCAACATTTTGCTTACAGTGAACTGGAGGCCATCGAACTTGCTTCTGCAGAAATTACTAGAACGTTTCAGGATTTACTCATCTCCTATCTACATTTTTATCTCTCCTGGGGCACTGCCCACTCCCTTGGGGAAACTATAATTTCAATAACTGATGATAACATCTTTAGACGTGAATTGTTTGCAGAAATGTATGTCAGGAGAGAACTAAGTCTTCTAGTTTTGAGGAGGCTTCTCACAAAAGTCATTGAAGCAGATTTCTTACTCATTCCTGCTGATAGGTCTGAATCGTGCAACAAAATATATCCTCCAGCTGACTGCTGGTGCACACCATGGCTCTCCAGTGGGAGGTGAATTTTTTTTCCTCATGTGAAAGTTACTTAACCTAAAAAAATGGGGTTTGACATAGTTATCTTCCGAAATCAGATGAAACCACTATAAATTTTATGCACACTTGGCCATCCTTCAAAACTAGGACAGGGCTATTCAGGAAAGGAGGCATTCTGTGTTCATTAAGGCACGTTTTCAATTTTCTGCTGGCAGGGAAAGAAAAAGTGACATCCTTTGCTCTGTCTTAGTCATTTCGAGCTCCCATAAAAGAGTCCCATGGATGGGGTGGCTTAAACAACAAACATTTATTATCAGTCTGGAGGCTGGGAAGTCCAAGGTTAAGGTGCTGGCCAATGTGGGTCCTGGTGAGAGTTTTCTTCTGCACTTGCACGTGACCACCTTCTCATGTGCCATGTTCTCACATGGCCTTTCCTCGGTGCATGCATTTGGGGCAAGAGAGCTCTCTATCTTCTTAAGGGCCGCCAATCCTATCAGGTTAGGATCCCACCTTTATGACCCTATGTAAATTTCATTAGCTTCTAAAAGCTCTGAATCCAAATACAGTCACATTAGGGGTTAGGACCTCGACATATGAGTTTTGGGAGGACAAAATTCAGTCTATAGCACTCTCTTTCCAACCCTGAGAACCTTGCCACATGACTTGACATGATGAAAATTTGCTAGCTGATTTTGCGAGTATGGTTCAGTCTGGTTTTGCATCCATGCTTAACATGCTTCCGTATGGGAAGTTCTCCAGCTATTTGGTTTAGCTTCAAGTCCTGGCACACATGGGGGATAATCCTGTTGAGCAGTGGTTAATCATTTTTCTGACTATTCCATCTGGTAATAATAATGGTGGTTGCTTTTTAACAATTACTTGAAAGGTACCAGGTGCCAACGTAAGCATTTAGTGTCTCTAAGCATTTGTCTTATCTTTTAATCTTCTTGACAACCCACGATGGATGAGGCTGTATTATTTTTACTTCCGTTTTATAGGTGAGGAAACTCGGGTGAGAAAAGCTCAGTAGCTTGCTTAAGAGCTCCAACAAGGAAATGACTCAGTCTAGATTTGAACCAAGCACAAACTCCAAGCATTTTCTTAACCACACTTCATGTTTCCCAGTTGGCCAGGAAGCTTATACTTCCATAGACTTCAGTTCACAATCACCAGGAATGATGGTTCAGCACAACCCTTTAGACTAATGTCTAGCTGAGAAGGAAGCTAATTTCATTTTGGTCTAGTTCTTGCTTTCATTCAGACTTATTTATTTTTGTTAGTCATAATTGACGCAAGGAAACATTTTTCTTTTTTTTTCTAATTAACTTTTTAAATAGAGATATTGGAGATTGAATCCAGGACCTCATGCATGCCTAACATGCACTCTACCACTGAGTTATGACCTCCCAAAAGGGACACCTTTCTGAAAAGCTGTTCATAAAAGCATTTTGCTTTTTATTATATGTTCTGAAGTTTCTGGAAAAGGACACTTCTGAAAAGAAGCAGTAGAGGATCATAATGGTGCCATTTCTCATTCTGTAATTTATTTTGATGGCTGTCTTCTCTCATCTATGCAGAGTGCATCCTAAGACGGTTCTATGGCTTTTTTTTTTAAATGAAAATTTCCCTCACTTTTCAGAAATGCAAAGGAAAAGCTATCACAGAAAATGTTTTTCTTTTCTCTCTCAGTTCTGTGTTGCGAGTAATATGTTTTTGTCATGATTAAAGTCATTTTTTTCAAAAGAGTCCAGCTGTTTGAACGATTTGAGCTGGAAGCGGGGACAGGAATTGAAGGATTGCTTCTTCTTTCTTGAAAGCTAACGGGGGCAGAATATGGGCCACACAAACCTCAGAGAGGAACAGTGATGGAGGTGAAAACGTAGGATCCCACATTATCCCTAGTTACTAGAAACAGGGAGCTTATCTCTTTTCTCCCCTAAATGTTTACATTCACAGGAGAAATTTCCCAGTTCCCTGAGAAAACAAATTTTTTTTTCTCTGAGAAAGATAAGGGCGATTATTATTTGCAGTGTCTATTCAACTGCAAAGAAATATTGCTGGTAGAAATAAGCCCTTCAGTGACAAAGCAACCACTTCAAAGCATCCAGGCTAACTTTGTTGTCTGTGCCGCTCGTCCTGGAAACTGTTCATCAAAGAGTTAAGTCTCTCCTGCTGCCCACCCGCCTGGAGGACGGGAGGCTGGAAGGAAACCATCAGGACAAAATCATGTGGCAACCACGACAACCCTTTGGCTTGTTTAGAGGTGCTTATGCAGAAAGAAACATGAGGAGACAAAAGGAGACGAGTATGTGAACTTCTAACCCTCTTCCCCACATGCCATTGGGTTGGTGGGTGGCAGGAGGCAGCGTTCAAGTTCCCCGAAGTGGGCGTTTTTATGGGGCAAGTGACAAAGAACCAAAGAGAGTGAGGACTTATGAGCTGCAAGTGGAAAACTACCAAGAACTGTTCAGCCCTGCCTGCAACTGAAGTCACTTCACCGAAGTGAGGGAGGCTTGGGTTCACTTCCCTACTCTGGAATCCTTTGAGACTGCTCTAGCGGGGCCAGCCCCTCTCATGTAGCAGAGATTTTGCTAAACAGTGAGTTTTCATGCCCAGCCCCCTTCTCAGTTCCTCTTGGCCAAACAGAGTGACACTTTGTCAGCTGGGGGCGGAGTGGGGAGGCAGGGGATAGAGGCTATTAATTATTGCTAAATGACTCCCGCCTACAATTCTGGCTGCAGCTTTTACAAACCTCACATGCTTTAACAAACACGTCGCAAAGGCAACATCGGCTCAAAGGTGCCAGAGATGAGGGTACTTCAGTTGATCCCCGCTCTGTGGTTGTCTGAATGAATCTGCTAAAAGTGTACTTGGAGAAGGGCAGGAAACATTCGGACAAATAGTGTGAAAACAAAGGCAAGCCGTGCAGTGTCTACATGGAGGAATTCCAGAAGGCTTCCCTTGGGGTTTACATGTTGGTTTTAGCATCTAGTGAGAGCCTTCTGGGGAGATGGGAAGATAGGAACGAAGGGAAAAGCAGAGGTCTTTGTGTGGTAAAAAATTGAATATACATTGGCTGAGAATGGTGAATGCATTTGACTTGTTGGCTTGTGTTTTTACAGAGTGTGATTCAGGAAGGCAGTGGGATTTTTCTGGAAAGCACATTGGTTCTGGAGACGTGAGAGGTGGATTTGAGCTGGAATTTCCTCTTATTGTGACACCCTGGACGAGAAACTTAACCTTTCTGAGAGTCTGTTAAAAGGGGACAAGTTTACCTGCCCATCTCACATGAGGCAGAGGGTGGGAGAGTGCCTTGTAAAACAGCATGACCATAAATACCGTATAAATGATCTGCATGACTTGTACATAACATAAGCTGTCAATTAATTCATTGGTCCAACAAACAGAATGAACATCTGCAAGGAGCTGCTGCTGTTCAGTAAATAACAGACTCATTCCCTGCCCCCACAGTTTACAGCTGATACTCACAGGTGAACAGAAAAATGCCCTATAGCATGTTGAGTGCAATGAAGTGGAAGTTCATAAATATGGTGCTTAACCTGGGCTTGGAGGATTTCCAGAAGGCTTCTAGGAGGAAATTATGTCCAAGCCGAGCTTAAATGTCATCTTCTCGGTGAGGACTTTCATGTCCACCTTATTTAAAAACTTAGTCCCCTGGATATATGCCCAGGAGCGGGATTCCTGGTTCATATGCTAAGTCTATTCCTAGTCTTTTGAGGAATCTCCATCCCGTTTTCCACAGTGGCTGCACCAAACTGCATTCCCACCAGCAGTGTAGGAGGGTTCCCTTTTCTCCACAGCCTCTTTAGCATTTGTCATTTGTGGACTTTTGAATGGTGGCCATTCTGACTGGTGTGAGGTAATACCTCTCCATTGTAGTTTTCATTTGAATTTCTCTGATAATTAGTGATATTGAGCATTTTTTCATGTGCCTATTGATCATTTGTATGTCTTCCTTGGAGAATTGGTTGTTTATGTCTTCTGCCCATTTTTGGATTGGGTTGTTTGTTTTTTTTCTTATTAAGTCGTATGAGCTGCTTATATATTCTGGAGATCAAGCCTTTGTCGGTTTCATCTCTTGCAAAAATTTTCTCCCATTCTGTAGGCTGTCGTTTTGTTTTGCTTATGGTTTCCTTTGCTGTGCAGAAGCTTGTAAGTTTAATTAGGTCCCATTTGTTTATTCTTGTTTTTATTTCTATTGCTTGGGTAGACTGTCCTAGGAGAACATTTTTGAGATGTATGTGAGATAATGTTTTGCCTATGTTTTCTTCTAGGAGGTTTATTGTATCTTGTCTTATGTTTAAGTTTTTGATCCATTTTGAGATTATTTTTGTGTGTGGTGTAAGGGAGTGTTCTAGCTTCATTGATTTACATGCTGCTGTCCAGTTTTCCCAACACCATTTGCTGAAGAGACTCTTTATTTCATTGTATATTCTTGCCTCCTTTGTTGAAGATTAGCTGACCAAAAGTTTGTGGGTTTATTTCTGGGCTCTCTATTCTGTTCCATTGGTCCATATGTCTGTTTTTGTACCAATACCATGCTGTCTTGATTACTGTAGCTCTGCAGTATTGTCTGAAGTCTGGGAGAGTTATTCCTCCAGCCTCTTTCTTTTTCTTCAGTAATGCTTTGGCAATTCTAGGTCCTTTGTGGTTCCATATAAATTTTATTGTGATTTGTTCTAGTTCTGTGAAATATGTCCTGGGTAATTTGATAAGGATTGCATTAAATCTGTAGATTGCCTTGGGTAGTGTGACCATTTTAATAATATTGATTCTTCCAATCCAGGAGCATGGGGTATCTTTCCATTTTTTTAAGTCTTTAATTTCCTTAATCAGTGTTTTATAGTTCTCTGTGTATAAGTCTTTCACCTCTTTGGTTAGCTTTATTCCTAGGTATTTTATTACTTTGGGTGCTATTTTAAAGGGAATTGTTTCTTTACTTTCTTTTCCTGTTGATTCATGACCCAGTAACCCCACTCCTGGGCATATATCCTGAAGGAACCCTACTTCAAGAAGACACCTGGACCCCAATGTTCATAGCAGCACTATTTACAATAGCCAAGACATGGAAACAACCTAAATGTCCATCAACAGATGACTGGATAAAGAAGATGTAGTATATTTAAACAATGGAATACTATTCAGCCATAAAAACCGACAACATAACGCCATTTGCAGCAACATGGATGTCCCTGGAGAATGTCATTCTAAGTGAAGTAAGCCAGAAAGAGAAAGAAAAATGCCATATGAGATTGATCACACGTGAAATCTAAGAAAAAAAGAACAAACACAAAACAGAAACAGACTCATAGACATAGAATACAAACTTGTGGTTGCCAAGGGAGAGAGGGGTGGGAAGGGACAGACTGGGAGCTCGCAATTTGTAGATACTGACAGGCATATGTAGAACAGGTAAACAAGATTATACTGTATAGCACAGGGAAATATATACAAGATCTTGTGGTAGCTCGCAGTGAAAAAAAAAGCAACAATGAATATATGTATGCTCGTGTATAACTGAAAAATTGTGCTCTACACTGGAAATTGACATAATGTTGTAAAATGACTGTAACTCAGTAAAAAATGTTAAAAAAAGAAACGTAACCCCACCATCTTGTCACCCACCCTCCCTCCTGCTTAGCGCTCCTTTATATCACTTAGTACCACTGGACACAGCCTGCATTTCTGCTTGCTTATGCTTTGCATCTCCCTTCAACCAAAAACATAAGCTCATAACTTTACTTTTCTCTTTTTTGTTCCCTACTGTATCCTCAGTGCCTAGAATAGTCAGTGGCACATAGTAGGCACTCAGCAGACATCTGTTGAATGAATGAATGGGAAATGTAAGTGTTATAGGAACAGGAAAGAATATTTCAGGTGAGAAATCAGCATAAGCAAGGACCAGCAGGCAGAGTGCAGGGGGTCTGGGCTGCGACAACAGACCATTATAGACTGGGGGCTTATAAATGACAGACACTTACGTCTCACTGTTCTGGTGGCTGGGAGTCCAAGGCTGAGTTGCTACCACATTTGGGGTGCGGTGAAGGCCCTCTTCCTGGTTCATAGTCCATCGTCTTCTCATTGTGTCCTCACGTGGTTGGGATGGCAGGGAGCTCTGTGGGGTCTCTTTTACAAGGGCACTAATCTCATTCAAGAGGGCTCCAACCATATGATCTAATCCCTCCCAAAGCCCCATCTCCAAACACCATCACATTGGAGATGAGGTTTAAACATAAGAATTGGGGATTGGGGGGCAGATATACACATCGAGTCTACAGCATATGTTTGACTGGAGTAGTAATACAGGAGAATGGACTATGGAGAGATGAGACGAGGGGGCCAGTAAGGCCAGATTATGAAGGGGCTTGAAAACCTAGTTAAAGAGTTTGGATTTTCCTCTGAGGGGAATAAGGACAATCATAGTATTTCATGTGAAAGCGACTGTAAGGTCTGGGTTTCCACACAGCTAGGGACTATGGGAAAGCGCCTACAATGTTCTGGGAGCGAGACGGTGACGATGTGAACTAGGACCATTGCGGTTTGGGGAGAGGTACTTGGGAGGCGGCGTCGACAGGCCGGTGATGCTCGGTTGGCAGGGGCGGGTGAGGAGGCAGAAGACCCAGTGATCAGGAGTGGAGGCAGATTCAAGAAGCTTTGTGAGTGGGGGTGCCATTCACTGAGATGGAGGAGACGGCGGGGAGAGCAGGTTTGGGGTGAAGATGGTGAGTTTTCCACATGGGCTTTTCAATGGAACGTGTGGTTTTTCGAGCATTTTGTACAAATATGTCAGTCTGACAATGGTAACTGAAGCCATAGGAGTGGTGAGTCTCTTCCAGGAAAGTGAGAAAAGGAGGCAGCCTGCAGAAAACCCCAGGAGACACTGCCCATAGAAGGATGGAAAGAGAGAGAGAAGGCCAAGAAGGGAAGTGAGAAAAAGATTTCAGAGAGGCTCAGAGAAGATCAGGAATACGTGGGGTCTCAGGAGGGAAGGAATGCTGCCAGGTCAAGTTTAGATATGGAAGTGTTGTGGGTTTGAATTAGGTCTCCCTCACCTCCCCATCCCCCTAAATATGTTGAAGTCCTACCCCAGTACCTGTGCGGGTGATCTTATTTGGAAGTAGGATCTTTGCAGAGATAAGAGGTGGTCATACCAGATTATAAGGTAGGCCCTGATCCAATGATGAGTGTCCTTAAAAGAAGAGGTAAGTTTGTCCAGGGAGACACGCCAGGAAGAGGGCTGTGTGAAGATGAAGGCAAAGACTGGAGTGATGCAACTATAAGCCAAGAGCCAAGGCTTCTCAGCCACCACAAGAAACTAGAAGAGGCAAGAAAGTTTCCCAGCCCCAGCCACATCTTGCTCTCAGACATTTGGCTCCAGCGCTGTGAGAGAATAAATTCCTATTGTGTTAAGCCACCCGTCTTTGTGGTAGTTTGTTACAGCAGCCCCGAGAAACTAATATAGGAAGGGAAAGTGTCCATCAGATTTTGCAACAAGGACGTCATAAGAAACCATGGTGAGAGCAGCACTGGGGTAGCAGTAGCAGTGAGGGGGCCTAGGCTGCAGAGGGCGGTGGACCTAACCACAGGGGAGAAATAGAGACCATGCACAGGTGACTCTTTCCAAAAATTGGGCTGTCTATGGAAAGGAAGAGGAGGGCAATCGCTAGAAGGTGTTGAGATTTTATTTTTAACACAAGCATTTGATAATATTTAAATGCTGATGGAAAGAGCCAATAGGGAGGAAAATATTTTCTGAAAATACAAGGGAAGAATCTGTCACAAGCAAAGCCTCTTAAGGGGGTCGGTATGGGCTCTAGAGTGGAGGTTGGCGAGCTCAGGTGAAGATGCTGGTAGGTCTGGAGGTCTGGCTGCAGGAAGCCAAGGGAGTGGACCGGGCAGCTCTCTTGGGGCTGGAGTACAAGGCCATCCTGAGGGCGGGCATGGTTGGGCCACTCAGAGGTTTGAGCAATGAGAACAAGGCTGCCATAGCCACCGGGCAGAACAAGAGGGCTGACGGGAGACATGGAGCGTTGCCAGGCCCCACAGATGACCCAGGTGGAGGTGGGGTCTAGCAGAGGTTGTGGTTGCCTCCCCGACCCACCCCCTTTTCCTTGCTGCCTGAACCCCTGTGTCAGGAGCCCACCACTCAGGGAAGATGCCTTGTCTCCTGTTCTGTTGGATATCAAGTCTGCACGAAGGTTAGGGTATTAATGCCAACTACTGTCAGTGGGCTAACCTCACACATGTTTATATCTTGTCTATTAAGTCAGCGGCCCTCCTCAAGTGAAGACTCAGGGATTCAGTTTCCTTCCACCCTGTAATGTTACCAGATCTATTCTCTGGAGAAGAGGAAATAAGAGGGTGGGCCATTGTATGTGGGGCTAGGCTCATCCTTTTGGTCCACATCCTATTGGCCAGAACCCAGTCATATGACCTTAATTAACATCAAGGGAATCTGGGAAATGTAATCTTTCTTATGCCCAGGTGAAAGAATGGAACTGGTCAGCATATAGCAAGTCTCAGCCCCCGTATGTGATGCCTGGAATTATGGCAGCCACAGTGCAACCATGAGGGCAATTAATCTGGTGTGTTAAAGATGAAAGGGCAGGGGAGATGCAAAGAAACTGAGTCCTTACTGACATCACCAAATAGCCGATTTAGTCAACCTGGGGCTGTACTTTCTTTAGATTTTTTTTTAATGGGAAGTAATAAACTTTTCCGATTATCAAACTTTTTTGAATTGGCAAATTGGGTTTTTTGTTACCACCAAAAACATTCCCATTTAGAAACCATGAATTTAATTACATTACTTAAACAAGTTATTACCCTTAGATAATTATATTTCATTTTAGGTGAAGTGGTGGAACACAAGCTAGTCTTGGTTTCAGGACAGTCACCTTGTTTGATCTCTTTTTGTAACCCCACTGGGAAATGAGAATGAAAATACTTTTTGCCTTGGAGTTAGAGTAGGACTGACTATTTGCATGAAATTCACATTCTGTAAGAAACAATCAAGCATATGACTCTGCCAATCGGCATCTTCAACAGTCGGTCATTGGCTGACCATACACACGTGAGCTGCTTCACAATCCTCTCTAAGAGACTTCATTCCCTTAATGATCCAACATTTATGTAGAATCTGCTACGTGTGATTTCTTCTATTTTCATCTGCTAGATTGTGCACTACCCAGGAATGATATTTTTCTTTATTTTTATACCCTTGTTACCTAGCAAACAGGATTTGAAACATAGGTGGCCCCTAAATAAGAATTTGTTGAACAAAATGTGAACTGATTTTCCTGGTAGAGTTGAAAGCATGTGGATTTCAATTTCAGACAGGGCTGGAATGGAATCTTGACTTTGATGCAGTGACTGGGTGACCTTGGGAAAGTTACTTAGTTCAGCAGAGCCTCAGATTCCTACGTATTGGGGATAAAAATCCACAAAGGAACCTGTGTAAAGGGTCTGGTGTGTTGCCTGGCACCAAACAGGCACATAGTAAATAGCTGTTCCCCTCCGTCTTCAAGAACAGTATAGATCAAGCCATGCCCTGTTCTCCAGCTGATGAATATTGTAGAAATCCGAGTTTTATGGTAAACGTAATTAAGAAGGTGAATCTGCTGCTGGAAAATTATGTAAAGCACTTGCAAATTATTTTTGCATTCGTTTCTGCTTTGTGTGATATACAACAGGGTTTCCTGCTATTTGTCCAGTAAATTGAGAGCCAGTCATCCTTCATTTTAACTCCCACGTGTTCAGAGGCTCCCCCAGACACACAAAGGCAAAGAAAAATGTCTTCTCTCCTTTTTTTCGGAAGCATTTCCCTTTCCAGCTGAGCTAAAGGGTAGCTTAAATTCCAACCTCATGTTTGTATTGTAGACTCTGATCAACTGTTCTTTTTAGTTTAAGTTACTTCTCTCACAACAGACCTGGGATACACGATTTTATGGCAAGGTTGGACAGGAGAAACTCGTCCCCCTTGGCCCTTGCTGTGGAGGAAAAGCAGAGAGTGTAGCTTCTGCTTATTTTGTTTGAATTAAATCCAGGGCTTCTGAGCTTGGGTCTCAGCTCTGTGACTCAGCTGCAACGTGGTGTTTCACTTCGAGTGTGTGCCCTGGCCTTGGTTCCCGCTTCTATAAAATGAAGGTTTTAGGCCAGATCATTCTGGATGTTCCTTAAGTTCTGAATTCTGTGCTACAGGTTTCTTTGCTGCTTCTTTCTCCTCTTCTTGAGTCCTTATTTCAATATTCATTTCTTAAATAATTCGAAACAAGAGCAGCGTCAACCAGTGCTCCATTCTTTTTCCATAGAGGGGATGGAAAAAAAGAAATAGCCTAGTGTCCAATAAAAAGGAAAAGGCTAAGTAAATTACAATCACCTCACAGAAATATTGTCCAGTGATCAAAGAGGGTGTTTCTGAAGACTTTCTAGTAAAACGGCAACATGTTTTTGTATGATGTTAAATGAGAAAGGCAGAAGTTAAATCATCCCTCTATCATGATAACAATAATCTACAAAATATACAGGAATATACTGAAAAATTCTAGAAGGGAGTAAAAAAGTGAAAACCGTTGCTGTGTAAAAAATATTATTCTCCCACTTCTTGTGAGAAGGAAGTTTTCAATATATTTTAGGTTTTTCATTGGGTGTCTTGTCCTGTAAATTCATCGAAGGTAGACCAATGGCTTCAGGTGCCTTCAATGCTAGGTGGGGTTGGAGGATGGCTGACTTCAAACAGGTTGGATTCCAGACCCTCCCGCCTCTGTGTCCAAGTTCCTCCCCCACTGGGGAGCTTGTCTTGGTGACAGTGAGGGAGAAAATTTGTTCCCTAAATAGACTGGGCTTTGCTTGACTCTGCCTGCTCTTTTTCTTCTTCCTTTTTTCTTGTTGTTATTTACTTTCCCCCCATATCTTGTTTTCCATTAAGGAACAATTTAGACACAATTAAATGCACAGATCTGATGTGTACAGTTCCTTGAGGGTTTTTTTTTTTTTTGTATGTGTATATATATATATTTTTTTTTTATTGAAGTCTAGTCAGTTACAATGTTGTATCAGTTTCCGGTGTGCAGCATAATACTTCAGTCTCACATGATAGTTCCATGAGTTTTGATAAATGTATACATTCATGTATACTCTGCAGTCAAGGCACAGGACATTTCATCCCGGGAGAGAGTTCTCTGTGCCCCTTTCCCTCCAGGCTATCATTATTTTGATTTCTATCAACATAGATTAGTTTTGCCTGTTCTAGAATTTGATGTCAATGAAATCGTACAGAAGTTCTTTTTTTTTTTGTCTGGCTTCTTTCACTCAATGTACTGTTTTCAAGATTCGTTCATCATATTGTGTGTATTAGCAGCTCACTCCCTCCTTTCCCTAGGAAGTCTGGTCCTGTGGTTGACTGAATAATGGCCCCAAAGATATCCAGCCCCGGAAACTTTGAATCTCATTTTATGTTGTAAAAAGGGACTTTGTGGGTGTAATTAAGCAAAGGATCTTGAGATGGAAAAATTAGCTTGGAATATCCAGGAAGGTCCTAAATGTAATCACAAATATAAGGGAGGAAGAGGGAGATCTGACTACAGATGAGGAAAAGCAGTGTGACCACAGAGGCACAGATTAAGTGATGCCCTTTGAAAGAGCTGTAAACCAAGGAATATGGAGACTAGAAGCTGGAGAAGGAAGGAAACAGATTGTCTCCTGGAGCCTCCAGAAGGAACCAGCCATGCCAACATCTGGATTTTAACCTAGCAAAAGTGACTTCAGACTTCTGACCTCCAGAACGGTAAGAGAATAAACGTGTGTTGTTTTAAGCCACGAGTTTATGGTAATTTGTTATAACAGCAACAGGAAATGAATATAATTCCATTGACTGGATATACCAGAGTTGGTTTATCCATTCACTTCTTGATACATTTGAATTATTTGCTGTTTGGGGCTATTTTGAACTAAATTGCTAAGAATATTCTTATACAAGTCCTTGTGTGGACATAGGTTTTCATTTCTCTTGGGTAAATATACCTAGGAATGGAATTACTGGGGCAGACAGCGAGTGTGTGTTTAACTTTATAAGAAACATTCCGTTTTCACAGTGATTGTACCATTTTACATGTCCACAAACACAGCATGAGATCTGATCCTTTCAAAAACAAACAAACAAACAAACAAAAAAGAAGCTGGGGTCATTCATCCCAAAAGGTAAGGATTTGGTGGGAGTCAATTCCTGGGTCCTTTCTGAATGATTCCAGGACCTGAGTGTGTTTCCAGAGTCCTCAGCCTGAGCTCTAGGACAGATTTATGCCTGGGTTTTTTCCCTTTCTTTTCTTTTCTTAAAAAAGAAATAATTCACCTGCCTAATTGCCCCCATCCTCTTTCCTCTCCCCTCTGTCACTGGGCGCCTGATTAGCACGTACTGTACTTTCTCTGTGGGTGGGAGTCACAACCCGAGAGGCCTGGGCGACCCAGGGAACAGGAGCCAGCAAGTCTAGACCTCGGGGTCCTGACAGTGACACGGAGAGCAAGAACGCAGCACGCTGAATGCCTTTCCCGTGGGGGCAGTCAACCGTATTATTCTTCAGTTAATGGAATTTTCTTGCTTCTCTAAGTAGAAAAACACCAGTAGCCCAGATGCCGCCCACTACAGTAGCTGATAAAACATTCAGAGAAAAGGGACAAATCTTGCTGGATCTGTTGGTGTTTTTGTTGTTGTTTTTGTTATTCGTGCTTTCTTTTTCTTTTTTTTTTTTTTTTTTCACCTAAAGAAAACTTGCTGGGGCCCCTTCCAACCCTAGATCTCTCTAGATTCCAGAAGTCTTCTGAGGTTAAACTCAAGAACAAAGAGGTCGTTGTTTTTCAGATGCAGTCGTGTTGAGCTGAGTTTTGACACCTGAGAGGATCTGGAATTTGGGGGGCAGCAGGTTTATTCCCATGATTCTCAAACCTGCTCAGATCATTGATGTTTGAAAAAAATGGTCCATTAGCTTGCTGAAACACTTCTCCCATCCTTTCCATGTACAGTAGCCACGTAGTAGTTCCTGCACAGCATGCCACCTTCCCAGCACACATCTTCCGTCTGAGATTGTGTTAAATTCTGGGACAACATTTGGAACTCCTGAGTTTATATTTGTACAGTCCCTGTTATCTTTCCTCGGTCTGCAGGCCAACATTGGGAACCCAAGATCCTGGCTGTCATTTGGGACCCTTTGGGGCCAAGGACAGTCTTGGACAATATCACTGGGGCTGGACCCATCCTGATTGTTAGTCCTGGAACTCAGGGATGGCCCTTTGGCAGTGACTGAATGGGGCTCCCATGCCAGGCTGGCCGGATGTTGGCTTGGGAGCCCTCTTTGCGCGCAGTGGTCGGTACAATTCCTCTCCCCGCTGTGCGGTCATAAAAGCTCTGGAATGCAAGCCCAGCATGAGGTCCAAGCATGAGCTTGCACAGAAGTGGAAGCCTCATGGGAAGGCTGGTACACAGCCTTGCAAAGGAAGGTGTTTGGATAGGCCCCTGGGTTTCATGATGATTGAGACGCGGACCTGCTTGGTTAACCCTCCTTGACATGGTAAGTGCTGCACAGGGTTTAGATGAGACATTCCTCCCCGAGCATCTGCACCCTGTGGTTCTGGAATGTGAGAGCAGCGTGGGGTATGGGCACCTGCCTGTCCTTTCCAGGCTGAGCCAGTGAGCACTGAGGTCTATACCATATAGGAGCCGTAGTGCAGCAGAGCTCTGTGAAAAGAACAGGGGACTAGGATATGAAGATGAGGATGTGAGTGGAGTCGTTTACTCGTGCTGAGTCCTAACTTCCTCATCTGTAAAGTGGAGGGTGCCGCTCTCACTTCCTCCCAGGGGGGTGGTGAGGGTCAGAGGAGACCTTGTGAAGGGCTGTGCTTGGTCAAGTGTTGAGGCCACCTAGAGGTGGGTGATTATTCTCGGTTGGGAGGCAGTACTCATTCAGGCAGCATGAAAGAGTTCCTGTCTTGGGCAGGAAATGGGATCCCTGGGTGGGATCCAGGGAAGAGGTTAGTACACAGAGAGGAGGTACACTTGATCAGAAGGATGGTACCTAAGGAGAAGACTGCTACTCAAGAGAAGGATGAGACCCAGTGAGGAGATACAGACTCAGTAGAGAGATATGGACTCAGTGGGGTGGTTCACACTTGACAAGGCTCGTCACCTGACTGACCCATAAAGAGGTCTGATGACCAAGGTCAGATGAGATGGAAAGAGATGGCTTGCGCAGTTCGTCACATTTAAATCAAACGCAGCAGCACATCTTGATGTGCTTGCCCATGGGGAGGTGTTTTAGAACACCCATTTGTCCGCAATGGTTTTAAATTTCCTCCCAAGGAACACAAGTTAAAGTTAAAGTCAACATTACTATGATCAAATGGCTCTCATATTTCTCCCGCCTGGAAATATCTACAATTCCTTAAAACAATGTTTCAATTTACCATAAGTTTGGAGGAATTTTAAAATGTAATAACTGCCCTCCCCTTTCCTCTTCCTGCCTCCCACTCCTGGTCTTCTGGAGACAGCGGTACATACATGGATTTTCCATCAAGGGGAGACTGTTCATCCTTTATTTGGGCACCTCTGTCTTTGCTGAAGTGAAGTTCATGACAAACCTACAGATGCTGGTGACTCAGGTTGGATCATGGGGAGGAAGTGGGCGAGTCATAGGTGAATGACGTGTAGTGTGCTTTCCTAGCCATGTGACATGTTCCAAAGTTTCAGTTAGAAGGGTTGTTAGACCACTTTGGATTTGGAGCCGTTCATTCACCTGGTGAGCTTAAATGTCCTGCTCTCCTGCTATGTTCCTGCATTTGCCCCTGTGATTGGGGCTGATATTTGGCAGGTACATCTCAGTCTATTAAAATATTGAACTACTTTTTGTTGGTTGCCAGATAACCATTGGCTGGACACTTTCCAACCTCCCCAAGGGTCTGTGTCCATTCTAATTGGTCAATGCCTGTTATTCCACTGATTTTTAAATAGTTGTCATCCCAGTTAATGGGGCAATTAAAACAAATTTCCATCCACGTAGGTGGTGGGAGGTGCCATGCATTCACTTGCCTGGAAAAGTCTCCATGGTTCTTTCAGGATGAAAGGAACCCCTAACCATTATCTCTGTTTAGGTGATTGAGAAAACAAGTTGCGAGAAGACACTCCATTGATGAGGAGAAGAATTAATATCAGCTATTTTTTTTTTATCATAAGAAAGTCCCTGGAATAATTCAACCAGGTAAAATCAGCAGACACATGACCTAAAAAAAGATGAGGTTTGTACAAAGGGGTGGATGTCATCTGGCCCAGTCGGAATTCAGTGAAGACGGGATCACTCTCTTTAATGTCATAACTACCCAGGATGTTGTTTATTTGTAGTCTTGGGACATGTTGGAGGCAAAATTCAGAAAGGGATTCTAATTTGAAGCTTTTAAATCCTGAGCTGCAGTTATTACCATAGGGCGTGCCCATACTGGAAACCTCTTGTTAATTTCCACACATTCACCCACTCACCCCATCATATATGATCTTTGTGGAAAAAATGAGAATACCTGAAAGTATATATTTTTCCCCCACCCTAGCCACTGCCAACCCTTCCTTTAGCCCTCCCCCAAAGAGTCTTTGCTGGTGATTTGCCCTTATATAAACATATATTTTAATACTTAACATATGAACCATAGTATCTAAAATCTATTTCTTTCCACTTAATGTACAGAAGACATCTTCTAAAGTGGATGGTATGGTGTGGTCCCCAGATCCTGCTTCAGAGTCAGGACACTCATTTCCTCAGCTGTCTGGAAGTTGACTGGTGACAGCTCACAGCTAAATCCTTCCCGTGAAATTGTCCTTGGCCAAAGTGACGCCTTCTCCCAGGGGACTGTTCACATCCAGGGGCTGGTCAGTGAATGCTATAAAGGCTCAGCCTTCATGCTGAAAAGTCTTCTTAGCTCCAGAGTCTCCTGTGGGATCAACTGAGACCCCTGTTCCAACTGCATCTCCGTTTAACTCCTTCGTTTGTGTTTTCCCACTGCTTTCACTCCTGCACAGGTGTCGTCCCTCAGGGCCTCTCCCGGTACAACTCCAGCCTGCAAACCTCCATCTCAGACTCTGTTTCACAGGAACCAGTCGAGACAATGCCCCATCTTATCAATATCTTCAACAGACAGAATCTAACAAATATATTTAGTTTCATTCCCTATAATCGTGTTTCACATTTTCTGTTTAGTATTCTTTCTTGCTGTTTCCTTCTGATTTTTAATAGATTTTATTTTGGTTTTATTTTACCAGATTAGTAATTTCCTTTGCACTTTTTTCATTTCAGACAAACACTGTCCAATAGAAATATAACGAGAACCACATATATAATTCAAATTGTTCTAGTCAGCCAAAGGCATGGCTCATTGGGGATCCTCTTAGAATTCTGACCACTCACACATTAAAAAAGGTTAAGAAAGTGAAATTAATTTTAATAATATATGTTATTTAATCCAAGATATATTATCATTTCAACATATATTCAAAGTAAAAATTATTAAGAAGATATTTAAAATTCTTTTTTATTGTATTGTTTTTCAACTCCAATATGTATTTTATACTTACAGCACATCTCAATTTGCACTAGCCACATTTCAAGGGTTTGGTAGCCACATGTGGCTAATGGGTACTGTACTGGACAGCACACTTCTAGAGGATTGAAAGTGTCCATCAAAATTGTATTCTAGGATGTCAGCAAAAATGATGAAGTAAGGACCTCCAAAAACTCTCCTCTATAAAAGCAACAAGAACGTTGGCAAGAAAAAAAAGAGTTAGAATCAACATTTTCAGAACTCTGGAAGTTAACCAAAGGCTTGCAGCAATCTAGGGAGCATTTATTCAAGAAAAAGAACTGGATCCTGGTAAGAACAATGAGTGTTGTGTCACCTTAACTGCTGTATTCCCATTTCCTGTCCCCAGCACCATGGCAGCCTTGAAATCCTACAGCCTGAAGTCACAGTGAAAACCAGCAGCCCAGTAGCCACTGGAGGGGGCGGAATGCAATTGGAGCTCCTTCAAAGCCACGTCTTTAGAGAATTGTCAATATCTAACCTGTCTGATGTTCCTTTGGAAGACCCTATTTGCAAAGCTGTCTTTATTTTATCTGTCTCAGAGTTCATCTAGTGCAAACAGCCTTTTCCCCAGGGATGTGTGTTGAAAATAATCAGAGGCAATTACTGAATATCACGGCTGCCTGAGGTGGTGGATAACAGTTGGGACAAACAATAGGCTAACCAAAAAGCTTAAAAGGAAAATCTGGGGAATGAATATCCATAGGGAGCTGTGAAAATCTCCAAAATATTCCTGGAAGTCTAGAAGGCCATGCAAATGTGTAGGGCTGTGTGCATGCCCGGGGCTGTGTGTGTGTGTGTGTGTGTGTGTGTGTGTGTGTTTAGGAAAGACCTGAGAATGTCCTAGTTCTCACCACTGGCTAAGATGGAGTTGTAAAGTGCTTGACAGAATGTTGAGGTGTCTCCCAAAACACACAAAGAACTTCTTGGCAAAAACTAGGAGACTTGTTGGTTCCAATCATCTAAGGAAGTGTCTGCTGAATCATTAACTGACCACTAATCAGAAACTTCAGTGTCCTCATACAGCAAAGAATATACACTTCACTTTAGAGGGGAGGGTAATAGCTCGATGGTAGAGCACATACTTAGCATGCATGAGGTCCTGGGTTCAATGCCCAGTACTCCCATTAAAAAAACACAAAAATTAAGTTAATGAACAATTAGTTTTATTTACAATAGCACTCAACCCATAAAATACTTAGGAACAGATTTAACAAAAGAAATACTGAAAACTAGAAAACATTGGTGAAAGAAATTGAAGAAGACCTTTGAAAATGGAGAGACATCCTATGGTCACTGGATTGGAAGATGGCAATACTTCCCAAATAGATTTTCATGTTCAACACAATCTCTATCACAATCCCAGCTGCTGCTTTTTGAGGAAATTGACAAGCTGAACCTAAAATTCATATATAAGAAGTGTAAGGGATCCATAATCACCAAAACAATCTTGAGAAAGAGGGAAAAAGTTGGAGAACTTGTATTTTCCAGTTTCAAAACTTCAGCTCAGTTGTCAAGGTTGTGTGGTACTGGCATAAGGAAAGGCACATAGACAATAGAATAGAATCGAGAGTCCAGAAATAAACTCATACATTTAAGGTAGATTGACTTTTCTTTTTTTTTTTTTAATTGAAGAAGCTGATGTACAATATTATGTAAGTTACAGGTGTATACTATAGTGATTCACAATTTTAAAGGTTATACTCCATTTATAGTCATTATAAAATATTGGCTATAGTCCCCGGGTTGTACAATATGTCCTTATAGCTTATTTTATACATAATAGTTTGTACCTCTTAATCCTCTATCCCTATAATGCCCCTCCCCTTTGACCTCACCCCACTAGTAACCGCTAGTTTGCTCTCTATATCTGTGAATCTGCTTCTTTTTTGTTACATTTACTAATTTGTTGTATTCTTTAAATTCCACATGTAAGTGATATCATATGGTATTTGTCTTTCTCTGTCTGATATATTTCTCTTAGCATAATACCCTCCAGGTCCATTCATGTTGCTGCAAATGGTAAAATATCATTCTTTTTTTAAGGCTGAGTAGTATTCCATCCACTCATCTGTTGATGGACACTTAGGTGGTTTCCATATCTTGGTAATTGTAAGCATGCTGCTATGAACATTGAGGTGCATATATCTTTCTGAATTAGTGTTTTTTTTTTTTTCAGATATATACCCAGGAATGGAATTGCTGGGTCATATGGTAGTTCTATTTTCAGTTTTTTGAGAAGACTTATGATAGATTGATTTTCAACAACACTGCAGACATAATTCAATGAGGGAAAATAAAACTTTTCAACAAATGATGCTGGGACAATCGGATATCCACATATGCAAAAGAATGTAATTGTACCTCTTACCTCACACCATATTCAAAATTTAACTTAAAATAGATCAAAGACCTAACTCTAAATATAAGAGTTAAAACTATAAGACTCTTAGAAGAAAACATAGGTGCATATCTTCATGACCTTGGATTAGGCAACTGTTTGTTAGATATGACACCAAAACCACAAACAATTAAAGGAAAAATAGATAAATTGAATTTCATCAAAATTTAAAAAATATGTGCTTTAAAGTATTATCATTCTCTAGAAAGTGAAAAGACATGCCACAGTATGGGAGGAAATATTTGCAAATCATATACCTGATACAAGTCTAAATTGGACACTTGAAAAAGGTGAACTTTATGGTATGTAAATTATATTTCAATTTTTTAAAATAAAAAAAGGAATTTTTAGAAAAGATATGTGAGAAAGATGTATTCTATTAGATACTCTTAAATTTTAACAAACCTATTTTAACCCACATTTATCTATCAACATCAGGAATTGAATAGCATTTATAAGTCACCTTCCTTTCTATTATCTCCACAGTATATGGATTTAATTTCTGCTTACTCTCCCTACTCACTTCTCTGCAACCTAGATTTTGTTGTTGATGATGATAGTGGAAACAGTTATATAATTATTACTTAGTGAGTGCTAAGTGCCAGGTACCTTGTTTGTTTTATACACATTGTCTCATTTTTCCCAAGCTGTTAACTACCGCCTCAAACTACTCCTCAGACTGTTCAGGGATTTTTCTTTTTCAGACATTGTCTTCTATTTTAAGCCTCCTTCAAACAGTTTTAAATTAAGTAGCATAATTATACTATCAATGATTTTTTTTGTATTGATTTCTTAAATCCACTTTCCTTCTGTGGCTTCCATGACGCCACATAATCCCAGTGCTCTCTTACTTCTAGGAGACTCCCTCTCATTCTCTTTTGCTTGATTCTCCTCTTCTTAACTTCTGAGTATTTCAGTGCCCCGAGACTGAGTCTTCAGAACTTTTCTGTCGTCACTTACCTCACACTTTAGGTGATCTCATCTGGTTCCAAGGCTTTAAATATCACTTTTCAGACAATTCTCGAGTTGGTATTTCCAATCCTTAACACTATCCTAAACTCCACTTGCCAATTTGACATCTCCACTTGGATGTTCAATGAGCACCTCAAATTTAACATGTCCAAAACCAAACTCTTAATTCTCTCCCCAGATTTGGTCTTCCTCTGTTTTTCTCCATCTCTGTGAATGGCACCCTATTAACCCAATTCAATTTGACCAATTTTCAGGTCAAGAATTTTAGAATCACACTTGAATTGTCTCTTTCTCTCATACTCCCCCAATTCAATCCAACAGTAAATTCTTTTGTTTCTATCTTCAAAGTAAATATCCAATTCCTCTACTAACATCATCACCACAAAATAACATCACATTTCTCCTGGATTAGCACAATACACTCTTAACTATCTTGACTCTTTCCATCTTGTCTCCAGACCAAAGACAGAGTGATCCTTTCTATTGTTTCCCATCACAGTAGAATATAATTCAAAGTCCTTTCCATAGTTTACAAACCTTAGGTGATCTGCTTCCCTGGTACCTCTCCACATCCACCTCCAACTCTTCTCCTTACCTTCACTTGACTCTAGCCACACTTGCCTCCTTATTCATTCCTGAGTTTTCTGAGACCACTTCTGCCTTCATGGTGCTTGGAGCATTTGCCCCGCCCCCTCTATATCCTCATGGTAGCCTCCCTCACCTATTTTGGGTCTTTGCTTCAGTATCAACTCAGCGATGCCCTCTCTGACCACCCCCCATCTATAATAGCAGTTCCTTCCACTCACTCTCTTTGCCCTACATTGTTTTCCTTCATTGAACATATGTATTTGTTGACTTTATGCCCACAAGAGTGCAGATGTGATAAGGATAGGTACTATGTTTTATTTACTCCTAATCTCTATCACCTAGAATAACCGAATAGATGGTTTCATTGTTCATCATCAGAGTAAAGAAATGGGTAAGACTACCAATTGTGTAGCCAATTTCTTGGGTCCAAAGAGCCAGCTCTGTCGCTATTCTGGCTGTTTAACCTTGGACAAATTATTCTTATGTCTCAGTTTCTTCCTTTGTATAATGGGGAAATAACAGTTCATCCCTATGGTGATACTGGAAAAAATTAAATGAGATATAAATGTAAAGTTGATTAGAATAGTGCTACTTCAATCAGTATAAGCCTTCAATAAATGTTGGCAATCATTATTATTACTATTACATACTAGACTTTTTTCTTGATTCTGATTCTTCTTATTTGGGTAGAGTATACTCAAGTAATTTTCTCAGAAAGGGTAAGGAAATGTGAATGCCCTATTTTCCTGCATTCCAAAAGTCTCTTCCTTTGATTATCATGTTCAATCCACAGTGAGTGCTCAATAAATGTTTCCTATTACATTTAGTATATACAGACTCTTCCTATTCTTGTCATGTTTATTCTGATCCATTATCATTGCTTTAGAGAACGTCCTCAAGTAAAATCTTCAGAAAGACTATGGGGATGGTATGTAATTTGGATCTTTGTCTGTCCAAGCCCGTCTTCCCTTTATGATTACACATGAATTGTAGTTTGGCTCTAGAATTCCTTCAGAATTCTGTCAATGTTGTTTCACTCTCCTAGCATTTGAAAGCTGCAGGTGAGAATGCCACTGTCGGTCCTCAACACACAGTCTTCTGCTTTTGTTTGGAAGTGTGTGGGATTTTTACTTAATATGACATTTCTCTTTATGTCTCTTTTGTGACAACATGGCGAACCTGGAGGACATTATGCTAAATGAAATAAACCAGATACAGAAAGACAAGTACTGCCTGATCTCACACACATGTGGAATTTTTAAAAGTTGAATTTAAAGAAACAGGGTGGTGGTTGGCAGGGGCTGGGAGGTAAGGGAAATGGAAGACATTGGTCAAAGGGTACAAACTTTCAGTTATAAGATGACTAAATTCTGGGGACTCTAATGTACAGCATGGTGACTATACTGTTAACAGTTAATACAGCTAATGCTACTGTATTGCATACATGTAATTTGCTAAAAAATAGATCTTCTGTTTTCACCAAAAACAAACAAGAAAAGGTAACTGTGTGAAGTGATGGATGTGTTAGTTAGGTTGATCGTGGTAATCGTTTCTTGACGTACACGTGTATCAAATCATTATGTTATAATGATTAATATGTTAAATATGCATAATTTTTATGTGTTAATTATACCTCAATAAAACTGGAGAAAATAAATACATTTCACTGTGGCAGGTTTAGTTGACTGTCTTCTATTTAGAATTCCTCCCTAGTGTTTGTTGGCTTCTTTTGATGTGAAGATCCAAGTCTTTCTTAGCATAGGGGAATTTTCTTTTACTATTTATTGGATTATGGGCTCTTTTCCAAGTGAATTATTGTCTATTGGAACTCATTTAAGTGGCCGACTCTCTTAGATCTTTCCTCATATTTCATATCTTAGTCTTAAAATAGCTATTTCTTTGGGTTTTGTTTTTTTGAAAAATTTTTTAGTTATTCATACATTGAATTTCAGAAATGTTCTTTTTGCTATTTAGCATCCCCACTGAAGTTACTTTGATGTACTTTTTTTTTTTAAACTTCCAAGGTATATTCTCCATTTTCATAGTAGGTTGCTTGATGAATGTAAAATCTTCACAAGTATAAATAAGGATTGCCATAGACTTAATGTTTGTGTCTCCCCACCCCAAATTCATATGTTGAAACTTAATCCCCAATGTGATGGACTGGGAGGTGGGGCCTTTGGGGGGATGATTAGGTCATGATGGGGGAGCCCTTGTGAATATGTGTAGTGTTCAAAAAAAAAAAGACCCTAGAAAATGTGCATGATGACTCAGCTAGATGGCAGCCTCCTAAGAGCAGGAAAGTGTGCCTGCCTCAGACACTGAATCTCCTGGTGTCTTAATCTCGAACTTCCCAGCCTCCAGAATTATGAGAAACAAATTTCTGTTGTTACAAGCCCCCTGGTATTTGGCATTTTTGTTATAGAGGTCTGAACAGACTAAGACAATGATGAAAACAAGATTTTGGGGAGACGTTCCCTCATGTTTTCTGCAGTATTACCAACGACTTTATGTTTTTCCTTCTGCAGTGACTCTCCAAAAGGGTTTACTTGTCCCACTGCACTAGGCCTGTGCACTGTGGAATCGTATAGTTCCTCCTGGAATTCTCTCTCAGTTTAATCCATGTTGCATCATATCTGGACAATACTTTTCAGAGTCTGGAATAAAAGGTTGGAGCTTTTCTTAGTTCCAGCTACAAGTAGTTTTCTTCTCTATTTTAGTTTCATTTTGCTCATTTCCTTCTCTACAGTTTTTAAAAAAATTAAGTAACTTAATAGCTTAACTTTTATTGCATAAGCTTATTAAATTCATACCTTAATTTTTATGACAACAGAAACTACAGTGGAGGCTAATCTGGAAGGGTGATACTCTTTTGCTATTCAAGAGTTGACATACGAACAGTTTCAGTTATGCTTTAATTCTTCCTGTCTTAGGATGCTATTTTACTGTTTTATCAACAAAATACTTTCTTAAATTCTTTTTGTGGTATTTCTGTAGCATTGAGTTTCTATGGACTATAGGATTAATCTATTATCTCTCAATCAGTAGTTTTTAAACTGAGCCCTTCTGTATAATTATCACCATCTGAGTGCTATGGGAAACTTGGAAAATGTCTTTGTTCTTACCTTCAGAATGTACAGTTTGATTAGAAGGCATACAACAATAAAATAGAAAAAGTGTATAATTAAGAACAAATAGAAATATAAAGATAAAAATATGTAGGTGTCCAGAAAAGAAAGAAATTAGTGCAGAATGAGATAATCATCAAACTCTTCATGGAGACCATGTAACTTGCATGGAAACTTAATGGATGAGTATCGTTTGAAAAGGAGAGAAGTGAAGTCTGGCTTTCCAGGTGGAACAAGCAACAAAGGAAATGGTGTTTGTATAACAGTAAAGACTCAGGCCTGATTATATTTAAATTAGACCAGAGAGAGAGTCAGAAATTAAAAGAGAGCAATCACTATAGATCCCATTGGTATACAAAAAAAGGATGCTATGAAACAATTTTATGCCAAAAATTAAATGGAAATTTCCTTCAAAAAGTCCACATAATAAAATAGATTCAAGAAAGCATTGCCTGAATATTTGTTAGAGAAACTGAATCTGTTGTTTAAAACTTTTTCTCAAAGCAAACTATTCCCTGAAGTCTTCAATGGTGAATTTGAACAAACATTTAGAGAATAACACCAATCTTACACATATGGTCCCAGAACATGGAAAAGGAGGAATTCTCAAAAACTTGTTATATGAGGAAAACAACTGATGTCAAAACTTAACAAGAACATTACAAGAAAGGAAAATTCAAGTCAATGTAGAACTCACAAGCAAAATTCCCAAACACTGGCCAACCAAAGTCAGCATTATATAAAAGATAGTATTGTGACTAAATTAAATTTGTCCGAAGAATAACGTTAGAAAATAAATCAGTCATGAAAATAAATCATGTAATTTGCCAGATTAACAAATAAAGAAAACTATGACCAATCCAGACATTCAGAAAAATCATTTGGATAAAATTTATCATCCATAAAAATTTTTAAGAAAATTGGGAATGGAAGAGAACAACTTCAATATGGCAAGTGTTATCTATGAAAATAAAAAAAAGCTATAGCAATAGCAAACATTATACTTACTGGATGAAATTTTGAAAGGTCTCTTTTTGAAAATGGGGATAAAACAAAAATGTCCACTCTTATTTCTATTCAACATTGTACTGGAGCTCCTAGCCAATGAAGAAAAACAAGATAAGGAAGTGGATGATATATGAATTAGAAAGAAAAATACAAAACTCACATGATTCATAAATAATATCATAGCATGTGTCAAAAAGAACCTACAGGTATAGCAGTGCAAAGGGCCAAGAAGAGCAAAGCATTCTTAAGAAGAATAATAAGGCAGAAGGATTTGCTCTATTGGTTATCTACTTATAAAATCACAGTGATTAAACTAATGTGTATTAGTGGGTGGAAAGACAAAAGTTTCAGTGGTATAAAATACAGGAATCTAGAAACAGACTCATGCATATTTGGACACTGGATATTTGACACAGTTCTCTTCAATAAATGATATGGGACAACTGGATATCCATATGGGAAAAAAAGAAACTCAACCCATGACTCATATCATACATAAAATTTAATTTCAGATGGATTCTACATCTAAATGTGAAAGATAAAACCAAGTTTCTAGTTGATAATATAGACACTGTTTTCCTACTTTTGGGTAGTAAAAATCTTAAACAGAGTACATCATGTTTTAACCATTGAAATAAAGATGGATAAATCATGCTTGTTTAAAATTAAGAATATTTGTTTAAGAGAAGATATTTTTTTTAAAAGCAACTCTTACAAACCAATAAGAAAAAGATAACCAGGAGAAAAAGGGGCAAGCAACTTGAATGGGCAATTCACAAAAACGTTATCCAAATTGCCAAAAAACTTACAAATCAGAAAAGTGCAAATTAAAACCAGTGAGAATCAACAGATTCATCAGAATGGCTACAATTAAAAAGACTGATAATACTACATTATTTGGTGAGGACACAAAGCAAAGGGAACTGTCGCACACAGCTAATAAGAGATTAAATCCTGCATCCATTTTGAAAAACAGCTTAGTGTTACCTATTAAATTTGAAGATACACATACGTTATGCTCCTACAATTCCACTCCTATGTCTATGCCCAGTAGAAATGCAAGTACATGTGTATGCACAAGAATGCCAGGGAAAGTTCCCAGGAACTTTAAACTTTAAACAGCCCTAACGTCCTATAACAGTAGGATGGATAAATAAATTGTAATATATTCATAAAATAAAATAAGATAAGCAACAAAAGTAAAAGAACTACTGTATGGAGCAACATGGATTAATCTCATAAATATAACTTTGAAGGAAAGAAACCAAGTGCAAAAGAATACTAACTGCAAGATTCCATTTATATGAAATTCAAAAATCAAGTAAAACTAAACTATAACGTGTAGGGATATAAGCTTAGGAGGTAACATTTTTTAAATCTGGGAAGTGGCTTCCATAAAAATCAGAATAGTGACTACTTTTATCAGGGAGGGATGGTGACTGGGATATTGGGAAGATTTCTAGGCTGCTGGTAACACTATTTTTTGAACTAGTTACATGGATGTTTACTTTGGGATAAAACATTAAGCTATACATTTTTGGTTCTTCCTTTTTCTGTATTTGGGTTCTCTCACACACACAATTACAAAAGGAAAAAAAATGATTAAATACATTAAGATACACGTAAATTATGGCATGCTGAGATGTTGAGTAACATTTTAAAACAGTAGATTTATACAGAGTGACATTGGAGAGTTTTTGAAGACATATTTTTACCATTAAGAAAACTGAACAAATTGCAGGATGATGCACACGATGTGATACATTTATACGGAGACAAAGCAACACTATATATATTTGCATATACATTCATACCGGCACTTCTGTGGTGCACACATACATATATATGCACACGTACTTCCAGAGTACATAGAAATAATCTCAGAAGTATCCATACAAATCTAAAAACAGTGGTTACCTCTAGGGAGAGGACTGGCTGCTTGTTGAGGGGGGGGTGTGTATGCATGGTTTTCATAACTAAAAATAAACAATTAAGAAGAAAGGGAGCATAGGAGGAAGGGAAGACCAAGCCTAGAATTTTGAGCCAAGCCATCCAAGATCACCAAGAGCAGCTTCACTTAGAATGTTTCCTAGATGTTTTTTCCTAATTCTGCTCTTGGGCATGCCATTAATCAAGAATTAGTTCAGGCATTCATTCAACAAACATACATCATTGTGTTCCCTGAAGCAGACCTTCTCCTAGTTTTCATGCTTCAGTCCAGCCCTTGAATGGGCAAGCATTTGATGATAGTATGACAACCTCATCCTGATGACATTCAGAAACTTCACCCTTAGCGGGTGACATGTAGGTCATGTTTATAAGAAATCTGTGCATTTCTGAGTGTTCAGTTCCCTCATCTAAGAATTGCACGTGTTCTTATTCAGTTCGTCAAATCTTTCAAAGTGTAACAATGGCTGAGGAGCTTCTAGAAACTCTGGGAAACTGTAGGAAGAACGTTGAAATGTCAAGGATTCATAGAGACACAGTGATGGAAATAAAACCCCAAGGAGACAGTCAAGGAACAGCAGAAAGACGCAATCATCCCGGAGAACCAGATGGGAGCGCCTGCCCAGGTGTGATCCACACAGAATTGACGCAGGACGAGTGTGTGATTCCTGTGAGCTGGGGGAAACACGGGCTTGTTCTTACACATTCCATCAGGCACAGACGCGTTCTTCACACCCGGCAAGACGTCTCTTACACCTGCCTTTATAGCGGGGAGTGTCCGTAAATCACAGGGACACTTGACGGGACCTGCTTCCAGACACTGAAGTCAGAAGCTCCATCCTGCCATCAGGACAGGCTCCTGTGTGGTCCCCGCTTCCCCTCATGGCCCTGCGATCCATTCACCACCAGCGTTTGGCTGCTGCTTTCAGAGCATAAATTAGGTCACGGCTCTCCCTGGCTTACAACCCTGCAAGAAGGACACTTTTTATGAAATGTCAAGGCTGCTTCCATATTTTCTTATGCAATCCTTCAAGCTTCCTGATACTGGAACTGCTCTTAAAATGAGGCAGTTAAGATAAAGAGAGGTTGCTAAATCACTCTAGCTATTTCGCAGTGTCCTTCCGCGGCATCCACCTGAACGCTCTGTCCCATTACTCTTGGGTTTTCATCATAGCACCTATCACTCCCTGAGGTTTCT
Organism: Camelus ferus; assembly: GCF_009834535.1. NCBI lineage: Eukaryota > Metazoa > Chordata > Mammalia > Artiodactyla > Camelidae > Camelus > Camelus ferus. The sequence continues at coordinate 9,892,017 of NC_045696.1, read as the reverse complement.
ATTTGCCTCTGTGTTTACAGCCTACCTTTCCCCACTAGAACACAAGCTCCACCCGGAGAGGGACTTTAGTGTCTGACTTTGTGCAGTGCTAGAATGATGCCTTGCACACAGTAGGCACTCAAGAAAACTTTGTTCATTAGGCCCTCAATAGATGAACCTAATGCTAGTCTCTCAAGAGTTTATTAAATGTGACATCCAAAGTGACCAAGATAGTTACTTGCATTTATAATGAATTATGTAAATAAATAAAGTTGACCCTTGAACCATGCTGGGATTAAGGGCACTGATCTCCTGTGCCGTTGAAAATCTGTGTATAACTTTTGACTCCTCCAAAACTTAACTACTGATAGCCTCTTGTTGACCAGAAAATTTACCAAATGCATAAATAGTCAATTAACACGTATTTTGCATGTTGTATGTATATCTACATATATTTTATGCATTCATGACATACCTAACTTTTTCTTAATTTTTTTAAGGTATTTCTAGTCTGGCTACGCAGTTCATCTTCGTGGTTTTTCAAACTGTTGCAAACCTCAAAAAATTTAATATATTTGTTGAAAAATATTCATGTATAAATGGACTGACACAGTTCAAACTCATGTTGTTTAAGTACATTAAATATGATGGTAACGCAACAAGAATGAGATATGTTATCTTTATATAGTTCACTTACCAAATGCTGACCATGTACCATGCATGGTTGAATATGGGTGATTAAAAATTACCCTTAAATTAAGAAGCTTATAAGTGTGTGTGTTTGTGTGTGTGTGTGTGTGTGTGTGTGTGTGTGTGTAGGGTTGGATGGGAAACAGAACACAGGCAAGTGAACGATGTCACCACACTGTGTAATAAGTACAATTATAGAGGTAAACACAGGTGTTGGTGGCATAGAGTAGGGCAGGTAAATACAAAGGGGCTTGGGGTGGGATGTTAGGGAAAGCTTTCAAGAGGAGCTGAGAATGCAGCTGAGTTAGGAAGAACGTAATAATTATCCAAAAAAATGAGGAAGCCTATAGAAGGCTGGAAGAGACTTATCAAAGGCAAGGAAGTAGGGTGCTTTGAGGGGGGACTACGGTACAAGGCAGGGATGTATTGAGAGATTAAACTGGATATGTTTGGAAGAATCATTCACAGATGACCTTGAATTTCTTTGAATTTTATATCACCATGTCTGCTCTATTTCCCAATGTATACCCCTTACCTGCACAGTGCCTGTCAGATGGTAGGATCTCAGTAAATAATTGCTGAATGAGTGAATGAATTTGGAATGTTACCCCAGAGTATCCCTTGCTCCAGGAGCCAGTTAGAGTTTTAAATAGGGAGGGGAACTGATCAGATTGATATTTGAGTTGGACTATTCTGAGAGTAGAAGAAGGAAGACTCAAGTCACTGAGAGGTGATCAGGAGTGAATTTAAGGACCCTGGAGTGAAGTGGTTCAGAAGGATGAGATGGATTTGAGAGTTACTTGTTGACTGATTGGATGAGAAATAAGAGATAAGGTCAAGGCTAGGAGGGTTGCAAATTTCTGGCATCAGACCTGGGTGTTTGGTGGTGCCACTCACAGGACACAGAACCCAAAGGGAGCTACTGGATTCAGCTGGACTCCTGAATCTTGGTTGCATTTGGAACATCCTGGCAGAGATGTCTAGTAGCCAAAACGTGGGCCTGGAGCCCAAGACAGAGATCTAGGCTGGAATAAGAAGTGGATACCAGCAGGGTCTAGGTAGTGCATGGAATGTAACTGTGAGGAGAGAGCTCAGGGAGGGAGCCCTCCAGAGCAGAGGCTACCAGGGTCCTGGAGGCACGTGAAAGGATGAAGCAGAGAGGTGACCCACAACTGGCTCAAAAATGGTGGTGGACCAAGAATCATGGTTTGAAGGAACCAATGTCAGAGGCAAAAGGACGTTGCCATTGAACAAAACTGAAGCATGAAAGAATGACCAATAAGACTGAAAGTTGAAAGGATAAAATCAAGACTGGAATGAGGTAGGAGGAATGGGCCAAGGCAGGCAGCCTGGAACAGGCAGGGAGAGGGTGTCGGAACTCCCTTTTTATATGATACCCTGGGTGAGGTGCAGGGTGGGGTGGCTTCCAGGAACCATTGTGATGGAGCAGCTTCTGTGTTTCCGTAACTTTCAATGCCATGTCCCGGGAGATTAGGGCTTTTTTAAATACTGTGTCCCTGGGATCCTGGCCTTTACCTGTACTTCTTCCGTAATTCTTCCCAACCCAGCCTCTGCTGTCTAGAACTGGAGCAATCAACTGTTCAGGGTGGGGCAGCTGGAGGGAGGTCCAGGCGTGGCATCAGCATGCGGGCAATTACACGTCTAGACTCATTACTCATATTCCTTAGCACTGATTTTCACATAATCAGGCATTTCCAGTCATTCCCAGTTCCTCTTCCTAGATCCTCTGACCTCTGACCCTTGTTCTAGGGAAGTTTTGTTACAGTTTCTTGGGTACTGAGAACATAGGATCCTTGCTGTTTGGGTCTCAGTTTCCCCTTGTTTCAGTTCTAATGTGCTGTACTCCTTTGGGGGAAACAGGGCAATGTGGTTTTGCACAGCTGTGGATGCAGGAAAGGAGAGTGCCACCCTTTTCCACGTGATGTTAGGATGGAGAGGCCAGCATTTATCCTAAGGTCTGAGCTGTCTTTGAATTTCTTCTAGAATATTTTTGTTTCAGGCCCCCTGAGGGGAATGATGCTGCAGGGACTCCCTAGAGGGAGGCCATGTAGGGCGTCCAATTACAGAGACCTGTGTCCAAATGGAACCCATAGCCCCAAGTTTGAGGCTCTTCTTTTTCCTCTATTCTGCATCCTGAGGGGAGCCACTGAGCTAAAGGCTCAGGTACCACCCATACAGGGACAGCCCATGCTCTAGGTGAAGTCCTACCTTGTCTAGCCAACAAGTGTTTGTTCAGTATCCTCTGTGTGTCAGGTGTAATATCAGGGGCCAGGATCTGACAGCAATTAGAGCAAACCCTGCTCTGGGAGCCTACCTTCTGCTGATGTCACGAAGGCACCTCAAACCCATTATGTGCTGGAGGCTGACACTTAACGGAGCCAGGCACTGTTTTAGACGCTTTCCGTGTATAAACGTCTTTCATCTTTGTGACAGCCCTGTGACCTAGTACTCTCCTCATTTTTCAGAGAAGAAAATTGCCTGAAGTTAAGGAATTTGCCCAATGTGCAGCTGGTGAGCACAGAGCTGGACTGGAACCTGGGCAGCCTAATTCTATCTGCTACTAAACATCTTATTTCTTGCCCTAAACAAAAATTGTGATTTGCCTCTCACACTATCTCCCTAAATGTCACCAGTATCCATCCAATGACAGAGAACAAGAGTCCAGAAGTCACTGTTGCACCTTCTTCTGCCTCACCCTCTGTGTCCATTCAACCAACAGGCCTCACTGACTTTTTCTTTTAAGTTTTTCTTCAAGAGGCAGAAAGATGTGTGGTTTTGGTCTCCACTGTATCCAGTCCCCAGCACATATAGTCACAACTCTTTGGTGAGTCAATCAATGAACCCTACACATGGTTAGCCTGGAGGGATGGAGTTCCCTACTTTTGGATTCATCACTTTGTTCTAGATGGGGAAGGCCAGGGGCAAATCATGACTGAGATGGAATCCCTTGTCAGGCTTTGGTAGGTGGGAACCAAACCAGAAGATCTGATTTTGATACATAGGTAGATAGATAGATGGATAGATAGATAGACAGATTAATGCGATAATTCTAGCACCTGAGGTGGGGAGAAAATTCATGCAACCTCCATCTATTTACTTGTCTGTCTCTTCAATCAGAATATGCAGCAGTTATTAAACACCTCCCACATGGCAGGCAGGATTCCCCATGTAATCCTCCCCACAACCCTATGCCTTAAGTGTGATTATGTTACAGATGGGGAAACCGAAGCCCAGAGACTTCAGTTACTTGGTCAAGGTCACACAGCCATTAAGCAATGGAACTAGAGTTTGGATCCAGACAGTCTGGTTTTGGCTCCATGCCCTTTATCACCAAGCTCTACTGACCCCAAAGAGCTGTCTTTGGTGAGATCTGCTCCAAGGACAGCTATTCCCTGCCAACCAAGCTCTTTTACTTCATGGCTGCAATCTCTTGGATTTAGGGTGGATGTACCTTCTGAGCTGGATCTCAAGTGAGGTTCCTTCTTCAGATCAAAGATGATGGTCAGTGTCAGCAGTCACTTGAACTCAGCGCATGTGTCCTCAGGGCAGTCAAGCTATGGGCTAGCCATCTTCCACAGTGGGCTTGGAGAAGTAGAGAGACAAGAAAGGGTGGGGGGAAGGGGAAGAGGGGGTGGAACACTTTTACAGCAGAGCAGAGACAGATACATGTAGTCCCAGACACCAAAAATGTCATGTCTAGTTCTTCAGGAGACTCAGCCTCACATCCTGTTCCTGGATCCTAGGATATACTCTCAGATCCTTTAGTGAATCCCTATGTTTTGCTTTTTCATTGTAATAATTACAAAATGATGGTCAATGAGATAGGTAAAAATAGAAAAAGCGTGTTGTAGACAGCATTCGATGAACCTTAATCTTACAGAAAAGAGATGAGCTGCAATCTGCTGCGTGTGTGTCTGGATGTGAGCTTGCATGTATTTATAGGGTATGTCTACTCAAATCAGGGGGTAGAAAGTTGAAAGAGGCTTCAATTTTTTTTATTTTTATGTTTTTCATTTGTTCATTCAACTAATATTTATTTATTTAATTTTAAAATATATTTTTAATTGAGTTATAGTCATTTTACAATGTTGTGTCAAATTCCAGTGTAGAGCACAATTTTTCAGTTATACATGAACAACATAAATTCATTGTCACATTTTTTTTCACTGTGAGCCACCACAAGATCTTGTACATATTTCCCTGTGCTATACAGTATAATCTTGTTTATCTATTCTGCATATGCCTGTCAGTATCTACAAATCTCGAACTCCCAGTCTATCCCTTCCCACCCTCCTCCCCCTTGGCAACCACAGGTTTGTATTCTATGTCTATGAGTCTGTTTCTGTTTTGTATTTATGTTTTTGTTTTTGTTTTGTTTTGTTTTTTAGATTCCTCATATAAGCGATCTCATATGGTATTTTTCTTTCTCTTTCTGGCTTACTTCACTTAGAATGACTTTCTCCAGGAACATCCATGTTGCTGCAAATGGTGTTATGTTGTCGGTTTTTATGGCTGAATAGTATTCCATTGTATAAATATACCACATCTTCTTTATCCAGTCTTCTGTTGATGGACATTTAGGCTGTTTCCATGTCTTGGCTATTGTAAATAGTGCTGCTATGAACATTGGGGTGCAGGTATCATTCTGAAGTAGGGTTCCTTCTGGATTTATGCCCAGGAGTGGGATTCCTGGGTCATATGGTAAGTCTACTCCTGGTCTTTTGAGGAATCTCCATCCTGTTTTCCACAGTGGCTGCACCAAACTGCATTTCCACCAGCAGTGTAGGAGGGTTCCCTTTTCTCCAAAGGAAAGTGGCTTCAATTTTAAAATAGGCTAGTGGAGAAATTCAAAAGCCACCCCAAAACACATGATACAGTGATATGAAACTAAATTCCAGATGAAAGATGTGGGCACAGAGTTTCCTCTTGACACAGCAGATAGACTCCAACTCTAACATCCCAACCCTGGTATTCACAGCTGCTCAGGCAGGATCATTCTAGAAGAACCAAGCATCCATATCCACATCCAGTCCTCACATCTCTACCAAGAACTTGGATCTGTAACTACTTTTAAGGTCCCGAATCTTTCACAACTAGACTAAATTGGTCTAAGACAGCAAATACCCTCTTCTTGGTTGTTGGGTAAATGACTTTGTAACCCCAGGAAAATGTAGAGATCAGTACAGACGATGAGTTAATCAAGACCAGAGTACTGCTATACTTTATCAATTTTAACGTCTTGGATATTGGAGTGCATTCTACCATCAGTGGTATCATACAACAAATGGTATTTTTTCTTCCTTAGTGATATTAAAATAATGTTGCATCTTATAATTGAAGGCATCTTAGATCCCACGAAATACAGTTGACCCTTGAACAACAACACAGGTTCGAACTGTGCAGTTCCACTTATACACAGATTTTTTTTCCAATGGATATATTGGAAAAAAGTTTTGAGATTTGAAACAATTTGAAAAAACTCACAAACTGTGTGGCCTAAAAATATCAAAAAAATTAGGAACAAGTTAGATAAGTCATGAATGCACAAAATATCTGTAGATGCTAGTCCATTTTATTATTTATTACCATAAAATAAACACAACTTGATTATAAACAAAACTGATCAAAACTTACTTACACAGACAGATCATACAGGGTGCCATTTGCTGTTGAGAGAAATGTAAACAAATGTAAAGATGCAATATTAAATCATAGCTGCATAAAATTAACAGTAGTACATACTCTACTGTTGTGACAGTTTCGTAGCCACCTCCTGTTGTATTGCAGTGAGCTCAAGTGTTATGAATATCTGCTTAAAATGCTGCATGACACTCGTCGTCTCTGCGTGAGCAGTTAGTCTCTCCAGTAAATTGCATTTCAGAGTAAAAAGTGACCTCTCTTGGTTCTGGCTTACTTTTCATTGTGTTTAAAGTGCAAGACTGTAAACCTCAAAGAATGCCCTCGGACCCATACGAAGTGTCACTAGTGATGCTGGAAGTTCTCCCAAGAAGCAGAGAAAAGTCATGACTTTACAAGAAAGAGTTGAATTGCTTCACATGTGCCATAGCTTGCATAGCTTGAGGTCTGCAGCTGTGGTTGCCAGCCATTTAAAGATAAATGAATCCAGTGTAAAGACCCTTATAAGAAAAGAAAAGGGAATTCACGGAGCTGTTGCTGGAGCTATGCCAGTAGGTGTGAAAATCTTGAGCTTCTGTAGAATATCTTTTTGAAAACGCAGCTTTTATGTGGATTGCTATAGGAAAGGTATACCCATAGACTTTGATATGACTTGAGAAAACACATAGTCCCTACATGACAACTTAAAACAAAAAGTAGGTGAAAGATCTAAAACTGGAGAATTTAATGCCAGCAAAGGATGGTTTGATAATTTTAGAAAGAGATTTGGCTCAGAAAATGTTGGGATGGCAGGAAAAGCAGCTTATGCTGACCAACAGGCAGAGGGGTTCCCAGATACCATTAAGAAAATCATTGAGGAGAAAGGATATCTACCTGAATAGGTTTTAAACGCAGATAAAATGCCCTATTCTGGAAAAAAAAATGCCACAAAGAAGATCTATTAGTAAGGAAGAGAAATGAGCACTGAGATTTAAGGCAAAAGGGGTAGGCTAACTCTACTGTTTTGTGCAAATGCAGTTGGGTTTGTGATTAGGACCGCTGATTATAAAACAAGAAGGTCTGGACAACAAGAACACTTTTTCTGGATTGGTTCCATCGATGCATTATCCCTGAAGTCAGGAAATACATTGCCAGTAAGGGCCTGCCTTTTAAAGTTCTTTTGATATTAGACGATGCCTCTGGCCACTAAAACCCCATGAATTCGACACTGAAGACAGTGAAGGGGTCTAATTGCCCCTGAAAACGACATCTCTAATTCAGCCTCTAGATCATAAGAATCTTTAAAGCTCATCTTAGACGGTACTCTGTGGAAAGAATTGTCAATGCTATGGAAAAGAATGCCAGTAGAGAGAACATCATGAAAGTCTTGAGGGATTACATCACTGAAGATGCCATCGTTTTTATAGGAAAATCTATGGAAGCCTTCAAGCCTGAAACAATACATTTCTGCTGGAGAAAACTGTGTCCAGATGGTGTGCGTGACTTCACAGGATTTACGACAGAGCCAATCAAGGAAATCATTAAAGAGATTGCGGATATGGCAAAAAAGGTGAGGGGTGAAGGGTTTCAAGATATGGATCTTGAAGAAATTCAAGAGCTAATAGACACCATACCAGAGGATTTAACAGGAGATGACTTGGTGGAGGTGTGTGCTTCTGAATCAGTACCAGACGATGAGGAAGAAGACATAGAAAAAACAGTGCCGGAAAATAAACTGAATCAGAGAGTCTGGCAGAAGGGTTCCAATTATTCAAGACTGCTTTTGACTTCTTTTATGACATGGACCCTTCTATGATATGGGCACTGGGACTAAAGCAAATAGTGGAAGAAGGATTGGTAACGTGTGGAAACACTTTTAGAGAAATGAAAAAGCAAAGAAGTCAGACATTATGGTGTATTTCCATAAAGTTGCAGCAACTGAACCTGCCTCTCCTGCCTCGCCTTCCACCTCCCCCACCTCTGTCACCCCGAGACAGCAAGACCCACCCCCTCTATCTCCTCCTCCCTCTGAGCCTATTCGACCTGAAGATGATGACGATGAAGACCTTTATGATGATCCAATTCCACTTAATGAATAGGAAATAATCATCCTGCCATACAGTTAATAAACTTATCCTGGTGTATATGTGAGAGTCTCTGTGTGAATAACTGTAGAGTGAGAACAGTGTGAGACATTTATGTGTCATCATCATCGCTTAAGTGTTTATCATGTAGAACATCACGTGTAAGACTTGTACTCAGGTAGCTAGCCTCTCCTTACATAGGCATAATGAGCCACAGTGAATATAAAGTTAATAGTGCATTCATTTTCTTACTGTTTTACAACCTTGCTTTCAAAGAATTGCATTACTTTACAGTATACCTCTCTCCTTTGTAATTGGAGAAACTGTGTATCAGCCTATCATCACAGGTAAGTGGCTTTTTAAAAAATGTAACAATGTTTTCAATACTGTATTATGAATATGACTAGAATACTGTTTGCCACAAATACTTTATAATGATTCATCCATTAGTGTATAGGCTGGGTCATCATGAAACAACCAAACTGATTACACTAGGCTATAATAGGGCAATATATTGCTGCTTCTTTGTTATCAGTACATAAATATTATACATGAAAATAAATATGAATTTTTGCTTTACATTATCTTTTCATTTTTAATATCTAGGGTTAGTAATACATGTAACATCTACAGTGTTTTGTATCACTGAAGACAATATTGAGGTAGGAACTGACAATTAATTTTGTAAACACACAACATAAACTTAAGATATCAATAAAAGTGGTACAGTACTGTAAATGTATTTTCTCTATGATTTTCTTAATAAAATTTTCTTTTTTCTAGCTTACTTTATTGTAATAATAAAGTATAAAATACATATAACATACAAAATATGTATGTCAACTGTTTATGTTTGGTAAGGCTTCCAGGTAACAGCAGCCTATTAGTAGTTAACTTTTGGGGGACTGAAAATTATACATGATTTTTCAGCTGCAAGAGGGATCAGCGCCTCTAATCCCTGCATTGCTCAAGGGTCAACTTTATAGCATTCCTTCTTTGGTGAGGTTAGAAACAAGTTTTTAATCATCATTATAATCCGTGTGTTATTTAAAGAATCTTGAAACATTGAAGAAAATCTAACATATTAGAGAACCTGGCATATTAGACTTGTGATTTTAATTTGAAACATTAAGAGGATATAGTTAATTAAACTTGCATGTAGTCTTTGAAAATTGTATTAACCCCAAAGTACAATGCCTGAAAGATGACAGAGGTTTGTTTCATGTTCATGTAGCAGTCAAGTGGTGAGTGGTCCAGAGCTGTGGGCCAAGCAGCTTTGCAATGTGAGGTCTTCTAGGGAATTGAGCCTTTCTCTACTTTGACTCTGCCTTGGCTTAACTTGTCATCTTCATCAGTGTGGTTGATGTTGACACATCATAACAACCAGGAAAGGTGGGAAAGAAATGTGTCCAGGGCAAGTGTCTTAAAGGAGATGATCTGGTTGTAGCATACATCATATCCGCTCATATCCCACTGGCCCAATCTTAGTCACATGACCACAGCTAACGGCAAAAAGGTAGCCTACTATTGGGTGGACATGTGTCCAGCTGAAACTCAGCAGTTTTAGCTAACAGGAAAAAGGGAAGAATTAACATCAAAAAGTACTTTGCAGTCATCCACCATGAGTTTTAAGAAACTTCACTCGTTAGATTTATTAAATTTCAATAATTGCTTAAAGGTTTAGGAAGATTTTACTTGTCTGTTTTATAAGTTTGCCATGTCAGTTGTTTGAAGTGTTTTAGAGAAACAGATTATTTTTAAATTTTAAATGCACTTAAAATATTTCAGGAAATTAAATAATAAGTTTATAAATAAGGCTAATTATTTAGGAGGATTTACTATGTTAAACATTAATCAGGGGAAAATGAAGGCAATTAATATCATTTTTATGTAAAAACTACCACACATAAGAATAAGACTGCAAGTTAAACATAAGGGGTTAAAAAACCCTAGGTTTTAAAATGAGACAACTTTTCAGATTGACTTCTTTTACTTAGTAATATGTACTTACATTTCCTCCATGTCTTGCTATGGCTTGATAGCTTATTTCTTTTTATTACTGAATAATATATCTCTGTTTGGATGTACAATAGTTTTGTCAACCTACTATAACTTAGAAGGCAATAACCAAGCAAAAATAGTTCATTTGGGATCAAAGATTGCAGTTTGGGGCACAGTGATTTAGGTAGCAACCCAAACAGTTTCCCGCTAGGGAGCAAAAGTCAGGGACATTTAAAGGCAATGATGAGAGGTTTGCATTACAAAGAATTTTAATTGGAGTTGGAGGCAGAAGCTAGTCTTAGCTAAACATGATTGATTGCTAAGGCTATCACTAGAGGGAAGAAAAAGTTAATTACTGTGACAAGTTGCAGGTGTTCTTTCAGAGTCCTTGGAGTATTTATGATTTGGCCCAGTTCAAAAGTTCATGGTTCCACCACTGGAGGATGTGTGTAAGTTTGACCTCCTTAATGGCTTCTTGGCTCCCTTGACATAAGCGACTCCATTTTGTTTCACATTTTACAGTTCCTTTATTCATTCACCTGTTGAAGGACATCTTGGTTTCCCCAAGTTTTGGCAATTATGAACAAAGCTGCTATAAACATCCATGTGAAGTTTTTTGTGTGGATGTAAGTTTTCACCTCTCTGGGTAAGTACCAAGGAGCATGATTGCTGGATTATATGGTAAGAATATATTTAGTTTTGTAAGAAATCACCAGACTGTCTTCCGAAGTGGCTGTATCATTTTATATTCCCACCAGTAATGAATGGTAGTTTCTGTCATTCCCCATCCTCACCAGCATTTGGTGTTGTTGGAGTTCTGGATTTTGACCATTCTAATATACGTGTTGTGATATCTTACTATTGTTTTAATTAGCGTTTTCCTGACAACCTGTGATGTGGAGCGTGTTTTCATATGCTTATTTGCCATGTGTTTATCTTCTTTGGTAAGATGTCTATTAAGGCCTTTAGCCCATTTTTCTGTCAGGTTGTTCTTTTTTTCATAGATTGTATTTGTTGTATTTAAAGAGGCTACATTCTATTTCAATTATATGACATTATGGAAAAGGTAAAATTATGGAGACAGTAAAAAGATCAATGACTGCCAGGGGTTAGGGAGGAGGGAAGGATGAACAGGCAGAGCATAAAGGGTTTTTAGGGAAGCGAAAATACTCTATTACGATACTATAACAGTGGACACGTCATTATACATTTACCCCAAACCATACAATGTACACCAGGAGTGAACTCTAATGTTCACTATAGACTTTGAGTGATAAAGTATCAATGTAGGTTCATTAATTGTAGCAAATATACTACTGTGGTGGGGGATGTTGCCAATGGTGGAGGTTGTGTATGTGTGGGGGCATAAGAGTATATGGGGAAGTCTCTGTACATTCTGCTCAATTTTGCTGTAATCTAAAACTGCTCTAAAGAAATAAAGTCTTTAAAAAAAATTTACCTGTGAAGTCATCTGGGCCTTTTTGTTGGGAGTTTTTGAAATGACTGATTCAATTTCATTACTGGTAACTGCTCTGTCCATATTTTCTACTCCTTCCTGGTTCAATCTGGGGCAGCTGCACAATTCTAGGAATCTGTCCATCTCTTCCAGGTTGTCTGTTTTACTGGCATATAGTTGCTCATAGTACTCTCTCACGGTCATTTGTATTTCTGTGGTGCCAGTTGTAATTTCTCCTTTTTCATTTCTGATTTGGGTCCTCTCCCTTTTTTTTTCTTGTTGAGTCTGGCTAAAGGTTTATCAATCTTGTTTATCTTTTCAAAGAACCAGCTTTTAGTTCCATTGATCTTTTCTATTCATTTTTTTTTTTTGGTCTCTCTTTCATTTATTTCTGTTCTCATCTTTATGATTTCTTTCCTTGTACTAACTTTGGATTTTGTTTGTTCTTTTTCTAGTTGCTTTAGGTATAAGGTTAGGTTGTTTATTTGAGATACTTATTGTTTCCTGTGGTACACTTGTATTGCTATAAACTTTCCTCTTAGAACTGTTTTTTCTGCATCACATAGGTTTTTGGATTGTTGTGTTTTCATTTTCATCTGTCCCTAGGTACTTTTTGAATTCCTCTTTGATTTATTCAGTGACCCATTAGTTGTTTAATAGCATATTATTTAGCCTTCATGGGCTTGTGGTTTTTGAAACTTTTTTTCCTGTATTTGATTTCTAATCTCATAGCACTGTGGTCAGAAAAGATGCTTGGCATGATTTCAGTTTTCTTAAGTTTACCAAGGCTTGCTTTGTCGCCCAGCACATGGTCTATCCTAGAGAATGTTCCATGTGCACTTGAGAAGAGTGTGCTTCCTTCTGCTGCATTTGGGTAGAATGCTCTATAAATATCAATTATGTCCATCTGGTCTAGTGTGTTATTTATGGCCTGTATCTCCTTATTGATTTTCTGTCAGGATGATGTGTCCATTGATGTAAATGGGGTGTTAAGTTCTCCCACTGTTATTGTGTTACTGTCAATTTCTCCTTTTATGTCTGTTAATAGTTGCCTTATATATTGAGGTTCTCCTATGTTAGGTGCACATATATTCACAGTTTTTATATCTTCTTCTTGGATTGATCCTTTGATCATTATGTAGTGTCCTTCTTTGTCTCTTGTAACAGTATTTATTTTAAATTCTATTTTATCTAACTATTACTACTTCAGCTTTCTTTTGGTTTCCATTTGCATGGAATACATTTTTTCATCCGCTCATTTTCAGTCTATATATGTCTCTAGATCTGAAGTGGATCTCTTGTAGACAGCAAATATATGGGTCTCGTTTTTGTATCCACTCAGCAACTCTCTGTCCTTTGATTGGAGCATTTAATATTTAAATTAATTATTGATAGGCATGTACCTAATGCCATTTTGCAAAATGTTTTGGTATTGTTTTTGTAGGTCTTTCTTGTTTCTTCTTTTGCACTCTTCCTTGTGACTTATGATTATTTTTATTGTTATGTTTAGATTCCTTTCTCTTTGTGTGTGTTTATCTATTATAGATTTTTGGTCTGTAGTTACCATAAGTTTTATATACAGTAATATATAAAATTTTTAATGTATTTATATAGGAATACATGATTATCTTATGATGTCTTTTAAAAATTATGATCTCTCAAGTTCAAATGCATTTTAACAGCCCTGCATTCTACCACTTAAAGAAGCATTAATACCTATCCTTCTCAAACTATTCCAAAAAAATTGCAAAGAAAGGAATTTTTTGAACTCATTCTATGAGGCCACCATCACCCTGACACCAAAATCAGACAAATACATCACAAAATGAAAATTAGAAGCCAGTATTACTGATGAACATAGATGCAAAAATCCTCCACAAAATATTAGCAAACTGAATTCAACAATACATTAAAAGGATCATACACAATGATCAAGTGGACTATACACAGGGATGCCAGGGTGATTCAATGCCCACAAATCAATCAATGTGATATGCCACATTAACAATTTGAAGAATATGTCGATCATCTCAATAGATGCAGAAAATGGTTTTGACATTGGTCTCAGTAATACTTTATTGGATGTGTCTCCTCAGGCAAGGGAAACAAAAGCAAAAATAAACAAATGGGACTATATTAAATTAAGAAGCTTTTACATGGTGAAGGAAACTATCAATAAAATGAAAGGCTGCCTACTGAATGGGAAAAGATATTTGCAAATGATGTGTCCAATAGGAGATTAATATCCGAAATACACAAATAACGCATACATAAAAAAAATTCAACATCAAAAAAAACAAATAACCCAACTGAAAAATGGGCAGAGACTCTGAATAGACAGTTTTCCAAGGAAGACATAAAGGTGAGCAACAGGGACATGAAAAGATGCTTAACATTACTCATCAGCAGGGAAATGTAAATCAAAACCACAATGAGATATTTCCTTACAACTGATGATCAAAAAACAAGAAATAACAAGTGTTGGTGAGCATATGGAGAACAGGGAATCTTCAAGCACTGTTGGTGGGAATGTAAATTGGTGCAGCCACTATGGAATACCCTATGGAGATCCCTCAAAAAATTAAAAATAGAACTATCATATGATCCAGCAATTCCACTCTGGGTATTTACCCAAAGAAAACAAAAGCACTAATTTGAAAATATATATGCACCCCTATGTTCATTGCAGCATATTTACAATACCCAAGATATGGAAGCAACCTAAGTGCTCATCAGTAGATGAATGGATAAAAAACATATGGAAAATATACACACACACATATATATATAGACAGTGGAATATTACACAGCTATGAAAAAGAATGAAATCTTGTCCTTTGTGACAACATAGATGGACCTAGAGCGTATTATGCTAAGTGAAATAAGTTAGACAGAAAAAGGGCAAATACTGCATGATTTCACTTATATGTGAAACCTAAAAAACAAAGCAAATGAACAGACATAACAAAACAGAGTTATACAGAACAAACAGGTGATTGTCATGGGGTAGGGTAGGGGAGGAAAGAAATAGATGAAGGAGATTAAGAGGCATAAACTTCCAGCTGCAGAATAAATGGGTCATGGTTATAAAATGTACAGTGCAGAGAATATAGTCAATAATTACACAATATCTTTGTATGGTGACAGATTAGAACTAGACTTATCATGGTGATCATTTTGAAATATATCAAAATATCAAATCACTATGTTGTCTCATAGGAAATAACATAGTTTTGTAGGTCAATTATACTTCAAAAACAAAGAAACAAGTCAACTCATAGGAAGAAAGATCAGATTTGCAGTTACCAGAGGTGGATGCTAGGGGGATTTGAGTTGGATGAAGGTAGCCAAAAGATACAAACTTCCAGTTATAAGATAAATAAGTACTAAGGATGTAAAAAAAATTACAACTTTAACAACTTGAATATTATTTACAACAAATAACTATAGGTGACGCTCTGCATGTAATAGTCTTCTTCAGATATTAAAAATCTCAAGTGCTATGTTTAAGAGCCTTTGTATGGGTTCTGTTACTTATGACCAAGAGTGTCTTGAGGAAGACTCAGTTTCTCCCCCAACTCCATTTCATCATGTTTCTAATCTGTCTCAGTGTCATAGATCTCACAGCTGTATTTCTAAATTCATTCTGCTCATGACAATCCTCCACTCACATATGGGTGGAGAAGACACCTGTTGGGATGCCTTTCTAGCCTCCTCTTTGCTGCATATTATTCCTCCCCAGTCATGAACCCCTAAATCTACCAGGTTCAGAGGTATCTTGGCTATCATAATGATAGGATTTGACCTTCTATTTAGAGTTGACTGATTGGCCCAAAGTGACCACTAATCCAAGCGAGACTAAGAAGAGTTCCAGTTGAAAGAGAGCCTCAGACTATATCAAGGTGGCTAGAAGTATCATATGCAGACCAAAGAGCTGGGAATAGCCGTCATCTACTGTTGCAGACTGGAGAGCAGAGAAAAAGGGTCGTTTTAGAGAGGGAAGAATTGAGCTAATGGCCGAGAAACAGAAACAAAAGATGGAGAGCATCCGGGTTCTAGTCTGTTCCAGAAGCCCAGTCAGCTGCACATTGCCTTGGGTCTTGGGAGACATCTGGTACACTAATTATAACTCATCTCTCCCTTCAGAACAAAATAGAGTCCGTTTCTATTATTTGTAACCAAAAAAATACAATCTAATATGCCTGAAAGTATATTAAACTCTTTATATGGAGCAAACTCATGGTTTTTATTTTAAAAAGAAATAGCTGTTTGGTTGCCTCAGTTAGAAGAACTTTCTGCTGTAGGTCTGACCTTTGGGTTCTAAGTACAAGACTGGTCCAAAGTATGTCCCCTGGTAAGTCCATGAAATTGAATTTACCTAAAACTCAACTCTTAAAGTAAGTCTGGCCTGATAGTCATTTGCAAAATACCAATACCAAACACTGAGTATGAGAAAGTTACAGCCAATTAACCACTTGTGACTTGTGTAACATCTATTATACTTAGAGTAGTTTACCCAAAGATTCCCAAATTGCATTACATGGTCTGTTGTTGAAACTGTTAGTTCATCATTCTCTCCCAGCAAAAGCAATATTTCCCAGCCCCTCCTGAAGGCAAGGCAAGGCCATAAGACTAAGTTTTGATCCACAGAAAATGTGTGGATGTGATGGGTGTAACTTCCGGAACATTCCTTAAAAGGAATGCTGCAAGCCTTTTCTTCTCTTTTTCCTTCCGTCTCCTGGAATGTGAACATGGTCCTGGGAGCAGGAAGGGCCATGCTGGACCACAAGATAGAAGTCATGCGTTGTATATGGAGAGCAACAACCTAGAAAGAGCCTGGTTCCCCAGCCCTACTTACATTTAGACCTTTCCATGTAAGAGAAATAAACGGTCTTATTTAAGCCCCTGTTATTCTGACCTCTGCTTCAGTAGCTGAGCCAGCACCTTAACTATTACACAGTCTTTGCATGGAAGAACAGAACTGAATGACTATTTTCTACAAAAGGTATTGTAACAAAAAGCAAAACTTTAAATTGGTGAAATTCATTCATTCATTCAAAAAATATTTATTGAGTCACAAAGGTCTGAGTGTGAACAACTGAGCACCCTTGGAAAAAGTGTCCAGGCTTGTGAAGCAATCCAGGTCATGTGAGTTGAGGAGTGCCCAAAGGAACACAGGGCATTTAGCCCAGGGAAGGAAAAGGTTAGGATAGGCTGGAGAGCTGTCTTCAGACATAGGAAGAGCTCATGTGGAAGAGAGGATAGACTTGCTTCATAAGGTCCCAGGGGGCTGAAGTAAGGCCAATAGATTATGAAGGGAATTGAAGGACTAAGATCCAAAGAGCTCTATGTCAGTCATGGTTCTTGGCTTTATGCCACAAAAACAGACTCTAATGTCTTAGGCAAAAATGAAACTTATTGGAATGATATCTGGGGAAATCACAGAATTCACCAGAGGCCAGAGTGGTCACCAAGAACCAAGAGTACTTTACAGGGCTGGTTAGCAGGAGGAACAGCCACAGCCATGGAGCAGAGTCTGGTCAGCATGGTGAATGACTTCTCACTGGTCCTCCTGTCACTGAGTCATCCACTCAGGGTACAAAAATCACAGAAGAGGGTCTGATGGTTGCACCTAGATCATCTTCCATTCTCTGGCTGAACGTGGCGTGGAGTCGGGGAAAATGTGACCCTGTTGACTCTGGCTTGGGAGACAGGCGTCAACTCCAAGAGGAACCAAGATACTATCAGAAAAATATCCAGTGTAGTCTTTAATGATTCTTTTAGATCCCATGAGTCTGTGACCAGAGTCTCAGGACTGGGAGGGACTCGTCCATCCAAGGAAGTTATCTCCTTTCTATATATATGCTCATACACTCTCTGCTGAATGATTCCAACAATGAAAGGTTCACTACCTCACAAATTCTTCATGTTAAGATGAAATAAAGGCTGGGAGTTTAGACACTCTGCCTGTCACTCAACACCTTCCAACTCTGGTCCCACTTTTGTAGAGTTAAGTCTTATGATTCTTCTGCAGAAACCTTTCTTCCTATCCAACTTTTTCATTCAATGTCACCATCCTCTGACCCTATCCAAACATCTTGTGTTTATTCTCTTTACTCTTCTATCTATCTAAATGTTATCCATTCTTCACATTCCAGCTCAAATCCCACATCCTACATGAAACATTCCTGAACCATCCCAGCCCAAAGTAACTCTCTTTGGAAATGTTTGTCTGTACTCTTCTTTAAGCAGTTAATCACCCTCTTTTCATATATTTTCCATTTTTTTTTTTTAGAATTAGTAGTCTTACCTTCTTAGGCAATTTAAACTTACTTATATCTTCTATCTCTATCTGGATTATAACATCTTGAAAATATGAACTATTTCTTATCCAACTTTGCATCTCCTGTAGAACTTAACAAAATTCTTTCCACGTGAACTTTTTTTTAAAATTGATACAAATACCAGAGGTGGGTGTGGTTTTGAGACCTCATCCAGGAATGAGGGGAAGGGGAAACAGGGGAAGAGGAGGGTTAGAGATATATTGGGCAGTGATTTAAAATAACTTCCCTCAGAGCATAATAAAGTGAATGATTTATATTTTTATAGTTTTTTGAGTCATAATTGATACAAAATAATGGCACATATTTGATAAACATTGACATATATATATATATAGATCTGTGAATCATTACTCTAAGAAAATAAATGTATGTATCACACCTCCCAAAGTTTCTTCACCCCCACATTTTTTAGGTTGTAAGATCTGAAAGTAACTTTATTGGCCAGTTCTTCTAAGGCAAGAAAGCTATGTCACTTTATTACTCAGTAAAAATTTCATAATTTGGCGCCAACATCTTAGTAGTGTCTTTCATACCTTTGCCACACCTAATATGTTTTATAGGTCAAAAATAACCATGTGGAGTAGGTTTGAGTATTTATTCTACCTATAGATTTTTGTAAATACTCACATCAATACTGCCTGGATGGAGTCCACACATACTCTATAGGATTCACCATCTATTTTTATCAAGAGTATTTTTTAAAAATTATCTCCTCACACCCTTTTGTAACCTCTCTTATCACTTCCACCCCAAGCAATCACTGATTCTTTTTCTGTCACTAGAGTTTGAATTTTCTAGAATTTTGTGTGAGTGGAATCATTCAGTGTATATTTTTTCTTTTTTCTTTCTTTCTTTTTTTGTTTTGCTTCTGGCTTCTTTCACTCAGCATAATTTTTTTGAGATTCACCCACATTGTTGAATATGCCAATCATTTACTCCTTTTTATTGCTGAGTAGTATTCCTCTGCATGGACTTATCACATTTCGTTTATCTGTTGATGCTCACTTGAGTCATTTCCAGTTTTTGACTATTACAAATTAAGCTGTTATGAACATCTGTGTACAAGACTTTGTATGGACATGTGCTTTAATTTATCTTAGGTAATTACCTAGCAGTGGAATGACTGGGTCATATGGTAGGCTATGTATATCATTTTGAGGAATTACCAAATGATTGTACCATTTTACATTCCCATCAGAAGTGTATAAGAGTTGCAGTTGCTCCATCTCCTCACCAATATTTGCTCTCGTCTTTTTCATTTTAACCATTCTAATCTAGTGGTATCTCACTGTGGTTTTAAGCTGAATTTTCCTAATGACTAATGATGTTGAGCATCTTTTCATGTGCTTATTTGTCATTTTCTTTGATGAAGTGTCTGTTTATATCCTTTCCCCCTTCTTAAAATTGAGTTGTCTTCTTATTGTCAAGTTTTGAATTTCAATTTTCTCTATATATTCTGGACACAAATTATTCATCAGATACATGATTTATAAATATTTTCTCACAGTCTCTGACTTGTTTCTTAACTGTGTCTTTTCAAGAGTAGAAGTTTTAATTTTGATGAGGTCCAATTTATCCACATTTTCTTCTATGAATTGTGCTTTTGGTATTGCGACTAAGCAATCTTTAACTACAGGTAGCAGAGATTTTCTTCTTCTAAAAGTTTTATAGCTTTATGTCTTACCTAAATAGGTTTATGATAGATTTTGAGTTAATTTTTGCGCATGATGTGAGATATTGGTCAAGGTTCATTTTTTCTCATAGAGACATTAAGTTGTTCCAGATTCATTTGTTGAAAAGACTATCCTTTCTCCACTGGATTGCTTTTGCAACTTTTTTGCAAATCAGTTGACCACATGTGTGTCAGTCTATTTATAGACTGTCTATTCTGCTCTAATGATTGTTGTGTCTGTCTTTACACCAATATATCACTGCATGATTTATAGTCCTATAATATTTTGGAGAAAGTGCTTTTACCCATAGAAACAGAATTGTGTTCATGATGTAGGCTCTGGAGCCAGATTGCTTGTGTGCAAATCCTGGCTCTATCACTTGTTAGATGTATTACTTTGGACAAGTTTTTTGATATTTATGTGCCTCAGTTTACTCATCTATAAAATGGGGATGATGACTCATTGGATTGCTGCCAGCATCGTGTTGATACAAAAAAAAAAGTATGTAGAGCAACACTCAGTAAAAGTTGTCTCATATAATTTCCTGTATATAACAATCATAGGTGTTAGTTAGATATTACCATTCCCTTTTAACAGATAGAGAACTTAAGATGAAAAGAGATTCAATGACTTGGCCAACATCACACAGATAAAGACTATACAAGGTCTTCTGACTTTAAACCCTGTGTCTTCTCCACTCCAACTCTGAGACTATCATGGAAGCCCAAGTCTTTTTTAACCTAATCTCTGAAGTTATCATCTATCATTTCTGCTATTTCTGCTGTATTCAATACCTTAGAAGCTGGTCTTTAAATCCAGTTCACACTCGAGAACAAGGAATCGTATAAAGTATAATACCAGTAGGTGGGGATCATAAGAGACCATCTGAGAAGCTACTTATGACAAACCCTTCCCTTTTCTAGGACTCTCACAAGAGGAGTCGTGATCAGAGGCTTCTGAAGTATGGGATGTGAAGCCAGGGAGAGTATTCCTGAGCCAATGACCTAACAGGAGACTTTGCCTTTCCCTCATGGAAAGAAAGTGAATCTTAGCTCCTTTGTTCACCATCGCACACTGGCCACACCTTTTAAGCAGGAAGTATACTCTGAGGCCAGGCCCATGGAAATCAAGGAGATTTCAAGGTTGGGCTAAGCAGTTTTCTTCTGCCTTTGAGATGACACTAGGAACATGTTCATATGAAGCACAGAAGTGGGCATCTCCTAAGTAAATGTTCATTCACCTGTATTTACTCAGCATCTACCATGTGCCAGTTTCTCTGTCAGGCAATGGGGGCAAAAGAGTTATTTTCTCATAATTTATGTATTAATTGCTAAGGTCACAAAACAAAGAGGAAATTACGTTGTGTTAATTCATGTTCTCGAAGAAGCAGTTACCAAGATAGGATTAGATATGCAAGAGATTTCTTGGAAGAAATGCCTATGAAGGACAAAGGGAGGGAACCAGAGAAGATGGGGAGAGATTTCAGACTGTATTACGGATCTGACATTTGTGCAGGAGGGGTGGGTAGGGAGAGTTTTACATTGCAGTGCAATTCCAAGAAATAATTTTCTAGGTCACTGGGAAGTCCTTGAGCCCAAGTCTCCCATCAGAGGAGTCCTGTGTGTCATAGAAGTGAGCCTGGATTTGTACCTCCACTGTGCTCAGTCCTTGACTAGGAGCAGCCTGAGGGACATGTGGCCACAGCACTAATGGAGCAGTGGATCCAGAGGGACAGCAGCTGTGGATCTGAGCAGTGTCATTTCACATCTGTCATGTGCCTGCTACAAGGTATGATTAGTGTGATGCTAAAGGAATACAAATGAGATGCACCTAATCCAGACTTTCAGGGTTCCGGCAGGCATTCTACAGCACAGTGGTCAAGACTGAGAGCTGAGCAGAGAAGGGGAATTAGCAAATTTACACATGCTGCTGATGGAGGCACAAACTGGTACTACCACTGTGGAAAACCATTTGGCATTATGTAGAAAAGCTGAAGTTTTGCATTCCACTCATAGGGACAGCTCTTAGAGGGACTCTTTGCACACGTACATATATGTACTGATATGCACATGTTCCCAGCAGTATTACTTGTAATAGCCACCCACAGAGGCAATAACCCATGTCCATCCACAGAATAGATGAATTGTGGTACAGTGGGATAGTATCAATGACGAAAATAAATACATTTACAGCTACACTCAATGACTTGGCTGAATCTCATAAACACAATGTTGAGGGGGAAAATCAAGACACTCATACAATTCAAGAACAGGCAGAAATAAGCTACAGCTTAGGGAATGCGTATGTAGATGCTAAGGCCATAATGAAAAGCAAGGAAAGTAGGGGAGCAGTGGGGTTGTGTTTCTGGAGAGGCATAGAAGAGGATTCTGGGATCTGGGATGCTGGGATGCTTGTTAAATAATTTTTCTTTAAATTCTCCTTACGTGTTTCATGCAATCTCTGTATATCTCATAACTTTTAAAAAGGCGGTGGGGATAGGAGTGGGAGTGGATGGAGTGGAGTGTGTTCCAGGCAGAGGGCAAAGGACAGGAGGGGAAGTGCATGAAGAGCTCAGGGACTTGCAAACGCAATGGAGTGACGTGGTGAGGAGTGGCGAGGGTGATGGAGGCATACAGGAGGCCCCTACAGAAGGAAGAGCCTCATAAACCCCCGTTGAGGAGTTTGGACTTTATCCTGAGGGCAATAAGGAGCCACTGAAATATTTAAGCTGTGAAGAGGCTGAATCAGATTTGCATTTTCAGAAAGAGCCTTCCACCAGCCCCAGTGTGAGCATCTGCCTTTCAGTACCCAGGTGAGTGGCAGTGAGGTAGGGGGAGGAAGGGTTCCTGGTCCTAGGTGTTGCCCGTGGCTGGTCTTCCTCACCATCAGACTAACTGCCCTGCTATGCTGCATCTGGGAACTTGTCATTTCTTAATCACTGAAGCATTCATTAGTAACCAGAAGAGATTCTGCTATCTGGTTGCCCTCTAATGTCAACCAGGCATATTACTGATTGAGGTGAAAGTGTCATTTTTGTTCCCAAAGGCCATCTCATTTAGGTAATTATGAACTTTTAGATCCTAAACTTTTTGGTGCAGAAGGGAAAAGAAAAAAACAAAAGGATTTGTAAATAACTGATCATTGCAAAAGTTAACCCTTTGTAGAAGTCACTTAATTATAGCACTATACGTAGTGATTCTATATCACTAAAATGACTTGTTCCCTTTGCAATAATACTATAGATGAACATTTGGTTAACATGGTTATTTAAAGTGTTCTTAGTGATTATGTATTTAATATTAAGGTCAGTTGTGGACTTCTTTATTCAGTTCAGGAACCAATTTCCCAAGATACTTCCTGCAAGTTCTCCTAAGGTCTCAGAAAACGTAGGTTGAAAGTTCAAGATGATTTATTGTGGGAGGAACCACTTGAGGGCTCCCAATTATCTTGTAATTTCAATTGCATGTAAGGACAATTTTTTCCTTCTTTCTAGATAGCTGCTATTGTTGCCACTATGTTTTTTAAAATATGGACAATTTGAAAAAATGGATACTGATACTAAAATATTATACCTAAATTTGATGTATTTAAGTATAAAATCTTATAGCTGCTTTGAGGAATTTGGTTACCTACTAGATAGCTGCTATTGTTGCCACTATGTTTTTTAAAATATGGGCAATTTGAAAAAATGGATACTGATACTAAAATATTATACCTAAATTTGATGTATTTAAGTATAAAATCTTATAGCTGCTTTGAGGAATTTGGTTACCTACTAGATAGCTTCTCCAGTGAAAATATTTACCTCCTGAATATATTCTCTGTCGGAATCCCCTCTGCCTCTGAAACTCTTTTACCTACCTGTCATCTTTTTTCTTCATAAAAGGAAAGTTAATGGAATTCTGATCAAGGGCACAACACTGTTTTGCCAAGGCAAACTTGACCCTGAGTCAAGGTGGGGCTGCAAAGGTATTGGGCGTAATCTCGTGCCTATGGGATTTGCTCCTATTACTAAATCTCTATTCGACTCTGTCTGATGATAATGTGGACATTCTCCCCCATGTGCATCAGCAGAGCGCCAGCAACACATGGGATGGTCCTCATAGACGCCTGGACTTTGAGATGATACTTGTATGTTGACCTTCTTACTAGGAAGTGTTGACTGGTGGTGTCATTACACCCACCTTTCAGCATCCCTTGGGTGGCCAGATCATTTCAGTGGTGCATCTTATGCAGGCTTCAGGACTGTCACCTTCCTTCTTTTGGTTAAAGTCCAGAATAGGGAGACTATTTAGAGCAATAAAAGATATCACCTAGGTTCTTCAGAAGATTACAATCTTGCTATGAAAACTTATGAAGATAAGACATCGGTAAAAAAAAGTACCAATACATTGAATTGTAATACAAGCTTTATGAGTTAGGAGCTGAGGAAATACCACACATGGGTGTGACCAGAACAAAGGACAGTCAGTCCAGAATGTTTGTTGCACTGTTGACACTTGACTCTCTAGCTGCCCTTCAAATATCCAGTCTCCAGATCCTACAGATTCTATCCCTAACACTCCTTCCTACGACCTCCACCAGCCCCCCGCCCCCTTTTTGCCCTGCACCATGCCCTCTGAGCTTGTCCCCGCTTGCCATGGGCACACTTGCCCCCTTTGAATCCTTTCGGCTCTGATGACATTGTGCCCTTTCACCTCCAGCCTTAAAACTCCTAAGCCTCACCCTGAGTGACTGCCCTCTGGTTTACCTGTCAGGTGCTCCAGCCGGCCTTTGCTTAGCGCTACGCCCAGGGAGCTTCGTCCCTCCAAGACCCCTGTAGATGGGGACCTTCTCCAGCTCATGGCCTTTGTTCGTTTTTCTAAATCTAAGATCCTTCCAAGTGTGTTCTTCTGGACTTTGCACTTGTGCAGAAAGAACACAAAGCTATTTAATACCACCAACATTATAGACATTGAACAGTTAAGAACTGTTGTGGGCCCGCAATAGGCAGACGGGGACACTTTATAATAATGCTAGAAGAAAACCTAACTGCTTCAATAAGTGGAGATGCAGGAAATATTTTGTCTTTTTAAAGTCATAACATTAAAAAATACATTAAGCATTTCTTTCCTGAAAAAAGATACTATAGTCAGGAGAACATCTCCCACAAACATCCCGTAATTTATTTGCGGGGGAGTCAGGGGTGAAAGGAAGGGAACATCTCATTTAAGCAAACTTTGCTTTATCTTCTTTTTTCCCTATAAGTGGAGCCCAAATTTGAACCCCACTCACTGAAAAACAAACAAAAAAAACCCCAAAAACTTACTTATTCAAAATTAAAAAAAATAATTTGAAATTGGTAGATTAAAAGAAAAGAAAATGTTTAAGGAGCTCCCCAAATCCTGAATTAATAATATATACTGCGTCTAGTATATCCTTCTGCAAGACGCACAACCAACGGCACCCACAGACTGACAGAGTGAGGGGGTAATGCTTAGGCTAGATATTTCCTGGAGACTTGCTGAGAAGACAGAAAGAATCACAGGCAAATCAACATGGTCAAAAGGATCTAAGATGGGGGCAAGGGTGTGTGTAGGGGTATTAAGAAATACCACTGGTTCACTGGTAAAACATTGAAAAACAAAAGAAGTTTGGAATGTGACTTAGATGTGCGCCACCAGCTGAGGAACAAAGGCACATACTGAGCAGCCAGGCAGAGACACAGGATTTCACAGGTCCAAGTTCTGGGAGCAATTAGCTGTGGCACAATCCCAGGTCTTTGTGAGGTGGGATTTAGGACCAGGAGCTCACATTTGCCAGAAATGGTAGCTCATTTCATCAGGGAGAAGATGATAGGCTGGTGAGAGTGATGATTGACAGCTCTAAATACTACTTCTTTCAACCCTAAGATTATTTTCTCTGTTCATTGAAAACATTCATGCTTATTCACTTTCTGAGGGCTGTAATTAGAGACACAGGTCTATCTTTGAGATATCTTTGAGAATTGATGATCTTGTGTGAGCTCAAGGTCAAGTCACATTTACAGTAATATAAAATAAGAAGGTAATTGTGATCAAACTGACCCAGGGCATACACTGACGTTACTTGAAATAGGATTATATTTCGACTTCTGTTCTTATTTTTACTTTTCTATTCTCTCTCATAAACACTTACTTAAAAATGAATTACAATTTCAGGTTAATCAAATCTTACACGTACCATATTGTATGTTTTAAAAACCCAAAGTTCCAGAGTAATTTTTTTTCTTGTAGAACTGAGACTTTGTGCTCTTTGACTGTTTCCCCCTCCTCCCAGCTCCTCGCAACCACCATTCGACTCTCTGCTTCTATGAGTTTGACTATTTTTTGATGCCTCATATAAGTGGTATCATATAGTATTTGTCTTTCTGTGTCTGGTTTATTTCACTAACAGAATGCCCTTTACGTTTATCCATGTTGTCATAAATGGCAAAATTTCCTTTTTGAAAGGCTAAATAATGTTCCATTTACCACATTTTCTTTATCCAGTCATGGACATTCAGATTGCTTTCATGTCTTGGCTAATCTCTTCAAGATTTTGATTCTAATTCCTTTAGATATATAACCAGAAGAAGAATTACTGGATCATATGGTAGTTCTATTTTTAATTTTTTGAGGAGCCTTCATCCTGTTTTCCATAGTGGCTGCACCAATTTACATTCTCATCCATATCGTACAGGGTTGCCTTTTCTCCACATCTTTGCCAACACTCATTATCCCTTGACTTTTTGGTAATAGTCATTCTAACAGGTGTGAGAGGTGATAGCTCATTGTGCCTTTGATTTGAATTTCCCAGAAAATTAGTGATGCTGAGCACCTTTTCATGCATCTGTTGGTTATTTGTACGTCTTCTTTGGAGAAATGTCTGTTTAGGTCCTTTGCCCATGGGTAAATCTGTTTGTTTGTTTGTTTATTGTTATTGAGTTGTATGAATTCCTTATATATTTTGCATACTAACCCCTTATCAGATATATAGTTTGCAAATATTTGCTCCCATCCCATAGGTTGTCTTTTCATTTTGTTCATTATTTCCTTTGCTTTGGATTTTAGTTTGATGCAATCCCCTTTGTCTATTTTTGCTTTTGTTGCCTGTGCTTTTGGTGTCATATCAGAAATTATTACCAAGGCCAATGTTAAGCTTCTTCCCTTCTTCCCCCAGCGGTTTTCTTCTAGGAGTTTTATGGTTTCAAGTCTTATAAGTCTTTAATCCATTTTAAGTTGATTTGTGTATGTGTTGTAAGAGTCCAGTTTCATTCATTTGTAAGTAAATATCCAGTTTCCCTCACATCATATATTAAAGAGACTATCCTTTCTCCATTCTGTATTCTCGGACATTTGTCAAAGATCAGCTGATCATCTGTTGACCTTATATGTGTGGGTTTGTTTCTGGGTTTTCTGTTCTGTTCCTGTGGTCTATATGTCAGTTTTTATGCCAGTACCATACTGTTTTGATTATTATAACTTTGTAATATAGTTTGAAATCACAACGTATGATGCCTTCAGCTTTGTTTTCTTGCTTAAAATTCCTTTGGCTATTTAGGTTTTTTGTAATTCCATATGAATCTTAGGATTTTTTTTCTGTTTCTCTAAAAAATGTCATTGGGATTTTGATAGGGGTTAGCAATGAATCTGTAGATTACTTTGGGTAATACTGGCATTTAAACAATATTAATTCTTCCAATTTGTGAACATGAATATCCATCCATTAATTTGTCTCTGCTTTAATTTTTATTTATTTATTTATTTATTTATTTATTTATTTATTTATTTATTTATTTATTTATTTTTGTAGTTTTCAGTATACAGATATTTCACTCCTTGGTTAAACATTCCTAAGTATCAGAGTAATTTTTACAAATTAATACATTAATGCCACAAAAATGTTTTATAATTCTAAATGCTGACCATACATAGTACAAAATTCAAAAAACCTTTTCGGTGAATATAGATTTGTAGTTATAGTAGGAAGACACTAAATTTGCAGCAGCATTCTTTATGACTTTATTATTATGTTTTCATGAACCCACCAGTATTTTGTTGCTGTGTTTTAAAAAAAAATTGAAAGGGTATAAGGTTTATTAACAACCTTCCCCCCTCACCCCTTGCCCCAAAATGTGGAACAGTAAACAGCTACTGAATACGGGCTAGTTCGTTACTTGCAAGTTTCATTGCAGGTGACATGTTTTAATCAGAATTTCAAATAATTAAAGGAGTATAATTTTCCTTTTTCTCCTTTTTATAAGAAATGGAATGAGCCCAAGGGCAGTCACCAGACTGGAAGAGGTGTGTGTGTGTGTGTGTGTGTGTGTGTGTGTGTGTGTGTGTGTGTGTGTGAGAGCATGTGCGCGCGCACATGCTCACGCACACACGCGCTGTGTTGAGGCATTGTGCAATCAGGCTAATTTCCTTACACTACATGTCAGGTTAGAAGTAGAGGAAGAAGCCAGATTCTCACTAACCCCTGGGCATTAGGGGGAACTATGGCACTTCCAAGAGGAAATGCTAAAAGTTGATGTCAGCTCCTGATATTGCTCTGGTCTTCGGCATATTTTTTCCAGGTCCTTATGTTCTCATTCCCAACCTGGGAAATGTGGTTGATGACAGGAGGGACAGCTGAAGTAGGGATCGTCCTGGAAAACCTGTAGCTCACTTCTGAAAGTCCAGAAATTCCTTTTTCTTTCTGTTATTTATTTATAATATTCTACACTTTTTAACCAAAGGTGAAATTACACTAACCAGGTAATTTGTGTTAATATCTGTATAGCTTTCTTTGAAACGATACGGGTGGTGGAGAAGTCCAAGAATAGAAAATATCAAAACCCAGATATCACAGAAGGGGTGGTGTTCAAACCATCCTTATCCTTGGTGGTGGCTGGGTGGTAAGGAATGAAAAATAGTAAGGTGTCCGGATAAGGTGACAAAGGGACTCTTTATTCTTGGTTTACATAGAGTATATGGTAAATCTACTTAAGAGTGTGAGCTCAGCCTCCATATAGTCTGGATCCAAATTTTGTCCTATTACTATTTGACCTGGGGCTAGTTACATAACCTCTGCGTGCCTGTATTTCTAAATCCCTAAAGTGGGGTTAATAATAGTTCTTGCCTCATAGCGCTGTTGTGAGATTTTTACGAGACACATGTAAAAGCTGGAGCGTGGTGCCCGATACACAGTAAGTGCTCAGTAAGTTTTATCTATTATTAAAGCACTTTAAAGCTGACAAACATTTCACCTACAGACCCTTTGAATGGGCTAAGCATGGGCAGGGGCGACAGTTTCAAGAGTGGAGTTGGAGAAAAATGCATTTAGTACAACTGTCAGGGAGAGTACAGCCAAAGGCTGGAGGGAGAGGTGAGCCCTGTGTGCATGTTTGGGGAGGGCGCGCGAGGGGTGCGGGTGAGTCAGGAAAAGGCAGGACGAGACTACCCTCCTTCCAGGGCACGCGCACGATCCCAGACGGTTATTAAATGACTTTCCAAGCATTCAGCTGATCCTCTAAATGAATGCCCAGTAAACATTTAAAGAATATTGGTTTGAGCCAAAGTATTAGCCTACCCTTGGCAACAACACGTGGGTAAGGCCCAGCTCGTACAACAAATGCCCATGCTGCGCCCTCATTACGTCCGTGCAGGCATCGTTCTCAGCGGTTTATGAGCATCAGCTCACTCAAAGACATCACATCACTGGGAAGTAGGTGCCCTTCACATTCTTTTCGCGGGAGGCTGCCCAAGGTCAGGCAGCCAGCCAGGGATGGGGCACAACCCGATCTGCACGTAGCGGCCCACAGCCTTCGCCTTGAGCCCACTTCGCTAGGGAGGGGGCACCCGGCAGCTGCGCCCGCGGCCGCGCTAAGACGACGAGCTGTGGGCTGGGGGCGCGAGGGTTAGGCCGTCCCGGGTATCCCCCGCCAGCCCTGACTCCCCAGCGCGGGGGGCGTAGACCCAAGCGAGAACGTTCCGAAATCCTGGTGTGCAGTGGTAGGCGGAGAGAGCCCCCAGTCCGGCCGAGACCCCGCACCCAGCAGCTCGGCCGCCTAGAAATCCCCCACCGCCGCGGAATCGCGGGGTAGGGGTGCGCGCACAGACCAGACCGCACCGCAGCGCACGCGCACATGGGGGCGCACGCTCGCCCGCCGCCCAGGATGAAACGGAAGGCATGGAAAGTTCCAGCTGGTTCGAGAACCGTACGTAGCGCAGCGGCAGGGGCGGCGGCGGTGGGGTCGGAGGGGGCGTGTAGCTCCGGCTGGCCTCCCTCCCGCCCGAACCCACATTGCCTCCCACACGCAGTGGCTACCGGGTTGGGCAGAGCTTGGGGTCCCGGCGGGGGCGGCAGGGCTGTCGAGGGGGCGCGGCACTGCCGCCTTAAGGAGGGGGCGTGGCGTGGGGCGCGGGGGCGTGGCTAGCCGAGGGGGCGTGGCGGGCCGTCTGCGCAGCTGCCAGAGCCTTTAAGCCCGGGCTCGCGCGGCCGGAGCGTGCTTTCGCCGCTTGGGAGCCTTCCGGCGCAGTCCCCCGCCTGGTCCCCGCGGTCCCCGACCTCGTACGTCCCCGGAGCCGGCTCGGTTCGGAGCTGCGCGCTGTGCATTCGGGTATGCCCCGCTACGAGCTGGCTTTGATTCTGAAAGCCATGCAGCGGGTAAGTGACCTTCCCCTCAGAGCCCGCCTTCCCGCGCGGGCGCTCCCGAAGCCTCTAGGCCGCCGCCTCCCGCCCTCCCCGCGCGGCCGGGAGGGAGCCGGGGTCGCGGGCGGGCGGGCGGCGGGCGTCCGGGCTGAGGGGGCGCGCGTGGGGCCGGCTGGCCCGGCGAGGCCGCGTGCGCGCGGGAGGCGGGGGTGTGCCGGCGCGGGAGCGCGGCCGCGGGAGGGTGTGCCTCGCACGCGGCCGCCGGGCGGGCGGGCGGGCGGGGGACGGGGGGCGGGGCGGCCCGCGGGAGTCCAGTGGAAGGTCCGCGGGAGGACACGCGCCAGCGCCCGGCCCCGGCCCCGTCTCTGCCGTCGCGAAGCTGCCTCGTCGCCGGCCCCGCCGCCGCCGCCGCCGCCCGCTCCGGCCCCGCTCCGCCGCCCACCCGCCTCCGCCTCCGCCGCCCGCCTCCACTCTAGCGCCCGCCGGCCGCTCCGGAACCGTCCGCGCTCAATAAAACCTTCTTCCAAGCGTGTTTGTGCAGTTGTCTGGACCACCGCCGCGTATAACCGGCTCACGTTAAAAAAATCTTTGACTTCTCTTTTTCTGACTTCAGCGAAAATCCTGCTCCGAGTGCCCTTAGCCCAGTTTCATTCATCCAAGTTGTGGCCTTTTTTGCGCCTTCCGGAAGAAACTTTGCTCCCCCTGCTTTTGATTGCTCTTGAGGTAGGGGATTTCAGGTTTGGAGGGATGATAAGCGATCCTGCAGCCCTTTCACTTCAGGTAATGGTGTGGCCGAGGACAGGGACCCGCGGCCCGGAGGCAGCCCTTCGTTCTCTATTCTGGGTCAGGTACTCCTCAAGCCGTCGCCGAAATCCCCGTTCTTCCGTGAATTGGGTAACGTAGAGCGTGGTGTATGATTTTATTTTATTTTATTTTTTAACTCCTCTTGCAGGTATTAAAAACAAAAACAAAAAAACCTATGTTCGAACTTTGGATGCATGGCTTCCTACAGCGCCAGAGGCTTGGACACATTTTATACTTTGGGTCAATTCTGAAGAAGAGCTGTGTAGGAAGTTTGGTTGAACTTAAGCCTAGGGTCTCGGTTCAAGCGCTGTTGAGAAACTAACAATCACAGAACATTGGAAAATCCTTACTTTTTTGTACATTGTGTTGTGGGAGAGGACACCAGTGCCTCTTGATCAGGTTTGGGAGTCTGGTCTGGTATGCCACTGTGTCCTCAAGCTTGTTTCTCCTCTAATTTAGGAGAAGACTGCATTGTTTAGCCTCTTGAGTATTACCCCCAGCTTGGCCCTTCTTCTCTATGTTAGGACACTGCTTAGAAAGAATAGGAACAATGAAGAGAAGTAGTGCACGTTACTAAAAAGGAAACAGTTTAAATTACGTGGTAATTGTTTAAGCCCTCCCTTTAACTTACACTTTTTAGGAGATACCAGAATCTGGGAAATGCAGTTTTTGAAATTTCTTTTGTTTCACCTTGTTTTAGGGATGAAACAGGTATCATTGAAGAGTCAGTGTATCCATGAACCTTTTAAATGAAGACTCTGAACTCTTCTTTGTGTTTAGCATAGCTGCCAAGTACTGTACATTTGTTAACAAGGCTTTAAGTGTATTAGTTACATGTATTTCCACTATGTTTCTTGTTTTTGTTTTTTTATCCTGTTACAAGTAGGATTCACAAACTTTGGTGTGGAGCATATACTTTTTACTCGAATTAAGATAAGCCACAGAAATGCGGTTTGGTTAAAATAATAATTCAATTCATTTTCCTTGAAATCCTGGCAAGAGGGCAGGGGGAAAAAAGAAACCTTTACAGATAATCAAGGTGAAATCCTCCCTGGAGGCAGAGGCCTCCATGGCTGCAGATAGAACATTGTAACAACGATGAAGTTGTGTTGAAGAGCCCCTTGACCTAAATAAAGTAAGACTAAACAACAAATAAACTTTTTTTTTTAATTTATTGTTGACAAAACTTGTTTTTGAGTAGGTTGTCAATGTGTAACAATCACAAAGACTTGGTTTTGAATAGTTTTGGTTGCTTTCAATTTAGGAAAATTGGATTCTAAAGTAAGATCAATACTTTAGGGAAAATGAATGAAAAATGCCACCATGAGCTTTGGCAGGCGCTAGGGAAGCCTCTCCCTTCTAATATGCGGCGGTTTGTAGCTCTGCTGCAGGTTGCCTATTGTACATAACTCCTCAATTTCACATCGCATATTTTTTATATTTTTAGATTCTAAAATGTGTTACCTCTTAAAGTTTACCCCTTTAAGGGCTTATTGTCCTTTTCCTCCTCTCCCAAATCATTTATGTATCTTGGAATTGAGGAAATGCACTATGTTAGACAGCTTTAGAACAGACATTGAGAAATTGAGAGATGGTAGTTTTTGCAGCCTTTTCTTGGATTTCCGGAAAGGTTTTCCTGTCTTTTTTTCCTGTGATACTCTATAAGCCTGAAGAGCATTTCTAGTCTCTTTAAAGTGTATTATTTCCCCTTCCCTACTGTTTTATTTTATTTGACTCCAAGCTTGATTCTTTAACATTGAGCATACAAGAGTATTAAAGTTTAAGATGCAGATGCTGTTTTGAGGCTCTCACAGCGTTTCGTGTTGGAGACCCACTGTGTTGTACCAGCGTCTCGTGTGGGAGTCCCTACTGAAAGACTTCAGGGTATAGTATGTAGAATGAGTCCTTATTGAACTATACAGTTGTGTGTTAGTCACTGAGAAGTTCCAGTGCTATTTCTTTCTCGGTTTACAACTGGGAGTCAGTTATAATGGGTATCTGCTTTTGTTGCACTTTCAAGTTTGTGCTCTTATGAGTGTAGATATCAGTCCTCCCAAAAAGAAATTTATTTGCAGGTACCATTTAGCTTGACTTTTATTGTAATGTGTATATATACAGTTGTCTTATTTTGGTATTCCCCCTTCTTGTAATTTAGCATGAAAAGTAGGTAAAAATGAGGTTAAATTCTGAAAATTGATTCAATGAAGTAGTGGATGTTGCAAAATTAGGCCTTTAAAGGTGATGACTAAAGCCATTTGAAAAGGTGGTTGCTTAGACCAGTCTTAGACCATTTATAGAAGAGTTTCCAGATTAAAAAGATTTTGGAAGTCTTGTGCCTGTATCAGAAGAGTTTTATTCACTCTGGCAAACACAGTATTCAATGCTGTAGTATGGAAGGACATAGGCTACAGAGGAGAGACCACAAGCTGCAGGTTCCAGGCGGCGTCAATTCAGCGTTGGTAGACCTTTCCTAACAGCTGAAAACTAAGCCAGTTGCCTGTGAGATGGCGAGTTTTCTCTCCACCTCTTGACCTCGTGCAGTGAGAATGTTCTGGTAGATAGAGGAAGGGTCATGCATTTGAGGGGTAGGATCTGACACTGATTACTGAGGTTCCTTCTCTCCAGAGTCTGAGAAATGGCTTATAGTCCATTGATTTCACTCTGAAGTTAGATTTGAAAGATTGATATTTAGTTTATCAAGGTAGAAGATAGAACTGAATTGCCAATTTATGAATTTTAAAGCCACATACTGTGTTGAGAAGCCTAGAAAAAGCTGTGTAAACGTTGTAGAAAATTTTTACGTTTGGGATGGGATCAGGAAGAGGAATTTTGAGGATAAAAAAAGATTTATGCAGAACATTTATATTCTTTGGTTACTCACTTTAGGAGCACTTTAATTATCATGTCTTATGTTTGCCCAGAGGATGATCACAGTTGGCATATTTAGAGTTGTGAAAGCCCTGGGAAGATATTTTTTTCCTGAAATCTTCTCATTGTTACTCAGGAATTTTTACGTGAAGAATTAAAGGTTAATGATGTAAATAATAGTTTCATTCTAAGTGAATGCAGGTGTATAAAATAAAATACCATTTATATATCTTGTATATATTTTTGTAATAGAAATAAAAGTAGATAGCTACTTCGCACATCTTAAATTCTTTCTCATTAAAACAGATCTCACAAGTTATTTTATGTTCAGTATCTCTAATTATTAATTTCACTGAAAATCATATTTTTAATTCTAATTCATTGAAATAGTTTTTTGTAAGTAAAGAGTTTTACGATGTACTGAGCATAATTTATGAGTTGGGTTTTATACGTTTAGAAATAGAAGTGTAGTTCTAGTTCCTAAAAACGTACAAAGCAGTAGGTTTTCTGATTATGCAGTGAAGAGTCTTTTCTATTTCTTCTCAGTGAAGCCATTTTGTTTAGATAAACTGGCAATAGTTGTGTATTCTAGAGTTGTATCCAAGTTTACAATCTTGTGGAAGAAATACCAAAAAAAGTTTGCATTTTAGATACTCTTCGGAGGCATAGAGCGCTAATGAACTCAGGTATGGGACTGGCCACCCTTAGGTGATGTAGCTCGGCTTGCTTGGCAACATTCGATAACTAGGAACCAGTGATATTTCTGTTCAGGTGGTGGCAGACAAAAGTTCAAATGGAGACGTCTTTGTTCTAGCTGTCAGCTGGCTAAGTTAGTCTTTTTTTCCCTTCTCGTGGGCCCTCCCTTAACAGCTTAGCTTGTATCTTTAGTAGTCACCCTTTGTGTTTTGTCTGCTTGAAATCAGGCAACTTAAAATAGTTATCCTGAAATGAAAGACTTGAGCCTTGTTGTACTTTCACTTGGTACTAAAGTTTTCTTGGGTTACAGCTTATTGCCGCAGCAAGTGGTTGAAGAAGGAGTCCTGTTCCTGCCCCTGAGCTACAGCTAAGGTACCAGGAGTGGCTTGGGGGTAAGGAGTCCTTCCTTACCAGACATGGTTTGTATGTATGAAGACTGCTTGTCAGAAGTTTGACATTCTGCACTAAATATTTTTTCCTGTTAATCGTAACTCACACATTCAAAACAGTGTTTATTGGTTTTTAAAATCTAGATGTTTCATATGCAGATTGATATTGAATCTTCTCACCTTTAGATTATAAAATAATTTAAAAGAAAACTAAGAGTTTGAAAGCAATTAGGGAATTCTAAAGTAATGTTTTTCATCTAGTACCTTCATTGTATTTATAGTACAGGTAGAATTTCTGTTCAAAATACGGTATACATCTTTTTAGTGGAAAGCAATTCTTTTACTTATTATTATTTTACTGAAGTACAGTCAATTACAATGTGTCAATCTCTGGTGTACAGCACAATGTCACAGTCATGCATATACATACATATATTTGTTTTCATATTTTTTAGTGGAAGGCAATTCTAAACCAACAGGGATTGTTATCAACACATGTAATTAATCTCTTAGGGGAATCACATTTAAGGAATTAGTTAGATTTAAGGAAATCATTCAACTTTAACGAATGTGGTATGTTGTCAATTTAGCTAAAAAAAAAATACCCTTAGAAATTTGGAAAAAGACAGTTAATTCAGTCCTATTTCCTTGTTGTTACTTTAACTTGGACAGGTTGGCAAACTATATGGTCCATAGGCCAGATCCAACCTGTCACCTGCATTTGTATGGCCTGTGAACTTAAGGATTTTACACTTCTAGTCAGGAAAAAAAATTAAAAGAAGAGTAATATTTTATGATATGATAATTATATGCAATTCAGATATCAGAGTCCATAAATATAGATGTGTCAGAACATAACCCTGTTCATTTATTTGTATTTACTATCTGGTCCTTTACAGAGGAAATTTGCTGACCCCTGATTTAGTATATAGAGACACATGGTTTCTCAGGTTCAGTATTTCTCTTAGCTTCTTATGCTGCTGTTTTCTGAGATTGCTGCTTTGATTCCTTCTTTCACTCTTCTTTATGTAGTACCTATGCCTTTGACCTTCATATAGTTTGACCTTCACGTGATTTGCCTTTTTTTGGTAATAAGCCAAGAACTCTGGCACTTTGTACTCGCCTGTGCTGCCGGTAGCTTCCGGGATGTTCCCTTGGCACTGCAAACTTAGTGCGGTTCAAACTGAATGAGTGGCCTACTCCAAAACTTCATCTAACTTACTTCTGTTTATGGCTTCTCTGTTTTCTGGTACCTGGGGCTGAACAAATCCAGCTCTTTTATTGCTGCCCTCTCAATACCGTATAGTCTCTTCTCTGCCCTAGTTGAACCACTCATGTTTCTTGGATTCTTGCAGTTTCTTAGCTGGTCTCTCTAACATACTGCTGAGGGGGAGGATAATTAATGTCTGTAAATATACTTTTTAGGGTGCAAAAATATAAGTTCTTGATTTATTGAATTGGGATGTGTTTTTAGTAAGGAAGTAATACAAAGCATTGTATAGCGACCATTTCTGATTATTTCATTACTTTCTCCTATCACTTGATTGTGTCAACATCATTGCCAAATTACAGCACATTCAGAAATAATGCTCTTTTTCAAAGATAATTCAGATCAAAGTATGGCATCCAAGGCCACCTGTAATATGATGCCAACCTTTTTTTTTTTTTTTATTAAACCCTATCTGTTTCATTCTCCATTTCATATAGTACTGAGTAAAGAAAGCTGCTGCAGATCCCTGTAAATACCATTCCCTTTTATTTGCTGCCTGTGTCACACTGCTTTTCTTGGAATGCTTTCCAGTGTTACCCCATCATCTCCATGATAATGTGCCTCAAGTTCATGTTTTAACTATTTAGTACATGAAACAAATATTGAGGACTTGCACTGTTAGGAGCATCATCTTTCCTTTGGACTTGCATGGTGTGTTTCTGTGTCTGATCACAGGGACCACTTTCTATTTTATATTACAGTTAATCAGTGAATGTTCCGTATCTCCTTTTGCAAGGTTACATATTCTTGAGGGTCAGGTCTTTCATTTCTGTCCTCTGTTCTGCTTTGCACATAGGTCAATGCTCACTTACCTGCCTTACGGGGGTCACTATTCTTATCTCTCTCAGACAGTTCTCAGATACGAGGTAGCCTGCTGGTCTCTTGTGTTAGTAAGTTGCTTTCAAGTCAGTGCCCTTTGGGGGAGTTGTGTGCTTACCAGAAGTTATGTTGGTTTCCAAGACTATTTCATGGCAGGTCATTTCGCTTTCATAATAACTTAAATATCATGTAAACTGAAGAAATGAGTGCAAACTTTTTTTTTCCCCTGAAAACTGAGTTGGATTCTCTGGAAAACCTTGATAAAGGTGAGTCACTAAAATAATGGCTGTAGAATTAGATATGGCTGCAATAACTAAAAGTTTTGGAGGAAGAATAACAACAGTAGTCCAGGATGATTCTACATGTAAACTGCTTTACAAGGATTTCTTAAAGCTTTCCACTCTAATGAAGCTGGAATGGAGATTGTAGATGATGCATTTTTAGATATGGTTTAGATCAAGCAGAAGGAACGTCAGTCAGCAAGGAGCGCCACATCATCGACCCCATTCTCCAAGTGCTTGACCCAATGTTATGATTGGCAGATGAATATACATTTATGTGTTTAACTTAAATAAAATGTTTAAGGTATGTATGTATGATTTTCTTGATTTCTTACTTTAGCTTTAATCCCTTTTTACTTATTACTTTTGGATATGATTGTTTTGGCTACACAGGCTTCTGCTTCAGTACATGCTCTGATTTTTGTTTTTTTAATGAATAGAAGAACATAAGATCTGAAATGAAGATACTGGCTGTGTTACGTTGGAATAAACAAAGAACTGGCACTGGGAGAGTAGAAAGAGCTTTAGAGACAGTGAACCTGGTTTTGGTTCCTGGCACCTACCTCCTAGGAATCTTAACACTTCTGGATCCTCATTTCTTTATCTGTAAAATGGGAGCAATTCCTCAGTTGGGGAGTGTTTGAAGATAAAATGGTAACATGATCTTGGAAGTAGTAGGTGTTCAGTATGTCATTAAAGTAGCTTTGTGATCTCAGGCAAGTTATCAAACTTTTTGGTCCAGTTTTCCATTATTCCCACTTTATTGATGAAGAGACTCCAAAAGAAATTTACTACATGTAAGTTGCCAGAATCCAAGACTGAGTCAAACCTGGAATACAGTGCTTGCTTAAAAATTTTTGAATCAGTGGACAGGAGGCATACTGCATAATAACTTGCACAGTAATGAACAAGGTCGAGGTTTTGCAACTGTGAGATGTAGAATGTATTTGTGAGGGATCCCATGAACTCACCTCTTAGAACAGATTCTCTGTTAGACAGAAAAGTAGTGTTTATTCAGCAGCTACCAGCCTTTGCCAGGCTGTGTGCACTGGGATTCCTCATCAGGAACTAAACTCTTTGCATCTGGGCTTTGTGTTCATTTCCTATCTGACCCTGTGTAAGTAGTACTTAGTTAAGACTTAGTGTATTATTTAAGTGAGATGATTGGGAAAAGTGAAGAATGGGAAGACTCTAAAAAGAATTACTTTTGATAGGCTGTATCAAGGTGATTTGAGGCAAGTAGGGGGAAAACTTAGTATTTTAATCTATTCAGTAAATGTTTGATTGCTAACTGCCAAACTGCTGAAGCTTTAGGGATGACCCCTTCTCGATAGAATCAACACATGGAGCAGATGGATTATAGCCCATCGATTTCTGCTGCTACAGGGTATTTTCAGTTAGTATTTTACTTTTCATTTTTTGATGCAGCAATGTATTGAAACATTATATCTTTCTTTTAATTGATTTTAAGATTCTTTCCATTCCTAGAATTAAAATAAAATAGTATTATTTTGCATTATAGCAAATGTTGGCTGGAATGTATATATGTCATTAACATGCTTGATTGTTTTTTTAGTAATTGTTTTATAAGCCAGGGGTACTTGTGACCAAGTCCAAAGTAAGACCATTTAAAAGAGACATTTTTTTTCATGTGTATGTAACTGTTAGTCTTTTAAACCAACTTTGTTTCAGACTTAATTTGTGACTTTTTTGGTACCTGATTATTTTACTCTGAAGCTCCATAATGAGATACTGGGTGGTATAGGGTATTGGGCACTGTATGAAGCAGAGTTGAGAAAAGTGTGTGTGACTGTATAATGAAGAAACAAGAATGTGACCAAGAAGAATAGTAATGGTGGTAACTTTTTAAATCATTTTCATTGTGTTTGGAGATGGCAGTGTGAAGTATGATTGTATTCATAGGTTAATACAAGCTGTTTAATAAAGTTGTCTAAGGAATAGACAGGTTGTATGTTGAATTCTTATACTATGGGTAAGTATGAATCAGCCTTAGATAACTGTGTCATTGTTTGGAGTATTGTAATTCAAGATTGGAAGGGGTTGAGTGGGCCTGTGGCAAAATGGAAGAGCTGCTGAGGGTGCCTGTGTGTGCTGGTGGTACTGGTGCTTGCTGCTACAGTCCAATTGCCATGGGGAGTGTGGGCCTGGTTTTTGCCAGCTTGTCCTTTTCTTATTCTGTTCCTAGCCAGAAATCCAGATTTTACAAGAAGTCTAATTTTTAAGATGTTGGTAACTAAAAATATTTAAGCACCATGGACCTAATGAAATGTATCTGTTGGTCAGATATGGCTATCATCTTGTAATTTCTCATTTAGATGCAGGGCTTTTGAGGTTCTTTAAAGACATGCTTAGTTACCTTTAGACCCCTCCTTTAGCATTTTAGGTTTCAAAAATTGCTGCTTACACATTGACAAAACCCACCTTGTTAATTGGCCATTGATTTACAATATGACTGGTAATTACTTAGTAAATTGTAAACATGTTTAATTCTTAAAAGTGGTATCAATTTCTAGCTTTGGACTAGTGGACTATGTATGCCCATTTAGGCTAAAGTACACGTGTAGATTTCAGAGAGTTGCACAAAGACTGAAGCATGACTTGGTGTAAGCTGTCGGAAATTGGTCTTCATAGTCCACTTTGCGTGTCTGGGTGATTGCTCACTTTAAGCAGGCATTAGTGTAGCTTGGTTTATACCCATTGTACTGAAGTCTTAGAGGTATGAAATACTGCTTCCTGGAAAAGACTACTTTTATCTAGAAAATGACATTTTTGCTCAGGGTATGTCTATGAAGTTCACATGAGCTTATATGACCTATAATCCTTGGAATATAATATTACTATGAAAAAAACTAGTTGCTCTTCTAGTCAGAGTATGGAGTAAGAGGATGATACAATATTTTTATTTTTGGCCAGGCTTCATGTTTCCATAGAATGGAAGCCAAGTTATTACCTTGACTGACTTTCCCTTTTTGTCTTTGTTACTTCCCCACTCCCACTCCAGATCTAACAGCAAATTGGAAATAAACTCAGGTCCAGTTTGTTCTTCCCTAGCTTTCAAGTCCAGGGTACAGTTGATCTGGTTTGGTACACTACCATCCTCCCCCAACTCCCCACCCATCATTTTTGCTATAATTACAGTGCCCTAGTTAAGGGAGTCCTACCCACTTTGGGAATACTTCAGTAGAGGTTGGTGTTGATGAGAGTTTAAAAATGGGATTGCAAGTGAAAGCAGGGACTTACTAACAAAACCTCAACCTGGAGTTCTCAGTGCTCATAGACTGGCATTTGCCTGCTTCTGCCCCAGCCTCAGGAATTCCTGGTTTTGTCTTTGTTTAGACTTCAGTGTTTAAAACGTCTTCTTGACACCTACCTTGGCTGTTAAAATGTTTTAATTTTGTCAGGTGAAGAAACCCAGGTGCCACTATAACAGCCAGAGTGCTGTGGATGTAGTTCTGTATGAAAAGTACACTGCCTGGTGGTCAGGCCTTAGCTCAGTTTGGATTTCAGGTGCTGGGAGGGTCCTTGTGTGGAACCAGTAGGCAGTATTTGCTTCTGTTGGAAGGATGGTGGACCAGAGTCCCAGATACCTGCTTTGTTTTCAGTTTGTGTTCAGATATCTTATGTGCAAATTATGAATATAAGACATTGTTCAGTACTGGTTTTGATTAGGATTTAAGGTGAGTTTCTGCTGCTGAATGAAAAGCTGAATTTGAGGGTAAGATCTTTGCTAGGCATATGTTACAGAGAAGTTATACTTGTGTCCTTTTTAAAAATCTTTTCAACTGTTATTAAGCAAACTTATGATCCAGTTATAGGTTGCCTTGATTGTCATCCTTTTGCTGCTGGTGTACTACTTGCCTTCTGTTTTGTTAGCAGTTATATGAGAAAGCAGTTATGTGAAGTATAGTATCTTGAAAACCTTAGACACCAGATTTCCATCAGGGATGGTCTTTAGTCCAACAGACTCTAGCAGTGCTGTTGGTCTCAGGAATGCCATTCTTTATATGGCCTGAGGGCCAGGAGTTTGTGCAAATTCAGTGTAAGATTAAAGTGAAAAATCCCTCCTAATGTCATTTCCTTAATTAAATGTTTTATCTGATTAGGATGAAATAATTGGAAGCCACTTGTAATTTCAAGATCTTCCACTTTCTGACATGCAAGGAAAGTAGTTCTGATCTTACTTCTCTGGATTTTCATACCAGTCTACTTGTTCTCTCTTGGAAATGCAAGAGAACAATCCAGCTGCATTTGGAATCTACAGCACCATGCCTCAGTTTTATGTTCACTTCTTAGGTTCAATTCAGGACATAATTTCTACCAGTCCTTCAAAATTTTATTAAGTTATCCTGTTTATGGTCTTATTTTTCACTTCTTGAAAATCTTATACTCCCCAACCTTAAGGAAAATTAGACAGTTTTAAAATTTTCTAAAAAATATCTGCCTGAGGAAACATCCCAATTTCAGAATCTTCTAATTTATGACTTGGCCTCTTGGGAGAATTAGAATCTGGTCTACCAGGAAGACTCTTGTGTTTACATTTTCTGGCCTCAGTCACATGGGAAAATGAAAAACTTTTTTGGCATCTGTTCTTCTAGGAACAGTTTTTCTAGGAACATAAAATTGAAACCAAGTAGGATGAGAACAGAAAACATGAAGGTAAACCACCAAGTTGACCTGGTTAGATATTCTACCTCTATAAATCTTACGGTTTGTAATACCTAATTTTTAGTGGCTGGTTTAATAAGCAGGGTGTGTGTGTGTGTATTTTTTCCTTCCTTGAACATGCAGCCATCTGAAGTGTAGATAGTGTGATCTCCACTTTACATATGAAAAAACTGAAGCAGAAAGGTACCTGGGACCACACGGTTCAGCAAGTGGCCAAGTCTAAAGGCAGTCTCAAACTGATCACTGCATCTGTGAAAAAGAGTGCACAGAATACTGGTAGTGGAGCTAATGATCCCTTTAGACTGAAGGAAGTATTTCACATCTATTTTGAGTGCCTACTAGGTACCAGCACTACCATGTGTTTGGGGAATACAGTGGTAAACTAGGACAGTTCCAGCTTTTGTGGGGCTTACATTCGAGTAAGGGAGACACACTGGCAATGCTCTGAAGAGAAAAACAGCAGGATAAGGGGACAAAACTGCAAATTCTGTTTTCGTTATAGTGTTCAGGCAAGGCTGAGACTTCAGTGAGGGACTGTGCCACGGCTGTTAACTGGGGGCAGAAGGGCAGGACCGGTGCAGATGTCTTGGAGCAGTTAAATTAACATGCATTCAGTTCAGCAGGCTTTTGTTTTATAGGTCGTCTTCAAGTCTTGCCTGAAAGAATTGGCAGTATATGACAGTTGTTTAATGCCTCCTTTTTTCCTACAGGACTTTTATTTAATAATCTTACTTTGATGATGATGACTTGAAGTATGCGTTTTTCCCATTTTGTAGAAGTGAGAATTAGACATGGACTTGAGCATACATAAAACTGACTAGTTTAGTGAATCTCTGTATTGTACCCATCACCCAGCTTCAACAGTTAATGAACATTTACCACTCTTCCTTTATCTCCACCACCTTTCTCATTCATTCGTTCATTTATTTATGCTGGAGTATTTTATATTAACTTTAACTTAAAATTTTAAACCTTAAGAAGAGTTATAAGAACTGTTCAGTTAACACCTGTATACTTTTCACCTAGATTACTAATTGTTTGAATTTACTTGTGCCCCCCCCCCCCTTTTGGTTCTTTTTAAAAAATCTGTACCATTTGGGAGTTGCAGGCATGGTTGATGTGCCTTTCTTAGGAATAAAGGCTTTGTTCCTAACTACAGCATGCATAACCATTACACGCATTTGACATCAATACAGTATAATTATGGAATGTTCAACTTGTGTTCAAATTTACCTTTGTTATTCCAGTGATATTCTTTAGTTCTTTAATCCAGTATTCAATCAAGGATCCTGCATTTAGTTGTTTAGTCTCCTTGATCTAGAGCAGTTTTCAAGCCATTGTCATTAACGACAGTGGCACTTTGAAGTGTTCAGTCCTGCTGCTTTGCAGCATCCCTCAATTTGGATTTGTCTGGTTGCTTTCTCATGATTAAAGATAGGTTAAACATTGTTGGCCGGAATGTTAAATAAGGATGTCAGTATCCCATGTCAGGAGGCATGTTGATTTGTCCCACTGTTGGGAATGTCAGGTAGTCATTTGGTTTAGGTGATATCCACCAGATTGCTCCATTATAAATGTACCTTTTTTCCTTTAGTAATTATTAAGTGATTTATGGAGTGACAAACTTGAGACCGAATATTTTCTCCAGCAGTCTTCCACTGGTTTTGGCATCTGTTGATATTTCTGAATCAGTAATTGCTGAAGTACTTTAAAGCAAATGCAAATATAAAAATTCACCTGTAAATATTTAGTATGTACCTAAAAGGTAAGGGCTTTAAAAACAACCACAATGCCTTTATGACACCTAACTCTAACTGTAATTCCTGAACATCTAATATCCATGTTCAAGTGCCTTGAATTGTCTCACATGTTTCTCTGCATTTGGTTTGCTTGAATCTGAATGCAGATCAGGTTCACAGGTTATAATCACTTGATGACCTCTTAAGTCTTACTCTATAATAGCTTTTCTACCCTTCCTCCCTTTGAATTTGGTTGATCACTTTCTGATGTTTTATGTGTGGTTCTGTTGCGGGTATTTTCTGTGAACTGGCAGGTAGACATTTGATTAAATTCAGGTTGTATTTTGTTTTACAAGTGTTCCTGGGTGTAGCATCACATGAGGAGACACATATGTCTGCCTTCTAGAGATAAGAGTAAGTCTTGGTGGGTGCAAATATTGTCAGCCTCATCCATCCATTCTAAAGTTCCCCCATCAACCT
Organism: Camelus ferus; assembly: GCF_009834535.1. Classification (NCBI taxonomy): domain Eukaryota; kingdom Metazoa; phylum Chordata; class Mammalia; order Artiodactyla; family Camelidae; genus Camelus; species Camelus ferus. Next base: position 9,847,486 of record NC_045696.1, on the reverse strand, counting down.
TTCACCTAAGAGTTCTAGCATCCACTATATCATTGCCTGGGGATGTTATTTCTTTTTGTAGGGATTACAAATGGTGATTTTCTAATTGCATCATTCCTTCTGTATTGATGAGCTAGATTTTTTTCTGACTTACATTTATTTCTACTTTTTAATGTATCTCTTCCTAGGGAGTGTTGTAAACGATAACATTTTTCATCTTTACTTCACAGACGATGTTTCTGGACTCTCTTAGTAACTCTGATATGTCCTCAACTTTCTTATCTGTAAATTGAGGATGATTATCATGCCTACCTTTTGGATTTTTGTGAGGATTAAATGAGCTGGTACATGTAGTGTAAAAATGGTACCTGGCACTCGTGTTGGTAAGTGCTAGTTATTAATATAATGTTTTCAGTTTTGTGGAAACATTTAACTCTTCAAGTGTAGTAGAGGGACAGAGATGAGAGAGGGTCTTCCTGTGTTGACATCAGCAGGAGTCTTGGACTTGTTTAGAGTGAACCGAAGGGTAGTGCTGCTTGCCCAAAACAGCCTTTCCTTTTCTGTCTGCATGGGAACAGCCATAGTACAAGAAGCACTTGTGTATGGACCGTCTGTGTGTAACACTGCACATTGTGAACTGGATGTTCACAATTGTAGAGGTAAAATCTGGAGCACATTCTGGAATGGAATTAGTACAGTGAAGGGAAGTAGTTTGGTAGGTAGGATGAAGTGACTCCAGACACAGGTTTTTACTGTGTTGTGACCGATTGAGATTTTTATCTGAATAAAGGGCAGCATTCTTGCCTAGTCTGATTTGCCTTTTGCTATTCTGCACACTCTCAATTAGAGCTGATGGGGACTCCTAATCACTGTGGCAGGGGAGGAAATGCTCTACTCCTTCTTGGCCTTTTCATCTGCCATCTCTTATTGCTTAAAAAACCCTGACTTTTTTATTGATGATTATATAGGATATTGGAAATTTAACACTCTTAATCAGGTACTTAGTCATTAATATTCATTCGTTTAACAAACACTTGAGCTTCTGAAATGTTCAAGACAGGGTTCTAGACACAGACCACATCAGTGAATAACACAGACAAGAGTCTTTGCCCTCATGGAGTTTACATTCTGGTAGTGAGGGGACAGTAAACATGAGGGAGTTTTGTAGTATGTTACAAGCTGTTGTGTGGTATGGAAAAAAGTAAAACAGGATATGGAAGGATTGAGATGGCTAGGAAAATTACTTTTGAGCAAAGATAGCAATGAGAGGAGAGCAAGTCTTGGGAAAGTCTGGGGGTGCAGGGTGTACCCTGCCTAGGGAGTGGCAGTGTCAAGGCCCAGAGGCGTGTTTGGTATGTTGTGTGTTGTGAGTGAAGAGGTGATTGCTTACTGTGTTATTGCCCTGTAGTGCGCCAAGGGCCAGAGCTAGGAAACAAGTTGATAGGCTGGGGCAGTTAACTGGACAAGATGGAATGGTGATTTGGACCAGGGTGCTAGCAGTTGAGATGTTAAGGGGTCTGATTCTGGATCTGTTTTTGAGGTAAAGCCAACAGACTTTGCTAATGAATTGATTCTGTGTGGGTTGAGAGAAAAAGTGAACAAGCCTTCAAGGATGACTGATCATTTTTGGCCTGAGCAATAGTGAGGATGGAGTTGCCATTCTCTGAGACGACAAAGATTGAGCGTAGAACAGCTTTAAGGGGGATGAGCCAAATTACTCATACTCTCAAAGAAAAGGATAGGTGGTTACAAACACTTGATTCAGTAAGAACAGTGGTCTATGGATTTTACTATAATTCGTATCTGTACATCATACAGCCGATTCTTTTAGCTAATGTCTTAAAAAGATGTGAGAGTTAGCAGATGAAGGAAGATTGACTAAGATTCATATAGCCCATGGTAACAAGGTCAGGTGTAGAACAGACTTTGAGACTTTTTTTTTTTAATCTCTGGGAGGGCTAATTCACACTGATAAAGAGAATGAAGGCAAAAGGCTTGGACTTGGATGGTGAGAAGCTGGCTAAGCCCTGAATTTTCTGCTCTATGTGTTTTCACTTACTTAAGAAGCCTGTGCCTGGGACTTTTCTTTTAAATCTCTTCATATTCTTCTTAAATATATTCTTCACATATAATCATATGTAAATACTTCAGTTGGATTTTATCCTATGCACATGCACTGTTTGCAGTCTGTTTTGTTAAAATTTGTTATATATACATCTCAGGTGTTTTCTCTGCAAGCACAGACATTTGAAACATGGATGATGTTGCATGGTCCTTTATTAGTTAGTATTGTTTATGTTTCTATCAATAAACTTCCTTTTCATGGAAGGTAGTATTGCCTAGCAATTAAGGAGAGAAGCTATTTAGAAATAGATGGGAGTACAAATCCTGATATAATGCAAATAACTGTGTCCAGGACCTTATACTACCTCCTTGGTTTCACTTTTCTCATCTGTAAAATGATCATAATAACTGTACTTACTCCATAATTGTTGTGAAGATTAAATTAATGCACTCTACACTCTAGGGACAGTACCTACAGGATGTTAGGATCTGGTTACTGTCAGGTTTTTATTTTTTAATCTCCATTATCTGTAACTCACTTATCTTTGATAATCAGTCTTTTGGAAGCAAATAAAGTTCAAGAAGCTGAGCCTCTTAAATTCTTCTCGTTAAAAGTTAACACAAATGTTTAGTCATTGGGATTACAATATACGGTATCATAGGCATTACTGTTCTATTATTTCACATTTTCACCTCTCTCAAAAAAATAGATAATTGGAGTTTGCTCCACGCACATGTTTTGATACCCACATGAAGGTTGAAACCAGTGGGAGTTCCAAAGTTGCCCCCATAGCCAAAGGGTCTTCATTCTCTGAGACATCTTTAAAAAGTAAAAAATGAAACAAAGAAAACAAAAACACAACATTGTGAGCCACACTTCTACATTCATAGAAACAAATTAAAGTGAAGATATCTTGGGGAATATATATATACACACACACATATATATGTGTGTGTGTATATATATAAAATAAATCTGGTGGTTTATGAACTTTTCTAGGTGAATAAGATTTTATCTGGTTTGCTTACATGGGAAACTATCCCTCCCAACCACCTGCTGCAATGATTTGCTAAAAGTAGAACTGTTCTGGTTGGTAGGGTGATGCTGGAGTTATCCTGCCCACTCTGCCTTGACTCTCACCCCTGTGATGGTACATGGGGACTAGAAACCCTCAGAATATAGTTTGGATGCCGTTTGAGTTCAATTAAGGTTTCATACATTTCTTACGTACTTTTGAAAACTTGAATAGTCGAGGTTGGAGGTATAATAGAAATATTTTGCCAAAGAGATTTAAGGGCAAACTCCTTGAAATGTTTTAAGGATTGCTTTCTCATATGATTATATACAATGTTGTTTTCAGCCCGCTTGTAATTTAAAATTGGCTGGAATTCATATCAGTTGTATTAGAAACACTTTCAGGTGTCACTGATACACTGCTAGCATAACCAAGCTCTACATTTTTAAAGTGAGGTTTGAGGAAGGTCTTATATGAGTATGTATATACTACATACCAAGCACCATCAACCTATTCCATTAGTGGAATTTGCTTTACCGAATCTTGAATCAAGATGACAAAAGTAAAAATGAGTATGAAAAGTCTGTAAGTAGAATTTTCTGTGAACTTGGGGCTGGAGAAAGGGTTGTATTGTACTTGAAGTGATGTAAATTGAAGCTAATGGTTGATGAGGTGGTTGGGAGCCTGTTTAAAATATTTGTGAGAGAACTGCGTATTTAATACAGTATTTTTTTTAGTTCTTTTATCTATAAATAACATTTATGAGGATCCTAAAATGCCTGGTGTATAGTTGACAGTTTAATTTGAAAGAAGCCAGTACCTTGACTTCCGGTCTATCCAAGTTGTGGAAGGTAAAGTGACATTTACTGAGCACCTGCCTGTAGCAGTAGGCAATATTACACACTGTGTGTTGTTCCTTAATAAATCATTAAGAGCTAGGTGGTGGTTTCATATTACAAATGAGAGAATTGAGGCTCATAGAGATTGTTACTTGCCTAAGATTCTGAAGCTAACAAGTGACAGAGCTTGGATCCCAGCCCTTCAAGGCTTGTCTGCTTTCTTGATCACATCACCTACCCAAATAAGTTTTCGGAGGTGTCCGTATGTTCTGTAACCCTTAAATTGTTAGTTGGTAAAGGGAGTATTTTCCATTGGATCAGAAAATGAGCAAGACTTGGCAAGCCTACTATTGACAGTACTAAGCTCTGCCTGTTCAGCTTGTCCTTTTGAGTGTGTGGTCGTGTGGTCTCTAAGTCGACCCCAAAGCTAAAAACATTATGGTTTGGTCACTTTATGAGGGTCACTGTGTTCTACCCTTTGTTAGTCCACGTGCCTTCATAGAGTGAATTATGACTTGGAGCCCTGATGGCTTTAGGGATTGTTTTTCTTGTCCTTTTTTTTGAATTTTAATGGCAGATGACTTCTTTTTAGAGTGATGCTGGATGTTACAGATTGTCCCAGAGTAACTTCCTAGTTACTTCCCTAGATAATAGAAGAGAGATGTTAGATTTAGTGATTATAACTAATTATATTTTGATTATATTACCTGAAGGAGTTTAATAGCTGATTTAAATTTGGTCTTCTATTTTACTCTTTCTAGTTGTTCAAACACAGCCAATATTCATGTACACTTCTACAGTTTGGATTAATTCTACAGTTGTAATTTAATTCATCCAAGTACATGCAAATGGTACCAAAATTGTATTCTAATTTTGTGCAGAACTATCAACAAAACATTACTTTCTGAGAAGGAAGACCTTTCCTGTTGGGGGAGTCTCTCTGTTTCACCATCCTTGTGTTTGAAATTGGCTAAATTTATTACACTAGCCATCACAACCAGGGCACCATTTCTTTATACATTCTACAGGTATTATTCTCATTGTAGAAATAATTGTTTTCTTAAAAATACACTACTGTGGAACTGAGTCACATACTTATCATTACTATGCCTACTTTATTACTTGTCCCACATTTCTCACTCATTAACTTGAACCAGCTTAGTCCTAGAAATACAAAAACATAAATTAAAAAGCTTCATTTTTAGCTGAAGAAAAATTTTTCCCATGTATATTCTTCCTAAAAATAAACTGGATAATGTTCATTTTATTTTTGTTGTCAAAATGTTTACTTCTATAGAAAAATGAGGAAAAATATGCCAAACTTATATTGTATATTTTATTTGGAACCATTTTTAGGAATCACACAGTTTTTCTCCTTAAAGTTCAAAGCTGTGACAAATCTACTAATGACTAGAATGTGAAATTTGGCTGAATTGTGTTTTTATGTCTTTCTGCAAACTAATTTGACCTATTTTTGGTTTTGTTTTGTTTTTTTTTTTCCTTTTCCAGTCTTTACCAGGTGCTGGTCTCTGGATATTTTTTGTTTAAATTGAAAAAAAATCTTAAATCTGCCCACAGACTGGTATGGTATCCAGTGAGACATGGGGATTGCCAGCAGTGGCTTTTGAAGGGTCTGAAGAGGCAGAAAGAGTTGAGAACTTGGCCTTGAGCTAGTTTTTGGCCACTCTCTGCTACCTTTCCTGTGGGCAGAACATCTTTTCTCTCAAGCTTGCCTGCTGTTTTAGAGAAGTTAGGGGTTAGACCACTCTGCGTGTTCATCCGGGAGCAGGATATGGCTTAGGTATCTGACTTGCATCGTATTTGACAATGAAGAGCAATGTTACTGATTTTGGCAGTGCCTCCTAGTGATTGGAGAAAGGAGGGCTGGTTTTGTTTCTGAGCACTTTGTTCTTTGAACAAATAAGCTGCTGCAGCAGCCGCTACAACACATATCCCACTTCACCTTCTCTCCACACAGAAACAAAAACACTCCATATTTGTCCCTTCTTGAGGACACACATAGTCAACTACTGCCAGTGGGAAGAGTGAAACCTGAAATGGTCCTTCAGACCATTGAGCTTGGCTTACACAGCTAGATCTGTGTAAATTGGAACAAAATGGCAAGAGTATGGCTTGGGTGCTGGATGGCAGAGAGCTCTGTTGAAGGCAGGGCTCACGTTAACTGCCAAGTACAGGTTTCTTTGTAGTTGAGGACCTGACTCTTATACTGAAAGATTAAAAACATCCTTTAAAATAATGTTTATTAATCATCTGATTAGATTTTATAAAAAATTTAGGCAATTCTTCCTAAATAATGTCCAAAGTATTTCTTTAATAACTTGAATGTTTTGGAGGGCAGGGAAAGTAGTCATAGACATATGACCAGCTTCAGTATTTGGCAAATAGGAAGTGATACAAATCCCAGCTTTCAGTGTATTTTATGCTTTTGTGTGCGGCAGTTTTACTCAAGCCAGTTATTACTGACACTGGCTTTTAAGAGAAAGGATTTTAGCTTTTTTAGTATAATTGTTGTAGCTCTTTACACTTGAAAAAGACATAAAGATGGGTTCGAGTCACTTCTACATGATAGCATTGTTACGTAGACCTAATAACCTCATTCGGTAGAGCATTTATCTTTAGGCATTACTTTTAGCTCTTTGCCAGTGAGATTAGTACTGTGGTCCATTTTGAACAGTTTTGAAAAGAGGTAACTTTTAGTATCATTTGTAGGACTTAAAAAGTTTGCTCCTAATTCTCAAAGGAAAATGTCTGGATTCATCAAAAAGCATCTGCTTTGCCAAGCATAGAAAACATTGCACTCTGAGGATGCCTTATAAAAGGAGAAATCGCTTTAGAAGTTACCATGTGGAAGGCATTAGGTTGAGTAACAAAGTGTTTTTCATATTGATCTTCCAGCTACAATTACAATTAACTTTGAAGATTCAGAATTTGTCTTCTTCCAGGAGAAAAACTGTCATATTCATAAACTCAGTTTTAGGTAAATTTAAATGTCTGTTTGTCACTGATTTTCTTAATCTAGGACTGAAACAATCTGATTGATTTATTGAAGATAATTTATTATCTAATGGCTTACAAATGTCTGTTTCATTTAATTTTGGAAGATGTGATAATAATCACATTATTTTTCAGTCTTCCAGAAAATTTTTCTCCTCTCTCTCCTTGCTTTATATGTACCCTTCAACAAGAAAGTATTAAAAGGAAAAAATATTCAACAAAATCAAACCTTGAGTCAGTGCCTTTATCCTCTTGGGGAGTCTTTTGGAAATAATGGCTGATGAAAAGGAAAGGAAGGAAGTTACTTTTTTTAACACTAAAAAATCTTTTTTTCAATGTCTTACTTCAAGCTAATAGAATAAAATTTTAGGATTGTTTATAAGTTGTATGTTCCTAGTTTTTTTGTGTGGAATCTCGTTTCCCTTTAGGCCAAGAGTCATTTCACAATTTCTAGGTTGCTGTACAATGACTAACACAGATGGACATTTGTAGTAGGAATTTAGGAAAATTTTGTAGCAGTGGTCTGCATAGACCAAGTGATAACTTGGTGTTGTGTTTGGGGGTAAATGATAACACCTGAGAATACCACTGTCCTGGTATCTATCCAGGCCCCTAACTGGCTATAAAGTGCATTACTCTTAGGAGTCACAGTACTTGAAGATTCGTTTTGGTGCCCTTATTATGAATGATTAGTGTCGCCGCTCCCTTTTCCCACCCCCAGTCTGAGACTACCACAGTAAGACAAGAAAGGGCAATGTCATGGTGGGTTCTTAGTTGCTAGAGAAGTTAGGCCACTTAGTTAGGAGGTTGATGAATTTTTGTTCTTAGTTAAAAATATTAAGTATTCTCACTGACTTTAAGTATCAGATGTGATGGTATAGATTGCTCTTTCCTGTGGAACTAAAGTACGTATGTTTTTAAATTTTTTTTCTTTTTATAAAGAATGTCTTGTTGCGCCGTTTTGCTAGACTGAAAGTTTCCTCATCGCCTGGTGAGCCCCTCCGCTAATTCAATCTTTGTCTTTTGTCTTTGCTGCCTTGCAGGGTTGGTACAGTAGGCTTCACTAGACTTAGCTGCAACTCAGAATTTCTCCTCCAGCACCTGAGTAAATGCTGATGGTCTTGTGGAGAGTGGATTAAGAGTACGAGCTAAGTTCTCAATCCCAATTAAGAAGCGGAGGAAAATTTAAACTGTCTCCTTCAAAGTTTATCACAACCACCACCATCAAGACAGCAAACCAAAGGACAAAGACTTTGACCTGCTGTGTCACTCTGTATAGTCCGGTTCACGTATGGTTTACGGACTTGACTGGGGTTACTAATGAGTAAATAAAAAGTTGGACACTTCTGTCATTGGACACTTTTATTCACAAAGTTTCCAAAATGAGGGCTGTGCTGGAGACGGCAGACATTGCCATAGTGGCCCTGTATTTTATCCTGGTCATGTGCATTGGTTTTTTTGCCATGTGGAAATCTAATAGAAGCACCGTGAGTGGATACTTCCTGGCGGGGCGCTCTATGACCTGGGTAGCAATTGGTGCCTCTCTGTTTGTGAGCAATATTGGGAGTGAGCACTTCATTGGTCTGGCAGGATCTGGAGCTGCAAGTGGATTTGCAGTGGGCGCATGGGAATTCAATGCCTTACTGCTTTTGCAACTTCTGGGATGGGTTTTTATCCCGATTTACATCCGGTCAGGGGTATACACCATGCCTGAATACTTGTCCAAGCGATTTGGTGGCCATAGGATTCAGGTATATTTTGCAGCCTTGTCTCTGATTCTCTATATCTTCACCAAGCTCTCAGTGGATTTGTATTCGGGTGCCCTCTTTATCCAGGAGTCTTTGGGTTGGAACCTTTATGTGTCTGTCATCCTGCTCATTGGCATGACTGCTTTGCTGACTGTCACCGGAGGCCTTGTTGCAGTAATCTACACAGACACTCTGCAGGCTCTGCTCATGATCGTGGGGGCACTCACACTTATGATTATTAGCATGATGGAGATTGGCGGGTTTGAGGAAGTTAAGAGAAGGTACATGTTGGCTTCACCCAATGTCACCTCCATCTTGTTGACGTACAACCTTTCCAACACAAATTCTTGTAATGTCCACCCTAAGAAAGATGCACTGAAAATGTTGCGGAATCCAACAGATGAAGATGTTCCTTGGCCTGGATTCATTCTTGGACAGACCCCAGCTTCAGTATGGTACTGGTGTGCTGACCAAGTCATCGTGCAAAGGGTCCTAGCGGCTAAAAACATTGCTCATGCCAAAGGCTCTACTCTAATGGCTGGCTTCTTGAAGCTTCTGCCAATGTTTATCATAGTTGTCCCAGGAATGATTTCCAGGATACTGTTTGCTGATGATATAGCTTGCATCAACCCAGAGCACTGCATGCAAGTGTGTGGAAGCAGAGCTGGGTGCTCTAATATTGCTTACCCACGTCTGGTGATGAAGCTGGTTCCTGTGGGCCTGCGGGGCTTAATGATGGCAGTGATGATTGCAGCTCTGATGAGTGACTTGGACTCTATCTTTAACAGTGCCAGTACCATATTCACCCTCGATGTGTACAAACTCATACGCAAAAGCGCAAGCTCCCGAGAACTAATGATTGTGGGGAGGATATTTGTAGCTTTTATGGTGGTGATCAGCATTGCGTGGGTGCCCATCATCGTGGAGATGCAAGGAGGCCAGATGTACCTTTATATTCAGGAGGTAGCAGATTACCTGACGCCCCCAGTTGCGGCCCTGTTCCTTCTGGCGATTTTCTGGAAGCGCTGCAATGAACAAGGGGCTTTCTATGGTGGAATGGCTGGCTTTATTCTTGGAGCAGTCCGTTTGACACTGGCCTTTGCCTACCGTGCCCCAGAATGTGACCAACCTGATAACAGGCCAGGCTTCATCAAAGACATCCATTACATGTATGTGGCCACAGCATTGTTTTGGGTCACAGGACTTATTACTGTAATTGTTAGCCTTCTCACACCACCTCCCACGAAGGAACAGATTCGTACCACCACCTTTTGGTCTAAGAAGATCCTGGTGACGAAGGAGAGCTGCTCCCCGAAAGACGAACCATACAAAATGCAAGAGAAGAGCATTCTGAGATGCAGTGAGAATAGTGAGGCCATCAACAATGTCATTCCCAATGGGAAATCTGAAGATAGTATTAAGGGCCTGCAGCCTGAAGATGTTAATCTGTTGGTGACTTGCAGAGAGGAGGGCAACCCAGTGGCTTCCTTAGGTCATTCAGAAGCGGAAACACCAGTTGATGCTTATTCCAATGGGCAAGCAGCTCTCATGGGTGAGAAAGAAAGAAAGAAAGAAACAGAGGATGGAGGCCGGTACTGGAAGTTCATAGATTGGTTCTGTGGCTTTAAGAGTAAGAGCCTCAGCAAGAGGAGTCTCAGAGACCTGATGGAGGAGGAGGCTGTTTGTTTACAAATGTTGGAAGAACCTCCACAAGTTAAACTAATACTAAATATTGGACTTTTTGCTGTGTGTTCCCTTGGAATTTTCATGTTTGTTTATTTTTCCTTATGAACTTTAAAGGATATGATGAGACACTAACTTAAAGAAAATACTGGTCTTTGAAAAAAAAAACACCTTATGTAACTGTTGCATCTCTCAGGCATTGTTTACGCTGTAGGTTTTAGCCAAATTTTACTTAGCAGAAAATCATCTATTTGCAAGACTTTATTTTCCCAGAGATGGATGAAAGTAAAATTTCAGCTTAAATGAAGTAAAACTTGTTTAACAGACTGAATTGTGCACATGTGGTTTAAAATTTTTCATACCAAAGTAAGGAGAGACCAATTATTCTCATAGATCACTTAGAGCAGAATATATGCTAAGATGTCATGAATAAGGTATACTGTCTGCACTGCCAAATCTTGGTAGACCTTCTTACCCTGAAGTAGAAGACTTGCTCATTTTGAAGTTTTTTCTGTCTCTATAATCCCTACTATCATTAAAAACAAAAAAAGTGAATTTGTAGACATTGTATAATCAATTATGTACTGAAAATCTAACATGTGCTTGTGGGGAACTTGTTTCAGGACAAGTTAGTTTGCCAGGTTTATTTTGTTAGCATGAGCCTATGGATTCGGAATGCTGAAAGAAAAGAAGAATGTTTTCCTGTAGCTATTCTTGTACCACCAGTGTATAGAATGTTGGGAAACAGTTTTGTTCCGGTTATTTTGTTTTTCTTTTTTCTTTGAAGTTTAAGTGAACCATACCCAAATGACCACCAAGTCTGTCTTTATAAAGTTATGTGTCATGACTGTATTGTGAAATGATTATGGGGGAGAAAATGAAGTAAGCGTTGCTGATGACCCCCAAATTTAAAATACTGACCAAATTAAGATTGTTTATATAGTTTGGGAATTAGCAGCCCCTAAGCAGTGTTCAGGCAGCTTAAGCTGAACAGGTGATTACTCATACTCCATTAATTCTCTAGCTTTGTTCTTGTCATTGGTAACATACTTACATACTTTACTAGCCAGGTACTTTCCCAAGTGGATCCATTTGGAAGATGTGTACAGAAATTTGAAGAAAAATTAACGCTGCCCTTTGGCTGGGTTGCCCTACTTAATTGTATGATGATATATTGAGGTTGAGTTTTTAGAGTGAAAATTTAATTTTAAGATCATATTGTATCCTTGATGAGTTATTTTTCCCTAATTTACTTTTTTTCAAAAGGCTTGCCATCTGTACACAGCCTCTACATTTTTGTTTAAAAACCTAGTGACATAGAACATGAGGATATTTCAGTGCAAACTGGCCATTAGTAGCAGAAAACTCAAGAGTGCATGCTTTGCCATTGGTAGCTTGTCAGATGGTCTTTCTGTAGAATGGATAGTATGTTCAGAAGGTGCCATGAACAAGAACTTCTGGGTTTAGTAGTGTGTCTTGTGGAGATTACAGGACTTGTGTAATTGTAAGACCCTCTGTCTTGACATGGCTTGGTACCCAGTTGCAGCCTTTGTGGATGAGAGTCTGTTTTTCACAGACTGATTCCCCTTTGTGAGGACAGGGTACGTACAAAAGATGTTTGAGAAAAGCGCAACAGATATGTAGTTCTTTGTGTGTGCTCTTCACTGTCCTTCCTCCATGACAGATGAAGGAAACTATTTGTGTATCTACTTTCTTTGACTTTTCCATAATCTCTGATATTTTTTTAAATTGCATGATTTTATTAATCTTGTATTCTTTAGGGAAAATTATTACTTTTTTAGATACTTTTGTAGATTTTGAATCAAAACTCAGTCCTAATGACTTTACATTTTTTTTGTATTCTGTAAACTAGTTTCATTATGATAGACTTGATTTGTCCAAAGTTGATTTTAGAAATTATCAGGTAGCATAATGTCTTCCCATCTCCAGGAGGCTTTCTGATGGACTGAGTCTGTATATGAAAAAAAATTAAAAATTCATATATGAATAGCATGATTTCTGAGAGCTTAGAGTGAGTGCCTTGTAGAATTTTTTTTCTCAGTTTCATTCTTAAGGTTTATAAGCTGGGGGCCAAATAAATAGGGACCATCCTTTTCTTGTGTGGAGGCTGAAGCTGTGACATATCCAAGGCTACAAGGTTATTGGGAAGAGCAGAAAATCAGGTGTCCAAATCTGGACTCCTGGTTTGTCCTCTTCTTTTCTCAAAGGAACTGTCCTTCCTTTGAGGCAACCTTTGGTATTTGGGGAAATAATAGGATCTTAGACTTTTCAAATTGGCGTTAAGTTATAGGAATTAAAATTTCCTTTGACTCTGAACACATTGCTGTGTAACTCAACAGGGAGAATTGACATAATGACTGGGCAGCTTTCTTACCCCTTCTATTAAAAGCATAAAAAAGTAGGTGGTGTTTAAGTGGATTTTCCCCCCCTTTATTTAATGTTGAGCCCTAATAGTTTGGAGCGCTAGCGTCCCCCTGCCTTCTCTCTGCTCTTGTTTAGTATGATGCATAAAATACGTCATCTCATGTCTATTTGTGTGTATATAGCATTAGGTCAAGTTTAGAGCACTAATGTTTGTAAATAAGGAATGATTATTAGCATATCCATTAGGATTGTTTATTCTTGCCAGTATAAACATCACTTTATTTAGACTGAAGTCCCTGAAGCTTGCCCTTTTACTGCTTTCCAGTAATAGATAATGTGCTTGAATAAGTATGTGAATTCCTGATTGCAACTTAATTTCAGGGGACCATTCTGAAGTCCGTGTTTCATAAGAATGATTGTTCATGGAATGATACATGATCTGTCTTAAAGCTAGCAAAGTAGTGATACTTTACATCAATAAATGGGTCCTAGATGATGACATTGATATCTAGACATTAACATGTATATATTTACATATTGGCTCAAGTTAAGGTTCAGAATTGGCTAAGAATAATATTGATGAAAAGAGTCAAAATGAAGTGGGGACACTGGTGTTCAGAAGTGGAGAAATACATTCTTACCTGCTGTTAGTGGTATCCCTAGGACTTAAATTTTTGTCCTGTTAGGCAATCTTTGTCCTAAGAACTGATGAGAAGAGATTATTACCCTGACATGCAGAATGATTATTGATTCCTTTGTGGGACCTTTAATTTCCCTGTTCATGTAGAATATTTTGTCCTCCCACCCTGGGATAGTAAGTGCTTTTGAAACGGCTGAGCCAATCTTTCCTCCCAGCCTTTCTTTCATGGTGAGGTTATCACTCTTATCTTCAGGTTGGAGAAGCATCAAGCAGTAGGAATGGTGCTGTGTCCTTTGGCCTAAATCCAGCAGATTTGATCCCCAAGGCTTCCTTTTCACTTGGCTCAAAGGATCATTTGTCTTTTTGAATAAAAAAGGCTGGCCAGGGTCACAAAATCCTAGCTCTTAGGAATGGCACTTTAAGTAATTTGCAGGGACCTATCACTTCATGAAACTTCACATTTTAAGAATTGAGTGGGAAGATTGTTACTCAATTCTCTAACCTGAGCCTAAGGCAGAGCTTGAAAGTCCAGGGCAGGGTGGTTAGCCTCTACATTTCTCAGTCCATTGCTGTCTTCCCTGCTTGGGGTGTGTGGATCTTTCCCTTTCTCTTTACATATAATTTAATGCAGCGTATAGGTTATTCTCATTCTTTTGCTACCCTGTAGACTGGCTGTATTATTAGCTACTAAAAGGTTAGACCCATCAATGTTCCCATTTGGCAGTGTTCGGCTTACTTGCTTTTCTAATTTTTTTGGTTTGTTTTTGTTTTTGTATTATGGGGGGCAGTAAATTAGGTTTACTTATTTATTTTTAGAGGAGACACTGGGGATTGAACCCAGGACCTTGTGTATATTAAGCATGCACTCTACCACTTGAGCTAAACTCTCCCCCCTTACTTGCTTTTCTTATACTTTACTCCCTTATATTGTTTTTCTCTGAGGTATGATGGCTGGAAATGACCACGTGGGTATCTAGTAGTTACACCTCACCATTCCCTGAGTTTGGGTTGAGAGATATATAAGTACCAGTCCCGTTAAATTATGTGATTACAGAGACTTGCCAGGACAAAACTGTCCTAAAAAGTCATAAAAACTATTAAGAGAGATACTGAGAAGTACCTGGGTGATACACACTTAACAAGTTGGTAAAGGACAAAATTAGCTTAATATGTGTTAGATGTAGAATCATATTCATTGAACTCTAGAACTTGAAGTATCTTTGCTATCAGCTAGTTTAAACCCCTCCCCGTATAGACTAGGGTACCAATGAATAAGATCCAGCCTGTTAAACCCTGGTTTGATATTAAATATTGTAAAGTATGAGTTTATTAACATATTTGAGGTTAAAATGACAATATTCCATACTGATACTTTAGCTAATAAAATTTCTTATTAGCTAGGTTTTAAATTGCTTAAGTCATTTCAGTGTTGATGTTAGCCTGAGCAGACTTTACAAATACGATATATTCCTATTTGTATGTATGTCCACCTGCTATTCAGAGAGACTGGTCTTCCCCTTTATTTGTCTGCCCTCAAACATTGCTTTAATTATTCACCTGTTCTGTCTTTCAATACTTATCAAATTCCCATTTTGATCTTTTGTCAGCTTAATTCACTTTCAGACTTACTGCCATGGTGTGCGAAAGTGCTGCTTTGCCTCAGTTTTGAAGACTTGGATCCAAATAATGATTCATTAAATATAGTTGTGTTTAAATATACTAAATTTCTATTAGTTTAAACCATTTATTCTCCAGAATTATTTTCTCAGACTTTGTTTTCACTAATGATAAGAGCCCTAATAATTCATTAATATTTTATTCTCAAAACTCCTTTTTCAAAATTAGAGAGGAGGCAACAATAATTAAAATTCACACCAGCCCCTTTGAAATGATGATATCACAGTGCAGAGAGGAATGGAGTTTGTTTTGATGCCAAAAAGCCTTGTTCTCGCAGTAATTAAAGGTAAAAAGTTGGAACTAGTCAGTTGGCATTTAGAGAAATCCTTTGTACTAGTTAGATATGAAGCTGGATTAAGTTACAAAGTGATCTTTTGATTACTACAGTTGGTTAGACTTGGTTGACATAACTCAGGGCTGCAAACCCCTTTGCCTCCATTAAGGTAACTTCTCTTAATTTGGCATGCTTTTTGTCACACTCACCTCTCTTGGAAGAGTAGATAGATATTCAGCTACTTTGACTCCAGAACAGGATTTAGCTAAGGTTCAAAATAATTAATAGGCTTTACCAGTGCTGAGTCCCACACCATTATTCACAGTCATATAAATGTTTTTATTTAAAATTCTCTCCAGAGCTGGGAATTAAGGCTTTAAACTACTGATTCACCTTTAAAGGAATGTTGTGAGAATTGATATAATTTATGTTTCTGTTTCCATCTCAAATCCTTTATAAAAGATAGGATTTAGCTTTTTGTTTTGTGTTAAGCACCCCATTTATCTGATAACTAACAGCCCTAAACATTAGCATTATAGTCTTTTACTCAAAAGTAAACAAAAATGGTTGGTTGTATCTGGATCATTACTCATCTCTTGCACTTTACTTTTTTGGGGAGGACGTAATCTGAGACTGTTGACTTAACCAATAACCTTAATTTATGTAATGACTTTTAAAGTTTGGTTTGGTTACCTAGATTTATAGCATGTTTGAAGAAAGTGATGTGAGAATAAATAAGCAACTGGAGAGCAAGTCAAGACAAAGCACAGTGGTCTCGGTTTCTTGTTAG
This sequence comes from Camelus ferus, assembly GCF_009834535.1. NCBI lineage: Eukaryota > Metazoa > Chordata > Mammalia > Artiodactyla > Camelidae > Camelus > Camelus ferus. Next base: position 9,831,376 of record NC_045696.1, on the reverse strand, counting down.
TGTAGGAGCAGTGGCTTCGCTGTCCTCAGAGGAGAAGCACTGTACTGTATGTAATTGTTGCCCGGGATAATGGAGCCCCGCCCCCAGTTCAAAACAGTTTACAGTCAGTGAACTTTATTGATAAGGGAAATACATTTTGCAGTGACTTCAGCAACAGCACAAGTTGATAGTAGATACCAACACCTTTATTGGAGACATGTTTATCTTGGTAAATTCACCTTGTACCCTAGTGCTAGTGCTGCTGGATAAAGGAGTGTTTACTTTTTTAAATTGCCTCTGGACAAACCAGTCTGGATAATTTTTCAATATATCAAAGTAGCTTAAACGTCTATAAGTGGAATGTTCCTTAATAGCTTACTTTTTTGTTATAATAGTTGGAAACTGAAACTAAGCTCATTGCTATCTATATTACTGAAATCCCAAATTAGCAAAGGCCATTTTATAGGGTGTTCCATAATATAATCAGCTTCTGAAATTTATGTTTTGATTAGTGCCTTCCTGTTGCCAATATTGAATATGCTAGTTTACACCTTTCCCTTTCTTGATAGATAACTCTTACTTGTTACAATTTCTCTTTTTAAATTTTGTTATAACTAGTGAAGAAAATACATTTATATTTACATACTTTATATGCAGCCTTTATTTAGGGTCAAGGAAACCAGGTAGTTCTACTTTGTGTTGCAGCTTAAATGTTATTTATTCATCTGTATTTGTTTCTTTTTTATCTTTAATTAAAAGTATAAGGTTGCTTATTCTGTGAGTATGTTTTAACTTTATCATTTTTCCAGTGTAGGTTTGATAGGCATATCTGAGAACATATATGTGACAACCGTTTCACATTCCATGATAAGGAAAAAGCTTAAAGGCCTGTAGAAAGCACAAAACCGTGTTCCCTCATGTGTGTGTCTCCACATGTAGAAAGCACAAGACTAACAGTATTCTCAGTATCCCACAAGTGCCAGGCATAGAAAGCCCACCACGTGTTTGTCTCCGGAGTTGTTAGGCTGAGGACCGCAGTAGTAAGATCCCCAGACAGCGAGGTACCCAGGATGGGGGTCCTAAATCCTAAGTGATTCAGTGTGCTAATCCGAGTACATTTGTGTTGCTTTGATGGAGGAGAGAACACCAGTGTCAAGAATGCTGCAGTCATAGTAGGGGGTGACTGGCTATGACGGGGTCTGTGGGCTGGAACTAAAGAAGCAGGAGCAGACTTCGAGGCTTTGGTGGGTGGGACGTTGTGACAAGCTCCTGTTTTAAGCTGTAGGGCCATTGGAATCTGTAGTTGTTTTTTTAATCTTAAATCTTTAGGAAACTTTACCTCTTGTCAGTAGTATCCTGTAAATATGGAGAAATCTCACTTTTTAATAGAGCAAATACTAATCTTTAATCTTTGTGTAAATCTAAACTTAATGAAGTTATTTTTTTCATATGCTTGATTGCCCTTCATTTTTAATAGAGCAGAATTTGATCCAAGCGTACTGAGTATCTAACTAATTGAGACAGATCTGCCGAATGATCTATACTTTGCATTCCACAATGATCGTAAGAGCCTAAAGGATTCGTTTGCCTGTCCCAATACCCACTTCGAGACTAGGTTAGATGAAGTCTGTGAATGTGAGTGCAAAAGAAGGACATAATGTGTTTTCTTGTACTCAGCATTGCCTTTATTTTACTCCCCACTTTTCTTCACCTGTATAGTCCCTGTTTATCAACAAGGAATAAGTGTATCTGTGTCTTGAATTTTGCCCATATGTCGAAAGATAGAACTCTCAAAATGGGAGAGAAGAACCTTTGTTCCCACTCTCCTCTGTTTTGTATATTTATCTTCGTAGGGATAATCAACTCTTAATAATATATGGAATGAAGATTATAGCTGGTGTAGACTAATGGGACATGGTTTAGAAGAATTAATCTGAGCACTTGGAGGGAGAGATTCCCCGCTCTAGCAAGAAGTCACCAGGTGTGTACCTACGGCATTCTTTTAGAATGTGAAACCTCAGGCTTTGGCAGGACGAGGGGAGAGGGGAGTACCAGACATGCCGGAAAATGGAGAGGTTTGAGGAACATCTTTGACTTAGCAATATGTGATAAAGCAAAGCCGTGTAACCTGTTAGGCCTGTATAGAATGTGTTCTGTACCTTTAAATGTTGTTTTTAAATTTAAAATAGTTTTTAAGACCTTAAAGAACGCTTTTCAAGATTCCTTTGGCAGAGTATCTTTCATCTATAATTCCACGGAAAATTGCTTTAATTAGTCTAGGTGAAAGTAGTCCTAGTAATGTAAATATGTATAATTAGAATTTTCTAATTTCACTGTGAGATCTCTAACTTGAGTGGCAAACAGATCAACAAAGTCTTTTTGCTCATGGACTTTTCTGTGGGGTTGTTAAAATGCAAAAGCTTTATTTTTTTTAATAATGACATATTACATTAGTGTCAGATGATGGTGTGGAATCTGTTGCCCTTCTTTCCCCCACCAATATTGCTTTAGTTTATAGATTGCCAACAGAGTTCAGAAATAGAGCGGGGATTTACCCATTCTTTGCTTGGACATCCCGTTTTCTGTTACTCAGACCTGTGTTGGCAATCACATATGAACTATGTTATGCTTCTCCGTGCTTCTTCTTCTTCTTTTTTTTTTTAATAAGGTGGATATCAAAAATAGTTGCTGTGCAAAAGTTAGTAGTCTTCTTCAAGAAGAAAATCAATTCCTTTTCTAATATCCTGTGAAATTGCTTCATTCATTTCTTTATTTTTAAGCCAAATGTCAGCAGAGTACTGCTGCTTTTATCTAGTAATTTTGATATGTATGTATTAAAGCATTTTTAAAAGATGTCTACATTGAAAAATGTTCCTCCCAGTGTCCTGCCTCTTAAGCTTGTTCAGATGCTCTGTGAGAGACCAGTCTGTGCACTGGGGGTTTGTATTGTGTACATGGATCGTTTTGTCAGTTATGCCTTGTAGACCAAATGTGATTATAAATGAAGTTGTTGCGTTATTGGTGAGTTTTTTGAATTGTAAACTAATTTCTGGTGTACTCTTCATTGTCCACGGCTTTTTTTTTTTTTTTAAGGTTTGATCAGGTCCATCTCATTGTACAATGTTTTAGTTGCAAGCAGAAAGTAGAATATAAACCAAGTTACTTCCATATTGAAAGGAGTACAGTTGAAATTGTAGATTTAAGATTGTTAACCATACGTGACAATTCTAACTTGACTATTCTAACCTATTGTATACAACCTGATTTTTAAAATTGTAGACATGTATGATCTTGGTTTAATGTGTTTTTAAAAGTGTTATTGTTTAAAAAATGAAAAAAAAAATGAAGCAAATCTGCTAAAGAGCTGTCAGTTTTCATTACTGACTCTGTAAAATACACTGTTCTTTGTGTACTGTGTGTTATTTTGCCAGCTGCTGCATTAGCCTTTACAAGTATTTGGAAACTTAAGATGAACTACATTTCTTGCAAAGTATATTCCTTTCTGTGGTATTTTGTCCTGTAATTGAAGTATAGTTAATTATTTTATGGAAATGTTAGCACTTCTGTACCAACTTTGAATAAAAGGAAAAATTTACATTTCTGTGACTAAGTATTTTCAGTATGAACACGTCTACCCACAAGAGATTGTATCTGTTTCTTTTCTCTCATCTCATGAATAGTTCCAATGAGAACCCTGCTGATTATTGTTATTTACCTTGGTTAACATGGACTAGCAGGTAATGACTGAGAATTGAGTTGTATATATAACATTGATAAATAAAAATATCCTTAAGTTTTTTCACTTCTACTTTTGAAATAATTTCAAATTGTAGGAAAGTTGTAAGAATAGTATGAACCCAGAAATCACCTTCACCCAGATTCATGGTAGTTAACAGTTTGTCATGTTGGCTTTGGCATTCTCTCTTATCAGATGCTTTCCTGAGCCATTTGAAAACCTAAGTTGCATGCGTTATTCTTCTTTACTCTTTTAGTACTTAGAGGTATATTTCTTAAGACAAAGACAATCACCCATATAATCACAATATGATTATCAAAATCTGGAAGGTAACAGTAGTGCAATATTTTAATCTAAAGTCTTTATTCAAATGTTGCTGTTCCAAAATGTTCTTTTATGGCAACCATTCTCTCTCTTTTTTTTAAAGTTCAGAACCCAGTCCATTGCATTTAGCTTTTCTGTCTGTTTCCTTTAATCTGAAATAGTTCCTCAGCTTTTCTTTGTCTTTTGTGGTATTGACATTTTTGAAGTTTAGAGGCCAGTCATTTTGTGAATGCCCCTCCACAATTTACTGTTATCTGTTTCCTTGTGATTAGATTCACACTGTGTTTTTGGCGGGACTACAACATTAAGCAATAATATGTCCCCAGAACTTCACGTTGGGAGGCCTGTGATGTTGTGTTGTCCCATAATTGTTGACATTAACTTTGATACTTGATTGAAGTGGTATATACCAGGTTTCTCCACTGTATTGTTAACACTTGCCCCTTTGGTAATAAGTAATTTGTGGGGAGATAATTTGAGACTACGTAAGTAACTTATTCCTCATCAGACTTGAACCCCTACTTTTAGCATCCATTGATAATTCTTGCTTGAGTAAGTTATTACTACAGTGGTGTATAGCAGTGATTTTTCTAACTTTTTTTTTCTAACTTTACTGAAATGAGTTTCCCCACTTCCCCATTTATATGTTAGTTTGAACTCATGTATTATTTTATTTAGTGGGCTATAATTCATTACTGTCATTATTTTGCTCAAACATTTCCAGATTTATCTAGCAGGTCTCCCTTCTGGCTAGTTTGTGTTCTTTGTAACATGTTTCCATTATTTTTTGAGTACTTCTTATTTTCCAGCACAACAAGGGGTTCTAGGCTCACATGGAATTTCCTTGCCCCATTCAGGATCAGGCATTTACTTAGGGAATGGTATTTAGAAACCAAGGTCTGGGTGTGCTCATTCTTAGAGGTAAACATGTTCACTACTTCTGGGCCCTTTTCAGTGTGCACATCTACTAATGCTTCCAATTGTAAACCAGCACTAGAGATTTCTTTTTGGCCTTCCCCCTTCTGTGTTGGTATCTCCTTTGTCCAACAGCAAGAAATCTGATAGTACTAACACTGTTACTCATTTTTAACAATTTCATAGTCTCTTAGAATCAAAAAGTTTTGTGTGTCTAAAAATGTTTATTCTACTCATTTGTTTGAAAGTTGGCTGAATATAAAATTCTGGATTGAGGAGTATTTTCCTTCAGAAATTTGTTAAGCATAACACCTTTTCACTTCTAATTCCTGTGTTCTCAAATTTCACGATTATGTGCCTTGATGAAAGCTTTTCTTTCATTGTATGGGCTGTCAGTGGCCTCTTTCAGCTTGATATTCCTGTGTCCTTCAGTCTTGGCATAATTTTTCTCTTCTGTTTTCTCCCTTTTGGAACCTCCTTTGTCCAGCTCTTGGACTTTCTGGACTGGTCCAGTTGGTTTCAGTCTTTTGTCTTTTAATTTACATCTTTGTTTATTTGGTTTTTGTAGAGGTGTGTCTAAACTTTATTTTCCAACCCTTCTGTTGAAAAAGAATTTCTTTTAAATTTCTATCAGGTTTTTAATTTTTAAGACCTCCAACTCTTTTGTATATGCTTGTGTTGAATCCTCTAACTTACTAGGAAATCCTGACATCCATTCTCCACTTAGCATTTGAAACTTGATATTTCAGAGTCTATTGCCCATTTCTGTCTTATCTTAAAAGAACATGTTGACAACCAGAAGCACAACGGGAGTTTCAAAATTCTGTTTATCTCTTTAAGTGCAAAGTTAATGGTTACTCCCATTTTGAAGGGGCCTTAGAAGTTGTCTATTTGATTTTTCTGTACCAAGCACAAATCCCACCTATCAAAATATTTTTGTGAAATTTGGCATACATTCTCAGTCCATGAAACATGAACAGGTGTACAAAGTAGTGAATGCGATTGATTATTGTTATTTGTGGTAGTTACAGTCCATAAAGTTGCGCCTAACACTTGAATTAGTGAATATGAAGTCGTTGCCCCTTGGGGAAATGCATGGTTAGGTTCCTGCCAGTCTCTGGCTGGTCACCACATTTTGGTCAACCAGTCAGTACATAATTGTGTTTCATGTGTCTTGGTTTAAAGACATCATATTTAAAATATATTGTTGGTTCATAAACATTGATCTCAAGGCCAGCAGCACCCTAACTCATGCCTGAACAAAGCTTACTTAATACACGTATTTCCTCCATAAGGGACATCATATATTATTGCATTTGGAAACACTAGACAGTAAGTACTTCAGTACTGCACTTGGGCCACTTTAAACAGTGAAATCAGCAAAAAAAGCAGAAAAGTGTGAAAAACATGGCACTACATAGACCGTGAAAAGAACTCTTATTCATAGTGGGGGCTGAAACAAGAAGAGAGAGCATCACGTTGGACCTGAGCTGGGAATGTGCGTACTGTTCACCACTCTGCAGTGGGAGTGTTGGTTTGGAGGTTACAGACATTTTGGTAGGTGAATTGGCATATTTGAAATCCACGAATAATGAGCATCCACTGTAACTGTGAAGCAGACATCTATGCAGCCACCACCCATGAGAACTAGAACTTTATCAGTCCCCACTCCTGAATGTTCATTTCATTTTGTAAAAGTTCTGATTTTAAAGAGTTTTCTTATGACCTCAAATTCGCCTCTGACTTTCATTCGGTAGTCCAAGTTATGCCCCTGAAGTGTAGCTTTCTTTCTCTTTGAGTATCTGATGATAAATATTCAAGATAAATACAGTCTTCAATTTTCAGTCTCAGAATCAGGCTTAATCTCCATTCTCTGGTGTGTGCATCACAGGACATGGATTTCAGATACTTTACCATCTTTTTTTTTTTTTCTCCTGGGCAACTTTGAGGCAATTGATGTCCCTTTTTATGTGTGGCCTCCATGTTGAATACAGTACACCAGGGGAGATGTTACTGATGTAAGACTGGAATGAGAAATAAATAAAACAGAATGGGAGCTACCATTCCTTTGGGTTTTATTCTTCTTCCAATTCTAATATGAATTTTTATTGTCATACCCTCTAAAATACTGTTGTATCTATATGGGACTTGCTGGCTCCACTTCCAGAGGTTTTTATAGTCTGAGTTTTGCTTTGATATTTTCTGTACACAGTAGGAGTCTAATGTCCATTGTTTTTTGTTTTTGTTTTTGTTTTTGTTTTTGTTTTTGTTTTTGTTTTTAATTATGTCCCAAGAATCTTTAGAAGTTTGGAGGCACCTTTTTGAGTTTCTGACTGGATCTTTGTTTCCATCTTTCTCCTGCTCCTAGCTCCTTGACTGTACATCGTACATCTCTGTGTTTGACTAACAGGATATGCTTAAATTTGTTAGGCATCTTCGCCTTTAAAAGAAAAAAATTTACATGTAAGGTGCTGTTTTCCTTTTTGCAATGAAGGTCTTATTTCTCCTTGAATTTTATTACTTGGTTTAATCCTCTTTTCAGTTGAATAAAGTACAGCTGGCAACTTCCATCTCTCATCTTTCCATTTATTCTTTTGACATACATGTTCATCAAACATTTATTGAGTATGTGCCAGATTCTTTGCATCTCCAGCATCTTTACTAAGATGAGTAAGAAGCAACCTTGAAGAGGCTTAGTTAGGGAAGGGGATGTACTTCTACGTAATTACACTTGCAAGATGTATGTGGATTGAGAGAGATACACATGGGGTTATGGAGGAAAGGCACACTTTCCTAGGAGGTAGCTGAATCTTGAAGGATGTCTTATTCCTTTAATTCCTCTGTGCTTTTATACCCTTTCTCCTCCCTGCTTTTCAGAGTGGTACCTTCATCCTATCACTTGCACTGAGCACCACTGTAGTGGCTTGGTGGTGGACACACTTTTGGTCTGTTGTTCAGCAAGGTATGCAAATCTGACTCTCTTGCCAAAGCCCAAGTTTCTGACTGTATCAAGGCATGTTTTAAAAAATTTCTCTTAACCCAGTCAACTTACTGATACTTTTGCTAAACCCGTACACCAATGCTTAGAAGATTCACATGATCTAAATAGAGATTTCTTCTAACCCTTTTGTCTCTACATCAGAATCCTTTGCTGATTCTCACCTTTCCTGATCTTCCTGTCATTCCATTCCACCCCTCCTCTCTGAACAGGTTGAAATATAAGGTGAAGGCAGGGAACTGAATTGTGCATGAAGGAGAGCGATCAGCAGGACAGGCACGGCTTGATGATGTCTACCTGATGCCTGCTCTCACTATCAGTTTCATGAGCTGTGGCATTTCATTCACTTGCTGCCATAGTAACCAGGACTCCTGCCAGTCTTCCTGTTTCCCATCTTTTATTCATCCGTAAGTGCATCTGGAAGGGAATGAGGAGGATAGAAATGGAAATTTCCCAGTAAAAAGACTGTGAATTTTGGAATGTTCTCAGAACAGTGAACCTGGGTACCTTATTTTTGGTATTTTTCCAGCTGTTCAGGTAGAATTAACCACAAGTAGTGACCTTTGGGGACTGTCATTTCATATTCGGGGGGCTACATTATTACTGTGAGAAAAGTGGAGCTTTTATGTTCCTTAAATTAGAGTTGGAGGAGATCATTGCTGAAAATCCTTTATAAACTGCAGTTCAGCCAGAATCATTCATCTTAGGGGTGATAAGAAAGAAGCCAGCCAACTTCCTACTAGAATGTGGTTCTCACCTTCGTCCACACCTGGGGAGCTTTAAAAAAATCCTAGTGCCCAAGATTGATGAATCCCCAGGCCAACTGAATAAAAATATCTGAGGGTGAGACATAGACATCTCACTTTTAAAACTCCCTAGGTGATTCTAATGTACTCTAGAGGAACGCCTTGACGAGCCCCCTTAAATGGCCTTAAATGGCCTCTGAATGACATTCTTTGACTTGAGACCTTGAAAACCAGTGGATTTAAATTTATTCATTTGTAATCTTTTGATATCAATACTGATATTGATGTCTCAGCACAGACTAGTTTCAGGGGGTCCCTTGGATGCCCACTACATTTAAAGTAAGTCCAGTTTATGATTTAAAGGCATTCCACCTGCCTTGCAGCTGAAGTGCTTTACCAACCATCCTACCGCTTTTCTAGTTACAAATTCAGCAATGCTGTGAACTATGACTCTGTTTTATTTCTTGCACTTTGCTTTTGGCATGGCGTTGATCTTTGCCAAACTTGGTAATTGTTGGATCCTTACTCCTCTGATTTCTTTTCTTGCATTCTTCCCTGGGTTGTTTTTATTTTCATCACATTGTTCAGAGAATACGTTTTTCTGTTACATTTCCCAGATCGCCAGAACCTCAGTCCTGGTTGCATGACCATAGAATAGGCAGGCTCCTCTTTCTTGTTTTTCTTACCATCTTGCTTTTATTGGCTGCTGTGTTCTCAAGGCCAAACTTGGCCCTGTCCCATAACATCTCTTTGGTTGCCCTGATTCTAGAAACAGAGATCTCTGGGCTTCTGTCTTCGACTAGATTCGTTTTCCCTCTGATTCCCAAGGGGCAGAGCAGCCAGTTGTAATAGCTCATGATGCTGGAAGTATAGCTTGCACGGCTCTTTCAGGAACCACTGAAAGCTTTCCATCTGTACCTCTCTGCTTATTACATTATTTAAAACGTAAATGATGTGGAGTCAGTGAATGAGTTGTAAACGTTGAGGCATAGTTTCAGGGCTTTGACACAGAATTCACAAATTATGGCATATTGTCATAGACTTAGGGGAAGAAATTCTTAAAACAAAATAAAACTGAATCCGCCCTCCCCCTCCCCAGGTTTAATTTTTAAAACATCTTTCATTGCTCATTGTAAGAGAAATCAGATAATAAAGCAAAGAGGAGAAAGAATACACCTCTCATCTTACTACCTGTGGAAAACTAATGTCATTCAGCTGTATGTTCATGTAGACTTTCTAAATGTACATGTACGTTAGTACTTTTTTTTCTTTTAGAAAAAAACTGGATTGACCCTACATGCTGATTTTTTTTAATTTTATTTTTAAAATATTTTCATGTCCATGTATAAGGATCAACATCTTGTTTTTTAATGGCTGCATAGTAGTTGTTCAATCAGTGAAAATACTTTATTGAACCAGACTCCTGTTAGTGGACAAATACTTTTCCATCTATTCACTGTCCTGGTAGCTTTGTGGTGAATGTTTTCATAGCTAAATCCTTATACTTCGGTATGGCCGTTTTCTTAATTTCCTAAAAATGGCCATAGATTGAAGGTATACACATTTTAAACTAATATAGATTGCCGTATTTGATCTCCAGAAAGTTGACATTTTTACCAAAAGTGTGTTTGAAGACACTGAAATCTTAATGTAGGCAAAAAATTGCCATGAGTGGAAAAAAGCAGTGGATTCTACCTATACCCAGCACAGTGCCCACATCGATTCCACCCCAAATATAAATTCTATCAGAACCGTCTTCCTGTCATCCTGTTAGTGCAACCTGTTCTGAGAGGATGCTGACTGACTGTCCTTCCACCTCTTACAGAGATGCTCAGTCTTTTGGATCTGGCTGAAGTCTGCCATCTCTAACTCACCAGTCAGAAATATTTCACCCTCCTTTTTATTAGTGACTTACGTGTGTCTGCATATCTACATCACAGACTTCTAAAGGGCAGGGAATTTGTATTTCATATCCCCATGGCTACCCTATTAGAGGTGGATTTCATAGTGAGAAACTTGGAAATACTTGTCTTGAGGGACACACTTTGAAAGGAATGTTTGTGGATAAATATTAGGTTAAGCCTTAAGAAATGGTCAATATTTGGACTGTTCTTGATCCCCCCAAATGGCAGTTTCTTAAAGTACAACCTATATTTCTGATACCCACAGAGTTTGGTGTGTTTATAAGAGATCATTCAGTTTGCTGTCACTCCATTTCCAGGTGTGGATGTATGCACCTTCTTTTTTACAGCTGATTTATGCCATTAAGATTATTTTAAAATCATTCCCCAGTGGGGATTTATAGGTGCCCCCCTCCCATAACTGTGTCTCAAAAAGGTGATTGTGTAAGTTGAATATCATATTCATGAGTGCTTTTCACTTAGTACATACTTAAGGAACTCTTAGAGCTCTGTTGCTTTAATGGTTAAATGACCACTTGATATATCTGAGCTGTAAATCTGCAGTATTTAGCATTATTTAAAATTTTTGAGGTATTTTTCATTTTGCAGAGCACACAGCAGTGGCTTATAAAAAGAAGCAGTTTTTCACTGAATTACAGTATTTGTTACTTTCCTAGTACACTTGATGTGTATTGATGGGTTCCCTTCTCTTCTTCCCTCATTCTCTCCCCCGCTTTTTAAAGTCTGTAAAGTCTTTGTTCATGATTATTCTCTCTTTCTGGTAAATGATCTGTTAAATATGATTCATGGGCAAAGTAGTATAGCAGTTAGTTCTTAAAAGTGTTTTCTATCTTTTACCTTCAAAGAGTCTGTAAGTTACTCTTCTAGTCACTTACCTACAAGTTACAGAGTGTATAATAGTCCACTGTAGGTAAGTATAATCATGTTCCAGCATGTATTTGTTTAGCTTTGTGGTTTTTTTTTTTTTTTACTGTTCTAGACTTGCCCTTAGTGAATTTTATTCTAATTTTTAAAATAGCTTCTGTACTTAGTAATTTTTGCCCTTAATTACCAGGAGAACTACAGCTCTTGATTCAATAAATTGTGGGGTAAAGGGGTTCTCTTGAGTCATAAAAATATTTGATAAAACAGTTCCCATGGAATCATTCTCAGAGTTGGGCACCGTAGATGGTGTTAGGCAGGGCCGGCACTTCACACATTTTGAGGTAGGTGGTGTCCATTCTGTTCTTCCCACCAAGGTCTGCTAGTGACAGAACTTCCCTGGAAGCTAATACTACTGTTGAAAGATACTCACAGATTTTCTCTTCCAAACTGCTGTGAGAATCTCAATGCAGACTTTCCTGGGACTTTCTCTGTATTTGGAAATGCAAATTTCAAGGATATTTTCTTAAGGAGCTAAACCTTGGAATTAAGATGCAACAAAGAGTGGGAAAGGCTTTTACATTTACATTTTCACAGATTTTAACAGTTTTATGACCTGGCTCCTGCTTTCCTAAATCTTAGACTTGCTCCTGGTTGCTGCACGGCCCTTTGTAACATGAGAAAGGCAGGGTGTAGGTAGGTAGATGCTACATGCCACTATGTGTTGTGGATTCTGTGTCATTTTCATTTCCTGGTAGGCTGTGACGGTTTTGTAGTGATACCCAGGTGCACCCTAGGGCCACTGGCTCAAAACTGTCTTGGCCAGAGAATCTAATTTACAAGATAATTTTGTTGACATGCTTCTCTTCTGGGATGAAAATATGTTGAATTAGATTAAATACTGGTCATTGACCTATGGTGATGTTTGTGGTACTTCTGTGAATTATTAGCTTAGTAATAACCTTACTGAATTGGGAATTTTATTTGGGGGGCAAGGGGAGATGTACTTCCTTTTATTTTCCTTGTCTCCTTGTTGTCATAGAAACTTTGCCCATTAGAATTCCTAGAACTGCAGTTTTCAAAATGTGATCTGAGTGGGATTAGCAGATTCCAACTACTGTATATAGAATAGATGAAAAACAAGGTCCTACTGTGCAGCACAGGGAACTACATTCAAAACTTGTAATAACCTGTAATGAAAAAGAATATGAAAAGAATATATATATGTATAACTGAATCACTCTGCTCTATACCAGAAACTAACACAACATTGTAAGCTGGCTATACTTCAATTAAAATAAAAAGTGACCTGAAAAGCCTTGGACTTCTCAGAGACCTTTTTAGGGGATCACTGCAAAAGCAGTAGTGGGTAAAACAGCTGGTGTCTTAGTATAAATCTAGGCACCAGCACCAAACTTTATTAGTAGTCAGTGTATTTCTCACCACCATGCAATCGTAGTGTTTTTTAAAAGGCAGTTTCACTTCAGAACGTCCTTCAGAATGGTGCCGGAATAGTATTAGAATTTAATCTTGGCAGGGGCTTTAGAAGTTGGCAAGTCTAACCTCCCACCCAGTGGAAAGATTGATCCGATGGTCATCCCAGTCTTTGCACTTCGAGTGACGGAAAGGTCATTGCTTCACAGGGCAGCCTATTTCACGTCCATGGAGCTGTCATTTTCAGAAATGTGTCCTTTATATGTCAAGGCTCTGTTTCTCTGTAATTTTTACCCATTGATTCCAGTCAAACTCTCAGGGTCCAATCAAAATAAGACATATCTGTCGTTTGCATAGTAGCCCTGAAAGTATTTGAAGTCAGCTGTTGAGGTTTCCCTAAGGTGGGCTTTTGTGGCCTGGATACCAGTAGTTTGAGTAATCATTAATAATAAGATCAAAATTTGGTTTTAATTTTCTCTTAGGGTGAATTTTCTTGAAGTATTGTTTAGTGTAAATTCTTATGTTATCAGCAAATAATCAGAACAATCTAAGTTTAACATTTATGTTTATATATATTTGAACTTTATATTTTTGAAATATATTTAGTTTCACTTCTATTGGATGAATTCTGGATTCTTTTTTTTTAATTGAAGTATAGTTGGTTTACAATGTTTTGTTAATTTCTGGTGTGCAGCATAGTGATTTAGTTATACATACATATTTTTAAGTTTTTTGGGGGTAGGTAATTGGGCTTATTTATTTATTTAATGTCGGTACCAAGGATTGAACCCAAGACCTCGTGCATGCTAAGCATGCACTCTGCCACTGAGCTCCTTCTGTTAGATTCTTTTAAACTGCAAATTTGTATTTAAAAAAAAAAAACATTTTGGCGCTACGTGAAGTAAACATAAAAACACTAGTACTATAATTTTGCTTCAGTATTGCAGTCACTACCCTGATAGTGAGCTTTGTGTTTATGAAAAGTAGCTTCAAATTGTATTAGAGAAAGGAGGAAGCTTCAGATTCCTGGTGGAGCAGGGAAACTGGAGTACGTAAGCAAGAGACCCTCTTTGGGAGGTACAATTGATGCATTAATTTATTCAACAACCATTTCTAGTGCCAGCTTCGTGATGTGGACTTAAGGAGTACAGTTGTGTACCAGATAGACAAAAGTCCTTGCTCTCCTGAAGCTTCCATTCTAGTGATGAAAGAGTGTTGCTGTGTGGAAGTAAACGGGGTGACACAAGGAGTCCCTGGGGTTGGGGTTTGGGGCACTTCTGGGTGATGAGGAGGTCAGAATGAGGAACACAGAAAGAAAAGAGAGACTTTTAAAAAACATTGGGTGACTCCAGGATATTTTGAGAATTGTGACATAAATGTATACGTGAAGCTTACAGAAACAGAAAATTTGTTGAGAATCACTAATGTAGCACACGAGGAAAGTGAGGCACAATTTAAAATGGATAAATTTTAATAGTTTATCCAGGGTTGTCTGACATTAGTGGAGGAGCAGGGACTGCAGTCCAGTTTTCCTAGCTCCCATTCACATTCATTCACTGTTTCTTTTCCATATTTTTTTCAAGTGAGCGATTTCCGCCCTCCAATCTGTGCTGTAACAAAATTGTGTTTCATTGACATATGGTGGATTGGAGGAAAGTCTGAGGGAGCTGCTTTCAGATGGGGTGAGAGAAGCCTATAAGGAGCGCGTGTGCACAACCTCTCTTAGAATAGTTGGAATTAAGTGGTTCAGAGACCTTGTAAATGAGAATTACGGCAGCAAGATCATGTGCTTCCTGTAGACCATATGTTTTTACAAATTGAACATTGTGCTGTATTGAGCAGAACTTTTTTTTTTTGAAGCCTAAAATTTTATATTAATAAATATGTAGGTTTCACCAAATGAGGCAATTTGAAATCCTGTATTGATATATTAGGAGCTTGGTGGATGGAGCGCTGATTTTGCAGAATCCCTTCTGAGTCCTGTGATGATCTGAACAGTCAGGCTGATATTCCTTATTAGGCTGGTGCCCTGCGTGTCTCCCTGAGGACTGATCCCATGGGAGTGCACTGTCTGTACCCCAGGGGCCCAGGTTCACATGGTGCATTTTAAGGTGAGTGGATTGAGGCTTTGCCAGCTTCCCTCAGCCCGTTAGAAGGTAGAGCAGAAGCTGGCCAGATAGTAAGTAATTCAGGCTTGTGGGCCATACAGTCTCTGCTGTAACTGCAGGTCTGCTTTTACCACGAGAGCTGCCGCGGACACTACATAAATGCATAAGCTGGCTGCGCTCCAATCAAACTTTATTTGCAGAAACAAGTTGTGAGCGAGATTTGGGCCACAGGCTTTGTTTGCTGACCCTTGATTTAGAGTGATGAGGTGAGGTATATGGTGTAAGGTACAAGTTGAGCTCCCTTAATAAACAGGGACTCTTTTAGCCCCTTCTTCTTTTTACACTTCTGGGTATTCTGAAGCTACAGTGAAATGAATTTGGTCATTCAAGCAGTCTACAGTTTGACCTTGACATTACTGAGGTCGAAATGTGTTCTGATATTTTCCTAAGTTGCATTCTTGTTAGGTAGCCTTTACCCTTTTTTGGACGGAAGAAAATCTTTTATTTTACAAGCTCTTACTTCAGAAGAGGGTGCTCCATTTTTCACACTGTTAACACTTCACTTGGAATTTAAACAAGAGGTATTGAGATATATTCCTTTTTAATCAGGCAAAACTGAAATTAAAATTAATGCTTTGAGTAGCTAATCAGAAGACTATAATCAATCAAAGTATTTTTTTTTTACCCATTCTTTATTTGGATAGACTGTTCATCCACCTTATCAGTTAATTGTATCAGTAAATAGTATTTTAAATGAAATGAAATATTAACTGTTGTTAGGAATGAGGTTTCTGCAAAATTTGTAAATACCTGCTAGTGAAATATGAGGAGAATTTAGTCTCCATTTTGTTGGAACTATATAAGAATGTTTGTTTGCAATCATAAGGAGAAATTGCTGTAGACTTTTACCTAGTTAGTGTTAATGCAAAGAGATAGTTGGCTCCTGTTTTTATTTTCATGAAATTTCCGTTTATCATAAGGGTGATTAAATATATAAATTCACATAATTTTCATTAGGTATTTTTGAAGTCTATGGTGGGCTACAATAGGAATGAAAGGAGAAATTTTATTTCTGAACCTTAAACTAATACTTAGTATATTCACAGCATTTCAGCAGTATTTGTCAGAAAGAAAATATACAGCTATATTGTGGATTCTTCTTGGGCTACTGGAATGCATACTTAAAATTTGTTCTGCAGTTTTCTTTTCATTTGATCTAAAATGAGCCACTGGAAGGTAGGCTTTTCATAAGTTCACCCCTGCACTTCACGATTTCTTTACTTGCATTTCTTCATTTATGTCTTTGAGAAGTTCCCTTTTGCTTGCCCAGGTGTCCTCTGGCCTCCTTTCCCTGACTTGACTTTTGTCAGTGTTCCTTTTTTTTTTGCCTCAGGCCCTACCACCTGCTAACTGCCACGTGATCTCAAAGTTATGGCATCTCTCAGGGTCCCAGTTTCCAAATCTGTAAACCTTCTTTACTCTGTTTTGTGTGTGTGTGTGTGTGTGTGTGTGTGAAGATTAACTATGTGACATTAGAACACTAGACTAGCATTGGGCATATAGCAGTCACGCAGCAAATCATGTTGGCCATTGATGACGTTGTTTAAAGCATCTTACATTTTATCTTCTGACTGATTCATTCCCCCTTTAACTAGTAACTTGCTTAAGTTTTCTCTCTCCTCAAACACTTTGCTTGAATATGTTTGCCCCTCAGGCTCTGGAACTTTCTTTTGGTCGTCGTTGCCATCACACCTCTACCATGGATGTCTTTGCAATCTGACTTCTAGCCCTATCTTGCTAAGTGACCATGTGGTCACCACGCTGTGGCTTTTTCTTCATCTCCACCCTGTATCCTGTCGTTTTGGAGGCTGCCTCTTCCCTTAGTTTCTGTGACAGGGCAGATCTGATTTACCTTCTGCTGTTTGCTTCTCTTACTTCAAGTCCTCTTGTCAGTCCGCCAAGTGTTTGTGCTCCCCAAGCTTCTGTGGATCTCATCCTCAGTGATCTCTACATTCCCCTCAGTGATCTCACCTACTGCCAAGGTTTCAGATAGCCCCTCTCGGCAGATGACTAACCTGCCCTGTTGTTTTGAGCTTAAGGTTTACATCTTGAGAGGTTAACTTGGAGAAGCTGTGGGTATCTCAGACTCAGCATGTCCTAAACCAGATTCATCTTCTGTGGTCCCTGGCCAGCTACTCCAGATTTCTTTTTAGCTGTTAATAACAACCCCATATTTAGTGCCCCCTTTGCCACACCTCTTCCTCATTTTCTACATTTCATTAGTTGTGTCTTCCTGTTTACCATTGTAAAGTGTCTTTTCTTCCTAAAGTTTTTGGTGTAAACATATGCATAGAGAGATATCTGGAAAGCAGTTCATCAGAATGTTTAACGAATTTTATCTCTGGATGATGGGACTCTATTTTGTTTGAATTTTGTTTTTCATAACAGATATTTATTATTTATATACTTGCACCCAACCTATAGTCTTACTTCTCAGTCCTCCCTTGTCCTGAACGTCACCGATGGGACTCCTAGCTATTTCCTCAATACTTTCTTGTCTTTGCTTCTTTACTCAGCGCCTGGCTCATTTGTTCTTTGCATCTCCCATTGTCATTTTCCAGGGCTCCTTATAAGTCGGCTCTCCTAATGAAACCCTTCTTCCAACTGAATCTGCTTTCTCTTTTCATGAGCTCTCTGGTCCCTGTGTCACTTCCTGCACTCTGCCTTCTGGTCTTCTTACATGAGTTTTTGTGTTCATGTCTTTATTAGATTGTAAGCCCCATGAGGGCAGAGGTTGGGTCTTACTCATCCTTTCCCCCTTTTGGCTACAATCTCCCAATTTTTCTTTGGGGGACAACCCCTTTTCCCACTGTCTGTATATGGTTTTGGTGAGATGGTCAATCAAAGTGTCCTGCCAATAGGATGCTCTTCCCCTGGAATTTGAATTTTGAGCCCTGGGCTACAAGAACTGGCAGTGACTGGCGCTGATTCATCCTGGCCAAGGTGCTCTGAAGAAGCCACTCAGTTAGTTCCTGCCTCCCAGATCCCTGGAGCTGCTCTGGTCCCTGGACTCTCCGAGGCCTGCTTCTTCAGATTTTCCTTCGTATCTGTGAGCTATCTCATATCCTTACAATAAATACCTCTCTCTCTTTTTTAAACTTTCTTAGCCAAAGATAATTTCTGTTGTTTTTCCCCAAAGATCCCTCCCAATAGAGCTGTTATGATTGGAACTGACCACACTTAATCATTCCAGTTCTAATAATGATTCTGATCTGTTTTTTCTTCTTTTTAAAAACAAAACCCGCCAAACAGCCAGAGACTGCTGCTGCTTTGAAACGTACTCTAGAAGCCCTGATGGACAGAGGGGCAGTAGTGAGGAACCTGGAGAACCTGGGCGAACAGGCGCTTCCTTACAAGATGTCCTCGCATAGTCAGCGGCACACCCGAGGAGGGTAAGTCTCTTCATGAGTCACTTGACAGCTGCCTTTGATGGGCTCAGTGGGGAACACTGTGTATTTCAGCTCAGAAGTTACTGTACTCTTAACAGTCAGATCCCCATCCTACCAGGTGGTGTGCAGGTATGTACCCCAGCAGTGTTGTGTTGCAAATGGGATGCATTTGTGCTGACCCGTAATCATCTGTAATCAGGGTACAAAAACTGGTCATGCCAGGAGCAACACATTTATAAGCTTTTGATTGTGGGAAACGTTTCTTGTCAACTTAAGCACTGTTTTCTCCTGGCATTTCTTTCACTTTTGCCTTTAAACACCTCATTGAGCAATGTATTGTCCGCCTACTCAGTGCATCCTTTTAAGAATGTAGGTTGAGATAATAAGCCGAATGTACTTCTTTTACAGCCGTATACAACCAGAGCCTAAAACCCATAATAGAAAATGTTTTTATCTGCTCCAATCAATTTTAATCAAAATTTCTGTAGTGGGATTTTTTTTCTCACATTTGTCAAAGGTTTGATTTTTATAGTACCTTGTAGATAATTATCCTTGTAGAAATTCTTTGAGGCCAGTTTGTCAAGTTGATTTGAAGCTTTGTAAGCTCTCATGGTAGCTTGCTTACCCCATCGTTTCTGGTTTGGAGGAAGAATCTTACATTGTTAGGCTTCCTTAGAAGTAGGTGACAGGGAAGATGGGAATCAGTTTTTAGCATAGTGGGAGAGGCCCGGACTCGGAGACTGGATTCTCCCTCTTGTGTTCCCAGCTGTGTGGCCTAGACCAAGTCACTTAGCTTCTCTGTTTCCCGCTTCCTTGGGTACTGAACTCAGATGACCTCCCATCCGCTTTGTCACAGAGATCAAATGAGATGTTCTCTGAAGATGTGCTCTGTGGACAGCACTGGGTGTTGTGTGAGCTGCTTTTAGGCACACGGAGCGAGCACTCTTATGCAGTTTTGATACAAGTGATGCACTCAAGTGAAGTCCTGCGTCACACTGGGCTTTCTTACTGCCTGTAAACCTTCTGCTGAGGTGTGGCACAGACTGCACATTGCATCTTTTGATTGCTTCACCTTGTTTTGTGCTAGTGTTCAGCTTCTTGAGAGCACCTCTGCAGAGCGTGCCTGAGGTGTTGCTAGGCAACATGAAATGCACGGTGGCTTTTTCCCTCTCCACAATCATAACAACAGTGAGCCATGCCGATTGTGTGTGTAACATTTTTTTTTTAACTTAACCACAAAGAGGTTTGGTTATAATAGCAAGGCTATGAATCCTTTTGCCTCTTTTTCTTTTTTAAAGAGGAGTATGTAAAATTTGGCCAAGAATTATTAGCCAGGTTCCGTGATGTAAGGCACTGAACAGGGAGAGAAGTCAGCTTTCAGGGAGGTCAGTAGGAGTGCTTTCTTCTGCCCTCTTTCCAAGTACAGGATTTGACCTTATTGGCGGCTGGTGTGACCAGCATCCTAGAACTTACCGCTTCTCACGGTGTGGGCAGTGCCGCTGCTCCTGCTGTCTGAGGCCCACACTTGGAGAACTGCTGCGTTAATTCATCTAGTTTTCAGGCCTCTGTGTGCATATGCTGGGGTGGAGTGGTGCTCTTTCTCTCTTACGGAGAGAATAAATTCAGATCCAGGAAGTGCCCACCTGGAATTAAGGCAGAACTGCTGACAACGCTGGCCCTACGTCCTGGATTCCTGACAAGGTACCTGTGCCCCACCAAAGACTGTGTTGTAGGCACTTAGTTCCTCCGTAGCTAAGGATTTTATTTTTGTTGTGTTGTTGTTTTTACTTTCAGACTTCTCAGCAAAGGAGAAGCCACATTGTTAAAGTGCATTATGTTGTGTATATTGTGCATTGACACAGAAAGGCAATTCCCAGTCCCAGGCTGGGAGGTTCATGTTTTAAGCTTGCTTTTCTGGGGATAAATCAATATCTGGTATTTATTTGTTTGAGATAATGTTTTCCAAAGTGTGGTGATACTCCACCGAAAACTGGGATGTGCTTGTGATCAGTTAGATGTGGGAAGCCTTGCACGTTCTGCTCCTTTTAGAGATTCACCGCACGCTGTAGAGTGTAAATGGTGAGACACCCTGCAGTAAGATGCCTTTGTTTGTCAGTGTCCTTTGACCATGTAACTTTTAGTTTTGTAACACTCACTAATATTCCTCACAGTGGCTTTTGGTCAATGAGGAGGTGAGGGGCTAGGGTAGTTGGGAGTTACCTCCGGGGGTTGGAGATTTAGAGTTGAGTGGTGTGTCGGATGTCTGCAGTGTGGAGCTTAAGTTTACTCTGATATTGGCTGCCACTAGTCCTCCCATAGTCACTAACCCCAGTGACATTTGTGCTAGGCCTTTTGTTCACATGGCTAGCTCTTTTTGTGCACTGATGTAGCCACAGAAGGCATTACAAACATGTATTAAGCAGATGTGCCCAGCGTGTGCCAGGTGCTGGGAAGGCTCACTTTTACAAAGTGGTTGAGAAGAAGCAGAGTGGACTTGTTTGTCATGCATTTATTAGCATTTGGAAGGTTTTGACTCTTTTGAACAGCCGTGGAGGCCATGACAGGTGTCTGTAATTTTGGTGGGGCACTGACTTGAATCCTTAGGTTGGTGTGTGAGAGCCAACTTTTCAGCTGGCTAACTAGTGGGCTCGAGATGCCCTCTAAGAACCCACGTTGCGTTGTGGTGCTGTTGGTCATACATATTTGTTGCTTTTACATTTTACAGGAAGAAATGGCATATCCCAGTGGTACTCCTAGGTCTCAGGATGGTTCTCGTGATTATTGTGGTTCCTGATCTCAAGAAGTTTTCACTTGAATCAGGGGCTTGCATGTGTATGACTAACCCAGGCACCGGGGCAGCAGCCAAGGGGGTATACAGGCTGGAGCTCAGCACCCCCCAGGCTGACCACCTCACCTCCTCCCCCCAGATCCGTTCCCTGGCTACACACATGGCAAGTAGGCCTGAATGAAGGATGAGGGTAGAAAAATGCTTAGGTAGGAGAGATCCTGTTACTTTAGGGTTATTTGGGAAGTCTTCCAGAAAGAGGAGGGGGTACCTTGAAAGTGGTACCTAGTGTTTATTATATCAAGTCTGTTACTGGTTTATGCCCCCAAAATACAATCATTATAGTCCAGATATTAACTTGGTCAGTCCTGACTTTGGAAACAGGTTACATTCCAGGTTACATACGGGATTTGTAAGTTTGATGTTTATAACTGGGAACCTATTTTCCCATCAGAAAAACTTAATGGTTAAGTTTTGATCCACAGAAACTTGCTTGAGCTCAGAATCTCTGAGGGTCAGTAGAACTGGAGAAGTTATATATGTACAGCTGGAGCACCTTTCTAAAACTTAGATTTAAAATGCTGCTCTGAATTCCTTCTGGCAGCAGAGTAGAGCCTGGGTTGAGTCACCTTTATTTATCAGGGGTGGGGATAGTATCTCAGATACCTGTAACTTATTAAGAGTATTTTTCCAGGGGAAGTCAGTTCCCTTGTCAGTTGTCCCTCCGGTGATGTGCATTTAGGAACAGGGAGGAGCTGACCAGATGCCCCTGTTGCTGTCTGGGCCAGGCTGGGCTGGTTGAGAAGTTTGGATCCTCTAGACCAGCTTTCCAGGTGGAGGCTTCTGGCCTCACTCGCCACCCCTTTCACCAGGCAGCGCCTGGCAACCGCTGGAGCGTTATTTGGAGCTGAGGGGAGGGGGAGTGGTGTGGTCTTAGAAGGCCTGGGATTCATTCTCAGCTCTGGATTTGCTCTAGTCTCTTGGGGGCCCCCAATTAGCTTTCCTTTGTATAGTCACATGCTCATCTTGGCACCTTGATTGACTCTGTGGGAAAGGGAAGGTTGGTGTCTTGGAAGATTCTTACTGTATTCCTTGGAGTCTAAAAGGGGACAGTGTCACATGTGCAGAAGGGAGCAGCAGGAGTAAGTGCTCATTTAGACCCTTGCTAAAAAGGGATGGGCAGTTTACTGAATCATAGTAGCAGATTCTGCCAGAACTATGTCGGCGTCTTTGTCTTCCTCCAGGGCTGCACAGGCTGGTTTAAGGCTCTCTTTCCACTAGATGGGGCTGGACTGAGACTGAGAGTGATTTCTGGTGCAGGGGAGGGAACTATAAAAGAAACCGTGGTCCATATTTCAGTGTTGGGCTTGTGCTTGTTTGTAAAAGGATGCCCCAGATTGGCTTTGACTATTTTTACCACGCCTGATTTTACTGCAGTGAGACTGGGCTGACTTCAGAATGCGTGTGTATAAGAGCTCTTAAGACATGAGGGAGGTTTTTCTTGCCTGTTTTGTCCCTTCTTTCTCTTTTCTCATCTGCTTTAAAATGTGGATAGGTACTTATAGCAGAGATCTGCTGGCCTACATATAAGATGCCCTTCTATTTACGGGTAAGCAGAATGATAAAAATAACTGGCTCTGTGGTGAATCAGTGGAATTTTACTGACTCGCTCCCCGAGTGTGTCTGCAGCTCACTCCGGGAGCGCTGGCACCCTCTCTAGAGGAGACTGATTCTCCTCTGTGGTTTTCCCGTTAGCTAACATTTCCATGTTCTTGTGCTTTCCTGCCAGCGTTAAGGCCAGGCCAGCATCCTGACCCCATTCTTGTGTGTAGGTGCTTCGTGACAGGGTTTCAAGGCAAGGCTGCCATGGCCTTGCAGGTTTCTTTTTGGTGGCAGTGTCCCAAGATTTGTAAGGATTCTGCAGCAGGTTTAGTGGTTTTTAAAATGTATGAGACCCAACAGATATAAAAAGAAATGGGGCTTTTCCATGCAGAGGGTGTCTTCGTTTTAAGGGGAATAATTCACTGCCTCAGCGAAGCCTGAATCCAGCAAGATTTAACCGATACAGGCTAGGAACTGGCATTCAGACGGATCTGTTTCCTGTCTTCAAAAAGGCTTGAAGATGCTTCATGGCTGCAAATCCCTCTTCTCCCCCTCCCCCACCCTGCTCACTGGAGCCACTGAGCGCTTCAGTGGAAATTTCCACTCGTCTGCTAGGGGGAAGGGGAGGCTGTGAGTGAGTGTGTGACTGTGTCTGAGAGAGACAGACAAAGAATATAACTCAAATTCAGCCAAGCACTTTTTATGGAAAACTTGTAAATACAGGGTTAAGACAAAAGTGGAATAAAAACCAAATACAGCCTTTACATTTAGGAGTGCTGCAAGAAGACATGTTTCCTCCCTCAGCCACTCAGGTGGGGTGGGGGCTGGCAGCCCGCGTAGCCTTGTGCCAGGAGGGGACTGAGTGGTACTGAGGCTCGGGCCCGAGAGAGGAGGAGCAGAAAGGACGCTGAGGGCTGCTGGCTCCCACGGGAGCCCGCGCTGGGGATGGTGTGGTCCTGGTGACACTGGGCTCGGTCTGTCCTGGGGAAGCCCTTTCTCTGGGTCTTCTCAAA
This sequence comes from Camelus ferus, assembly GCF_009834535.1. Taxonomy (NCBI): domain Eukaryota; kingdom Metazoa; phylum Chordata; class Mammalia; order Artiodactyla; family Camelidae; genus Camelus; species Camelus ferus. Next base: position 9,807,504 of record NC_045696.1, on the reverse strand, counting down.
TCTCTGTGGGGTTTCAGTCATGGTAGTGGAGAGTTTGTAGTGAATGTCTTAAGAAATACAAAGGAGGGTTAATTATCACCTTCAAGACCACGTGGGCAGTTCTGCGTATGAGATGGTTCCCTGTTCCTCCAACTTTTGAACATGGGACTCTGTGATGAGAAATGTATTAGTGTGCTGAGCTTTTTTTGTTTCTCTCTTTCCCTGGTATCAGTCATCTCCTTACTTCTGCTTGTGCACAGTTGGGGCTGCATAAAACCTGAGTGCTTTTCTATAGAAAAGAGAGATGCTTGGGTGAAGCTGGTGTCTGCCTTGTGGATGAAGTGATTCTATAATTAGAACCACGTGTGGGAAAACACACCTTGAAATGTCACCACCACTGGGTTTTGTGTTGAAGGCGATGACAGTGCTTACATTCAACCCTGGCTACCTGGTGTGCAGAACCATCTCACTGGTGCCAGCAAACACGTGGCTGAAGAGGCTGGGAGTGTATACTATAATTAGAGTTCAGATTGCTAAACTGGATTTTTCCAAAATGATCTGCCCATTTACTGATTTGATCGTTGATTAGAGTAAAAGTGGAGAGTGGAAACTAGCTATTTGGAGAACTTGGTTACTTTTTATTGGAATGTCAGCTTTTGGCCATGGCTAGGCAGTAGCGATTATAGTCATAACCCTAAACTCTTCTACCTTGAGTGAGGAGCTTGTCATGAGGATGAAGATAAGAAATCGTCTACGTGTGTTGTGACTTTGGGGCTTGTGTTTGGATTCTCCCTAGCTAGGTTGGGGCAAGAAGCAAACGCTGGTACCTCACTGTGGCTGTTGAATCCTCTCGGTCCTCGCCTCGCTCAGGGCTGGGGCGAAAGTGGGGCAGATCCCTCTGGGGCGTTGAGCCCCTCTTCTGGCCCCCTTCCTTTGAACAGCAGCTCTTCTGAATTTCAGAATGGCTTCTCCATGGCAGCTTTCAGTGGGATGTAGGGCATTCCAAGGTCATTCTGTCAACCTAATTCCCAGTTTTTCCAGGTCTGTCACGGACCTGTGCTGTCAAGGGAAAGGGATCCTTGCAGGCCTCTGAAGCTGCTCCAGCCTACAGCTCCAAGTAGGCTGCTCTAAGCCTCATGTCTTCACTGGTTCAGATGGAGACGCAGGGATGTGCCCCATTCAGTCTCTCACATCTGTAAAAAGCGTCATCATCCTTCCTCAGGTCACCTGTGGTTAGAAAAGCCCAGCAGCTAGGAATCGGGTGTCCGCAGCTAGGAATCGGGTGTCCACAGCCACCACGTCAGTCCCACCGTCTCCTTCAGGACTGGGAGGTGTGTGCAGGTCCTGGACGCCGGTTTCTGCTAGCACAGCAGCCCTGGTAACTTCCTCTCCCTAGCTGGACTGAAGTTCCAGGAGATCAAGGCTCTGTGTACCTCATATTTTTAGCCTCCTTCTGAGGTTTGCCCACAGTAGATGTTCATTGATTGACTGGGTTTGCCTGAGATATGTAGGTGAGAAAAAGAGTAGGTGCTGGCAGCAGCCAGGAGTTGGTCATGGCATTCCTGTGTGGGAAAGCTGTAAAGGGGTACTGACCTGTGTGCTTGGGTCACTAAGGCAGAGGAAGGAGGTTCAGCTCTCAACCAGGAGTGTCGAATACAGCAAGAGCTGCCCTCCTCTGAGCTGCTCCTCTCCTCTGTTTTGATGGTACTTCCTTTTTGTGGAAATTTCCACAGTGTAATAAGGAGCCTGGGAGTAGAAGCAGTCTTTGCCCACACGAGCCCCAGGCATAGATCAGCAGGGTGATAAGCATGAAATGACTGTCGCAGCTGTGGCTGTGAGTACAAGCCCATTTGCATTTTGGCCAGTGGTCCTGTTTGGGTTTGGTTGCCAGATGAGCATCACGGTACAGGGAAGGCAGGGTAGGTAAAAGAAGGTAAAGGCTAGCGGGGTCGGGGGGAAGGGGGGTGATGGTAACAGAGAATCTCCGGGAGGCCTTTTCAGGCCTTTGTCTAGGACTTCTCTTTATCCTTGAGAAACCTCCAGAATGCTGGCTGCTAAGTAGCAAGAGATGTGGTTGACGGAGTGGGGATCTGTGGGGTCTGGAGCCTGCCTCTCACTTGTGGCCCGTTGCAGATCAGCTGGACTGTGTCGTCTTCATGGTCCGCTCCAGCACTTGCATGCTGTGATTCTGTAAGCCTTTGGCCCCAGAGCTCTCTGTGGCTTCTATTGTCTTGGAGTCAAAGACCACTCTGTTAGAATCCTAACTGACCACTTTGTAGCTGAGTGACCTTGAATCAGTGACTTAATTATTATAAAAGTCAGAGGAGGTAATGTGCAGGAAGCCACTTTGAAAGCTGCTAGAACAGTAGTAGTTGCTGGGGAGAGGGCTGCTGGACCCAGCCCTGCACCCAGCCCCGCTTCCTCCGCTTCCATTTGCTGGGTTGCCGCGTGGTGTGGGGCTTCCACCTCTTCGTTCTCTTCCTCAGGAGCTGTTTAAAAGAGATTTCCAAGACACTCTCTTTTAATTTCTGAAATAAGAGGTTTCTGGTATATCTGGCCTCTAGTTTCCATCCTTGAGTATCCTTTTTACCCTTATCAGAAAATGATATCCAGAAGCCTTGGGTGTATTTCTTAGCATCGTTTCGTGAGAGCCAGTGTAGAGAGGCTGCTGCTGCTCAGGAAGACTGAAGGGAAGTTGGTTTGTGGGCAGTTGAGCTGGTTGTTGGCTACCGTAAGCACCCTCTCTCTTAGAAATATGTTTAGACTTGGAGGCTAGCCCACAAAAATGCCTCTGTGGTGTGGTTGAATGGAAAATGAAAGGAAACAATGCTCGCTGAACCCCAGATACAATACTTGAGTAACCTGAATACTTGAGTATAAAGAAGGGCAGGCTTACCTCACTAGAGCAGGTGACACCTGTGGACTTTCTGGAGGGAGGGGACTTGGAGCACTTCCAGGGCTGGCAGTGGTAGTGGCCTGGGTTGCTGAGTGCCCTGAGCGTGTCGGGCCTCAGCATTTCCCTCCATCTTACCCTCTGTTAATAGATGGCATTTCATGTTCCCTCCCTCCAGCCGTCAGCACAGGGCTTTAAGTGTAATAAGGCAAATAGGAAGACTCTTCTTGGGAAACTAGCCAAAGGCAAGGGAGGAGGAAGGAGCTCAGAGAGGATGTGCATATGTTTAAGGAACCACTACCTGCTATAGAATTAAGTATGGTGGGATGTTGGCCGACAGAGGGTGAGGTCATAACTTGTCCACAGTAGCCGGGCAATACATTTGATGAATGACGAAAATATGATGAAAAAACAAATGGATAAAAAGGGAAGAAGGACACTGGAGGCTATGTTGAGTGAGAGTTCCGTGCTCTGGCCACCAGGTGGCCATAATTATTTGGGGGCTGGAGGAGTGGGTAAAGGGCTGGGGGTTGGCAAGGAGAAGATAATTTAAGGTCGATTACACTTACTTTTTAGGTTCTGTTCCAGAGCCTTACTCAGGATAAGTAATCAATAATTAAATGTTGAACAAACGAGCGGTTCTTAAGTTGGGTGGTTGCAATCCTAGCATGGGCTACGTGGAGTAGAAATAAACAAGTAGAATGAAACCTAGGAAAATTTGGCCCGGTTGGTGCGTAATTTTCAGAGTAAGCCCAAACAGTGGTCTCATCCTTGAGCAGAGGTACAAGTCACTCCCTCAAGAAGTTTGCCAGTTAGTGGAGGGATTTATATCATTTTTATTTCATTTCTTGGAAAACCCTGGGGGTCTTCATCAAGCTGTACTTGCTCCCTCATCACCACCGCCCACAGCAAGTCATTTACCAAGTCCTGGCCTCTCAGCTTCCTATAGAGCATTTAAAAATCAACAGCTTTACAGAGATATGTGCCACACAATAAACTGCACAGATGTATAAACCCAAGTCAAGATGAGAAACAAATTGGTCACCCCCAAAGTTTCCTCCTGCCTCTTCTGAGCCTTCCTTCCACTTGTTCCCACACCTAGCAACCACTGATCTGCCTTCTTTCACTCTAGATTAGCTTATATTTTCTAAAGTCTTATTTGGATAGAAGTAGTATGCACTCTTTTTTGCTCTAGTGTCTTTCACTCAGCAAAATTATTATTATGAGATTCATTAGTGGTCTGTATTAATAGTTTTTTCCCTTTTATTCCTGAGTAGTATGCTGTTTAGTTGACGTACCATAGTTTGCTTATTAGTTTACATGTTAATGGATATTTGTGCTACTTTCAGTTTTGGGTTGTTACAAGGAAAGCTGCTGTCGACATTGATGTGCAAGTTGTTTATGGGCATATACTTTGGTTTTGGGAGTAAATCTAGGAATGGGATGGCTTGATCATAATGGCAGGTATATGTTTAACTTTTTAAGAGAATGCCAAACTGTTTTCCAAAGTTGTGGTGTCATCTTGCATTTCCTAGCAGTGTGTGGAAGTGTCATTTCCTCTCTATCCTCACCAACATTTGGTATGGTCATTGTTTAGCCATTCTAGTAGACATCTCTGGTTTTAATTCACATTTCTCTAATGACTAACAGTATTAAGCATCTCATCACCTGCTTCTTCACCATTGTATATCTTCAGGAAATACCTTTTCAAATTTTATGCCCATTTAAAAAATTGTTTTTAATTAAATTTTGAGTTGTTAATATTCCAGGAATAAGTCCTTTATCAAATATGAGATGTGCGAGGCCCAGTATATGGCTTGTCTTTTTGTTATCTTAACAATATCTTTCAAAGAGCAGTTTTTGGTTTTGATGAAGTCTAAATGATCAGATTTTTCTTTTACGGATTGTGCTTCTGGTGTCATGTCTAAGGAACCTTCGCCTAATTAACTCAAGGTCACAAAGATTTTCTCCTGTGTTTTATTCTACGTTTATAGCTTTATGTTTTATGTTTAGATTCATGTTCCAGTTTGAGTTAATTTTTGTATATAGTACAAATATGGATCAAAGTTCATTTTTTTTGCATATGGATATCAAATTGTTTCAACACCATTCGTTAAAAGAAGTATCCTTTCTCCACTGAATTGTCTTTGTACCTTTGTCAAAAATCAGTTGTGCGAATGTGTATGGATCCATTTCTGAACTCTATTCTGTTCTGTAGATCTACTTGTGTATCTTTATACAAGTACTGTACTACCTCGATTACCATACCTTTACAATAAGTCTTGAAATCAGGTAGTATTAGTCCTTCAACTTTATCAAAATTGTCTTGGCTGTTCTTCATCCTTTGACTTTCCATATGAACTTAAGAATCAGTTTGTCAGTTTCTGGCAAAAAGGTCTGTTAGGATTTTGATTGGGATTCTCTTGAATTTATAGATCAATTTGAGAGAACTGACATCTAAATAAATTGAATCTTCCTCCCTGTGAACAAGGTATACCTCTTCATTTATGTAGGTTTTCTGTAGTTTCCTTCAACAATGTTTTGTAGTTTTTAGCGTACAAGTCTTACACATCTTTTGTCAGATTTATCTTTAAGTATTTCATATTCAATTTCAAGGTCTGATTATTTGTTGCTAGTGTATAGAAATACAGTTAATTTTTGTTGACCTTGTATCTTGCAACCTTGCTAAACTTAAAGAGTCCTAGTATCTTATAAGTTTCTTCATATTTTTTTGTGTACATGATGGTGACATCTGTAAAATAAAGACAGTTTTACTTTTTCCTTACCTATCTGGATGCCTTTTATTTCTTTTTTTCATACTTACCGCACTGGGAAGACACTTCAGTAAAATGCTGAGTGGAAGTGGTGAGAACAGGCATTCTTGTTTGTTCCCACTCTTAGGGGGAAAGCATTCGGACTTTGGTCGGTTAGTATGCTGTTGTGGGTTTTTCCAATACGGTCTTTATAAGATTGAAGAAGATTCCTTCTTTCTATAGTTTGCTAAGATTTTTTTTTAATCAAGATTGGATGTGAGATTTTGCTAAATGCTTCTTTTTGCATCCACTGGAATGATCAAAAGATTTTTTTTTTTAGTGTGTCAATATGGTGGATTTTCATTGATTTTCAAATGTTAAACAAATCTTGCATTCTTGGACTAAATCTTACTTGGTCAGGATATACTGTCCTTTTTATATATTATAATAGTCAGTTTGCTAAAATTTTGCTTAGAATTTTTTCATTTATGTTTATGGGGGATATAGGTCTTTCTTCTTGTAGTGTCTTTGTCTTGTCTTGGTATCAGGGTAACGCTGACCTCATAGAACAAGTTGAAAAGTGTTTTCCTATTTTTCAGACCAGTTTGTATCAGAATTGGCTTTTTTTTTCATAAGCAGTTAGTAGAGTTCCCCAGTGAAGCTGACTGGGCCTGTAGTTCTCTTTGTGGGAAGATTTTTTAGCTACAGATTTAATTTCTTTGATAGATATAGGGCTGTTCAGGTTATCTGTTTCTTCTTGAGTGAGTTTTGACAGTTTGTGTTTTTCAGGGAATTACAGCTATGTTGTCAAATATATTGCAAAAACTTTGTATAATATTCCCTTACTATCCTTTTAATATCTGTAAACTTTTGTAGTCATTGCACCTGTCTTGTCCCCAGTATCGGTGATTTCTGTTTTTTCTCTCTTTACTGGTCAGTCTGATTAGAGGTGTATCACTTTTGTTGGTCTTCTCAGTGAACTAGTGTTTGGTTTCATTGATGTGCTCTGTTTTTCTGTATCCTGCTTCGGGGATTTCTGCTCTGATTTTATTATTTTCTTTTGTCTTACTTTACATTTAATTTTCTCTCCTTTTTCTGGTTTCTTAGGGTGGAGGCTGAGGTAATTTATTTGAGGCCTTTTTTCTTTTTTTTCCATAGACGTTTAGTGTTGTAAATTTACTGCTAAGTCCTGCTTTAGTGGCATTCTTCAAATTTTGATTTGTTTTCATTTTTATTCAATTTAAAGTATTTTGTAATTTCTCTTTTGATTTCTTCTTTGACCCATAGGTTGTTGAGATGTATGTTTAATTTCTAAGTATTTGGTGATTTTCCCAAGATTTTTCTGTGTGGCTCGAATCCCTTTTAGATTTATTGTGACTCGTTTTATAGCCCAGAATATGGTCAACCTTGGCAAATGTTCTACGTGCCCCTGAGAACAAATACGTATCCTGCTGTTCTTGGGTGGAGGGTTCTACAAGTATCAGATCCAGATGGTTGAAGGTGGTGTTTGCTTTTTCCATAGCCTTGCTGATTTTCTGTGTACCAGGTCTGTTGATTACTGAAAGGAATGTTGAAGGTTTCCAACTCTAATTGTGGATTTGTGTCTTTCTCTTTTCAGTTCTGTTGGCGTGTACTTCCTGTGTGTTGAAACTCTGCTATCTGTCACACACAGTCAGGGTTGTTGTGTCTTCTTGGTGAACTCATCACTATGTAGTGTTTCTTTTTCCCCTGATAATTCTCTTTGCTCAAAAGTCTACTTTGTCTGGTATTACTGTAGCCACTGGGACTGTCTTTTGATTGGTATTTTTGCGTGATACATGTTTTTCTATCCTTTTAATTATTTTTACTAGATTGAGTTTCCCACTAGGCTTATGAATGGTCGCACGGCAAATTTTCTTTCAAGTTTTGAACCCTCTTTGTATGGAATTAACAAAATGCCGTACTTTTTGTCGTAACTTTCTTGCTGAATTTGTCCATTTTAAGCTTGTCTTTCCTACTTTCTATGAGAATCCCGCCTTTTATGCTGCACCACCGCTGTCAGGTATTTACTGCGGGCCTGATGGAGGGACGTCAGCCTCTGCGCAGGGTGCTGGGGCTGTAGCGACACGGCCCTTCCTAGGGCAGCTATCTGTTAGTGGAGCGAGACAGACTGTAAACAAGCGTGTGCTGTGTCAGGGGTGATAAAGTGCTGTGGGGGAGAAAAGCAAAGCGTAAGTAAGGGAGATAAGAGTGATGGCTGGGTGGGTGGGACAGAAGGCCTCTCTCACCAGTTGACTTTTGGACGGAGACGTGATGGAAGCGAGGGAGGAGCTGTGTGGACGTGGGTAAAGACCACTTCCGGCAGAGGCACAGTGAAGACCGAGGATGGGACTAGGCTTGGGAGAAGAGTGTGGCTGGAACAAAATGAGGGGTGTCAGAGGTCATCCTAACCAGCTGGAACGTTGTAGAATTCTGAAATACTGCACTGAAAACTGTCCTTTAACAGCACTGTTGTCCAAACTAAACAGGACAAGGGAGGCTTAAACTTTCAGAACTGAGCGGAGTGGGGGCAGGGACCAGAGATGCTTCCTCCTTTGTGCCGTCCTCCCGCAGACCGCTGTGAAGTTGTTTTCCTTTTTTAAGACCAGGGAGCTGTATGAGGTGCCTGTCTGTACTAGTCTGGTCTGGGTGGATGAATATGAAATTCTTTCTCTTACCCAAAACTCAGGTAATTTTGTTGTTGTTTTCTGTCAGTTCTTGACCATGCAAGGTAGTCTTAGACAAGTCCCAGGCCTTTTCTTTTTCCTTGTTTGTGAAGTACGGCCGGTGGTTCCTTCTGTATCTCTTTGGTGCATTTAGTCACTTGTAAAATCCTTTGGAAAATTAGAAGATTAGTAGGTGTTTCCACACTCAAAAAAATCAGCTAATGGTTTAGAAAATTCAGGCTTTGCTGAATAGCAAATTCTGTTCTTGTACCATAATTTTACCATCTTTCTAGTATTTCCTACTGCATGTAACGTCACGTTGCTTTTTTTCTACCACTGAGCTTGTTTGGGTCCAGATTTTCACAAGAGTGTAAGGGGGAAGGCCGTCACAAAGGGAGGTGGGCGCGCTGCGGCACTGGGGGTCAGCGGGTCCGCCGGCGGTTTCTGTTTTGACAGAGATGTGTTGTGTGTGTGTGTGTGGTTGATGTCTTTATCTGGGGAGGAGTAAAGTGAAAACACTGACCAAAGTAGTGAAACCGCTGTGTTTCAGAATGCAGGATATTCACAAATTTTTATTTTATTGCAGGTATTTCTTGGTGGATTTTTATGCGCCAACAACAACTGTTGACGGCATAATGGAGTATCTGTCTCGAGACACTGATGTGATTAGACCGAATATTGTAAAACACCCTCTGACTCAGGAAGTGAAAAAGTGTGAAGGGATCGTCCCAGTCCCACTTGAAGAGAAGCTGTATTCCACGAAGAGGAGGAAGTGAGAAGATTTGCCAGATCTTAGCCTTATATTTAATTCTCTCACTTTTGAGCACCGTGGATTAATAATTTACAAGCTTGACCTTTATATAAGAGGGTGCTGCAGGCGCCACTTGATTTTTCTGAGATATTTTTAGCTCTTGATCCTCGTTGCTGTGGGAAGTAGGGGCATGGCTTGCTTAGAGCCTCTTTGTGATCTGTGGTCCCCACTTGGCTTCCTCGATTCTGTTTCCTGAATGTAATGTGTCAGGACTTTTGCCCTGCAACAACACTAACACTATTTTGAAGAGCAAAGCTTGTAAAAACTGCCTTGGGTTGCAAGCTAGTCATTCAGACTGTATACAACCATGCAAAATAAAATTTTAAGACCATCGTATTTTATGAGTAACTTTTGATCAGAGTGAAAGCGTGATTTTCAAAAACTTGGGGGGATGTGTTTTTGTCTCTTCACGTACCCCAACACTGGGCACTGTCGCCGGCCTCACAGCTCAGTCTGTCTAGAATGGCAGCAGTGTCTGGGAGTCAGGCTACCCGGTTATCAGCCCAAGTTCAAGACTTGGAGACGCTGGGGTGAGGGTGGGTGGGATGTGTCTGACCCTTGACTCCTGGGCAGTCGCTTTTCCCGTCTTCTCATGGTTGTCATTGTGGTGGGCGCCACCCTTGGTGCGGGACCTGAGTGTTCTGTGGCCATTGAGGTCTGGCCCTGTTTCCTGTCTTTCCTCTGCCATCAGCACCTGCCTCCTCACTGTCCCTCAGCCCCGGCAGACCTGTTGTGGGGAAGTAGCCACCTTTGAGTTCTGCACCCCCCCCCTTTTTCCCACTCCCCTGATGAGTCGGAAGCCAGTTGCTGTTGAGTTGGGGGAGCCCACAGAGCCAGCGGCGCCAGTGCTTTGGCCAGTGGCGTGCTGAGCTCGTAATTTAGGGGGACTTGTAAGAAGATGCATCTTTCTTTTTGTTGTTTTGATTTACTACTGATAGGTCTTTTTTTTTTTTTTTAACATATTCTGCAAATAAGACAAATTTTGAGAGTTTTCTGTCTTGGCGGGGCAGGAGTTGGGTTTGAGATGTATTTTGAGACTGTATTTGGATATGATTTATGGTTATCATATTTAGCAAATGAAAGTGCAGAATGGTCAATTAAATTTGAATTTCAGATAAATAATGTCATTTTTTCACATAAATATGCTCCAAATATTGCATGAAATAATACTTGTAGCAAAAACTGATGCATTATTTGACATTCAGTTTTACCTGGCCATCCTGTGTTTAATGTAGTAACTTTAGTGTAACTCACATAAAAGAATAAGCAATACCAAGCCAGAGACTGCCAAACTGAGAAAGAAATGAAATCAGCATCCAGCATCCTGGATTTTCAACTGACAGCAGCGGCAGCCCGGCAAGGCCGGAGACCATCGGGAGTTGCAGAAGAGAGCACAGCTGGCGTGCTCTAATTTGTCTCAGACCCTTATCCTCTCACACCAGAAAACTGATCTAGAAACTAACTGAAATTTCATTTCTGCTTAGCTCCAGATAATCTGCTCTGTGGGCCTGACCTGACACCACAGTCAGAGAATTCTCGTTTAGACAGTTCCGTATGTGGTCTCTGCCCCAGGCCTGGGAAGCTGAGGACCCAGGGTCCCGGGCTGCCGGATGGCTTCTGTGGTGGGTGACAATGAGGCTTTTTCCTGGAATCGTCCCTGGCATCTCCTCGGGCCCCTCAGAGTTGGTGAATTAGAAGAAATTGAGCAGCCTTTCCATCTTCCCCAAGCGGGGCCCCGCCCAGGGTGTCTGTCAGCAGCCCAGAGGATGGAAAGTGCCATTTACTAAGTCAAGCCTCTGGTTATGCTAATTTGTACGCTCAGACCATGTTGAAATAGAAGGGGACTCAGAGGTCTGGCTTCTACCACTTTTTAACGGTGGTGAGATGGAAGCACAGACAGATGTGCAAGCCAGGTGCCCAGGAGCCAGGAGGAGCCCAGCCCAGCTGGTCCAGGGCTTCCCTCTCTGTAGCGCTGCCTGTCCCCACCCTGGATGGTCCGATTCCTCAACTTTGCTTATCTTAAGAGCCGGGACAGCATCCATCTTCAACTTCCTCCAGAGGCACAAGGCTATAAAAAGTCTCTTTGAAGAGCAGTATTCAGTAAAGAGGGTCATTAGGAACTGTGCACTGGAAATAAAAGGGATAAAGTGGAGATTATCTGGGAAAATATGCTACTTCCTGTTTCATTAGGAGTTTCCTGCAAGCGCAGGCGCTCAGCCAGGGCTGGCGGGAACACAGCCTCTTCTGTCAAATGGTTTGCGTCCTGATGTACGTTCACTCAGGTGCTATCTGGGGGGAGTTTTCCATTTTCCTTAAAGTATGTTACGTGTGTGCTGCAGGCTGTAGGCTGTGTTGCATACATTGAGGCTGTTACCTGATTTAGTCCTCTCAGCAGCTCTGTGAGGGAGTGTTACATCCCTCATAGCCGGATGTAATTTTGGCTGAAGAAACAGACTCTGAGATTTGCCCTTGACCCCACAACTACCAGGTGACAACTGGGACCTTGAACTAGGGACCCTGATGCCATGTGGTCTTTTCCATCCATAACACTGAGGTCTTTGTCTTCTGGTAAACGAGGCACCTGGGTGTCTGAGGTGAGCCACTGCCGCCGGGGTCGTAGCAGTTGTCCTCGTGGCCTGAGTGGTGCGCGCACTTTCTTCTCCTACACTTGCTCGTCCCGGGGAAATCAGGTGATGCTCTTGGGCTTCCCAGGTCATGGAGTGTTCGGAACCCTGTGGCACAGTTTAGAGCGTTAGGAAGGAGGCTGGCTAAGTAGGACAGCTGTGCGGTGTGCCAGTTCCCCTCCTTGGAAGCTCCTTGGACCAAATGAAGCCACTGTCCCTTCCCCCTGAGGCGCTGATTCATAGCTGGACCCTCAGCCACGAAGGGGTTCTTGCCCCCTTGCAGCCTGTCAGTTGCGGGTGTTTGAGTAGGGCCTGTGTGGGGGTTACCTCCAGGCTGCATGTTCGCCGTCAGAGCCAAGAGCATCAGATCCTCTTGCCCGGGGGGGGGGGGGGTCAGAGGCGCCGATTACGAGTGAAGTCCTGGAAGTGAGCAGAGTCCTAGGTCCGTGAGCAAAGATGGCCCCTGTCCTCGTGTGCTGATGTGGGGAAGGCAGGGAGGTGCGGGTGCTGCCAATATCGGGGGCAGGGGGGTTGCTGCAAAGGGAAAGAGCAGAGGATGTTGGGTAGAGGGTGGGAGACAGGGAAGCTGAGACCTGAAGGATGCAGAGCCAGTCATGTGACATGAAGCTGTCGGCAGAGGGCACAGCGCACGCTGATGCCCCGAGGCCCTGACCTGGAGACCAGAGAATGGAGGGGGCATGACAGGGAGTCAGGACGGGGGGGCACATCTGGGAGACTGGAAACCCTGAGAATAACAGATAGGAGTCTGCCGAAATGAGATGACTCGAAGCAGCACAGGAGGCCAGGTCTCGGTGGAGCTGCAACTGCTGAGCACTCCCTTCGGGTTTGTTACCTTGACTGCTTGTGGTCCAGTTCCAACAGGATTGAGCTTCCAGAAGTACTTTGTTTTTTGCATGAAGTGGGCTGAGGAAGGTAGAAAATGAGGTTGAGGCTGTGGGCCCAAGAAGCTCGTCCCAGGCATGCCTTGGAAGCTGTTTCCTGGAGACCCTTGCAGTCGCGGAGGCGTTCGGCAAGCAGCCGGGTCGGAGGTGATTAAGTCCTGTATGACTGAGCCCACAAGGGAGGACCGTCAAGCCAAGCGAGCCGTGTGGATGTTTGAAAGACCACATTTGTATTGATTGAGAAGAAAAATTTGATGAAAGGCTTAGATGTTGAAAGCACGAGCTGTGTCCATGCTGCTGGGCGAGCCTGAAAGAGTAGTTGTCTGCCCGGGCGCACCCGAGGGCGGCGGCACATGCTGTCAGCAAATGCTCGGTTTGACCCCTCCTCACGAGTCCACTAGGCAAGTCTTATACCCATTTTACAGATGGGGTGTCCAAGGGCTAGGAGAAAATAAGTGACCCTTCCCAGGCTGCAAAGGGGGGAATTGGGATTGGTGACTCGCAAGTCCACTTTGGGCCCGCTGCACCCTTCTAGAGGTGGACACTGCCAGTGCCTGCGGCCCAGGCCATGCTCGGAGGGACCTCTCCCTGGGCCCTTCCTGTCCCACACCTAGACCAAAGCCCCAGGCTTCACTCCAGGAGGAGAGGGAGTGGGTCTGGGATTCCTCGGGAGTGTGTTTAATCTCAGGTCTTCAAAGGGAAGTCCTGAGAACAACGGAAGAAACCTCAGTGTACCCTGGAGGCCAGGCCTGCTTTTGTCATGTTTTTCCAAACTGCTCCATAATTTCCCACAGAGCTTTTTTCTCCCCACATTACTCCAGGGGTGTGTTTATAGGGCACACACATGCCAGGTGCTGCCCTGGGCAGGATACAAAGATGAGTGGGCTGTGTCCCTGACCTCAAGGCTCTCACAGATAGAGGAGTTGGAAATATGCAGCCTTCTGAAAACACACCATAATAAAAGAAAATAATCGTTGAGATCCAAACCAAGTGCTATGGAAACGGAGAGCTGGATTCTTGGAGTTCCGGGGGACAGAGGGGGAGTTTCCAGCAGAGGTGGTGTTTAAGCTGGCATGGGAGCAACTAGTGCGGAGCTCGGGTGGTGGGAGATGGGAGGTGGCCAAAGTACACTGTGTTTTGGGAACACCTAGGAGCGGGCAAGTACAGTGTGATGGTGGGAAAGGGCCTGGGGTGTAGGGGAGTTCAGGGAGGGACCAAATTGCCATCTACTGGTGAGGAGGCATTTCATGGCTGCTAAGGCTTTCTTGAACTGCAGGGACCATTTCGAAGAGCCAAGAACGTACTGTGCATATTAACTTGTTATGAAATGTGCCTCCTAATGGACCAGCTGCCCCATGCTGCCCACATGTTTGTGAGAAAGAAATGATTATGCAGATTCACCGTGGAGAAGTACACAGAGGGCCGAGGCAAGGTCAGATGTCTACCAGTGGTGGACAGGGTGGACTGGACAGTGTCATGCTTGCCCAGTGACTCCTGGCTGACCGGGGTGTGCTCACAAATTCGGTGGGGGTGCGTTTGAAAAGTATGTACCATTCTCTCCCTGTGGTCTGGGCTGTTGCCATTTGCATTTGGAGAGCTCAGTGAGAGGTGGCTGCACCTGGAATCCACCTGGAAGGTCACCTGCCAACCCCTGCTTGTCTCCTGCATCTGGGAACAGGCCAGTATGGTGCTGATGGTGGAAAGTTTCCAGGGCAATTTGTGAGATTCTTGGTCACCTCGAAAACAACGTAGCAGTGGGATGAGCACAGAATTTGGGGTCAGAAGCCTCCTCAATGGGCCACGCGGTCACGGACAAGTCCTTATCTTCTCTCAGCCTCCGTGAACGAGCTGGACTCGAAGGACCCTACCCATTCTGTAAGGCCCTGGACTGAGTCCCACTGCCCGATGTGCTGAGGGGTTGTCAGTGGTTCGAGGACCTGGTACCTGGCGGGGTAGGGAGGTGGGGAAAGGTTAAGAGAATTTCTCAGAGGCTGCTTCTTCGCACACTCTTCATCTTCTGATAGAATTGCTGTTGTCTTCACGGCCTGCTGATGGGTAGCTGGAGGTGGGGGTGGGGGTGGGGGTCTAAACGGAACAGGCGCTGTACTCGATCACAAGTAAGCAGCAAAGGGAGCCCCAGAGGCCAGCACGCTCACTCGCTGGGCTTGATTGCCAGCATTCTTTTTGCTCTGAGAACAAAGCTTTAAGAGACGTGGACTTAGACCCAAACACAGGCACGAGGCATTCTATTCGTCCCCAGGAGAAAAAGGGTGTGGCGACCAGGGAGTCCCTGGGTGGTGGTGAAGTCTGGGTTTTGGAAACTGTGACATGAGCCCAAAGATCAACCCCTATATTTATAATAACAGTAACACTTTACAGTCTCCCAGCTCCCCACAACCCAACGGGGAGCTTAGCAAAAGTCAGACTGCTGAAGCCAGACCTTTGGACGGCTGCAAGGGAGCAGAGTTGTCTGCATACTGCGATTGAACCCTTTCCCCCAGAACTAACCAGCGCTATGCTGTGCCCCCTCTGTGGAAGGAAATGTGATTTCACTTCATTTCCCAGAGGAGATTTGCCCCGGGTTGATTGCATTGGGAGTGGAAAAGGCAAGGTTGTTTGGTGGACAGTGTCAGAAGTAAGGACTGTGCAAAATGGGCTCCTGACCTTTCCATTCCAAATAAGGGGGAGACTCAGTGGAGTTTCCATAAACTCATATCAGGCTAAGTGATGTGACCTGGGACTTGGCTGTGGCACTGTTTGTCCATGTGGATCCCAAGTACCTCTTTGTGGAAGGTTAGATACTGCTTTTTGGACAGAGATTACCTGGTACTGTTAACTGGTACAGCCAATTCTCATTATTCAAAGATTCTGTTTCTGTGGATTTGCCTACTTGCAAAAATTTGTTTGCAACCCCCAAATCAGTACAGTGTCTTCACAGTTATTCATAGATAGAATGGCAGAAATTTTGAGTCTCTGATGAGTCTGTTCCCAGCCAAAGTTGAACAAGGCGACTTCTTGTTTCAGCTCTTGTACTGTAAACAAGTGCCTAAAATTTTCTCGCTCAGTTTAGTGTCATGTTTTTTGCACTTGTGTGGTTTTTGTTGGTGATTTTGCTGATTAAAATGTCCTCCAAGCATAACACTGAAATGCTGTCTACTGTCCCGAAGTGTAGGAAGGCTGGGATGTGCCTGATGGAGAAAATATGTGTGTGAGGGTAGCTGGGTTCAGATACCAGTTGTGGTGCTTTTGGCCTTGTTCAATGTTAGTGGATCAACAATGTGTATTAAATAAGGTGTCTCCACACATAAAGCAAGATGATGTATTGATGAACTGACACGGATGTTGGGACCAGAGGCTTGCAGGAACCTGACCCTGTATTCCCCCTGGGAGCAGTGGTTTTGTATGATCTAAATCAGTGTTCGCAGCAACTTTATATGACAGAACTAGCACGCAAGACGAGAACTGAACTGTATTTGACTCGGGTTTGTGCTTTGTTTTTCTGTTGAGCACCTCGTTGGCATCTTCCAGTAATTCTTCAACTTTTATCTGCAGCAATGGAGATTTTTATTCCCACCAATGTTCTTACTCTGCTTGTCTGGTTTGTCTCCCACCATCCTGCCTTCCCTCTCCCACCCTCTCCTGTCTGCTAGAGAGCCAGGGGCCTTCTGTTTGAAAGGAACACTTAGAAGGTACGGCAGCAGAAGGGTTTGGTGATGTGGCCAGAAAGAGCCAGACTGTAAGAGGAGAGCCTGGACGCCGTGTCCGTCTATCTCCCAGCCTTCGAACAGGAGACTCAAGAGGGTTTAGTTAAGGCCGCGGAAAAGGATAATTAGCTACATAGTGGAGGAGCCCCCCTCAGGACTCTGTGATATCTCAAGGGTTTTCGTAACACTCTCCAAATCAAATATATTTTAATTACCTTTAAAACAACAGCAAAAAGTTGTTCACAGAGCAAAATCACGAGGAATTTAAGGTGCAGATTTTATGAAGTTAGCAGTTATGACCAATGTTTTGAAAGCATGTTCCTTTTCATATCTCTTACCAGATCTAAATAAATAGGATGGAGTAAGTTACTTAGTGTGGTTAAGCAAAATGTTAAGGAAATCTCTGTTTGCCCAGTACTCCCTTGTCCCTCCTAATCATGAAATGGTTCTGGGTTCATCTCATTGTGGTGAAATATGATGCTGTAACAATGACTGTCCTCATCTTACAGCGTTATTCATACTCTGCTTGCTTTCTTAAAACTTGCACATGGATAGATACACTAAAACATTCTCCTTAAAAAAAAATTCAAACGTCCCTAAAGGAACAGATGCTACTGTAACAAATTGAGGTACTTACCACTCAGATTGAATAGACAACTGTGTTTTTGCCATACTTCTTTCAGGTCTTTTATTTTAAAGAAATAAAATGTTAGCTATAGTTGAAATCCTTTCTTTGTACCTCTTCTCATCTGTTTCTTCCTTCCCAAGTGCTTGCTTTGGCAGCACATATATTTCTTCCTTCCCAAGAGGGAGCCATCCTTCTCAAGTCAGTGTGCACCATTTACATCCATCTTTTATGTTTTATTCCATATATATTTGGTCATAATTTGTAATATTGCTTTGTGGATTTTTAATGAACCAACTGGATTCATGATACGGAAGCTTCAACAACATTTTTTTTTCCCCATCCAACACGATCTTCTTGAGATCTGTCATATAGATCCAGAGCATTGATTTCTGCTGTCCTGTAAGGTGCCCTGTGTGACTGCAGCACACACTTTGGCCATTTGCCTCTTAATGGGCATGTCCAAGTTTACAGTGTTTCAAGCAAAGCTGAAGTGAACCTGTTGGCAGATAACTCCTGGGGCGTGGTGTGAGTGTTTCACTAGGCATCGAATTCCTGGTTCATTGGGTATTTCCATTTTCATCTTTACTAGTTACTGACAAATTTCTCTCCAGAGTCTTTGCACCAATTTACACACCCAACAGCCAGATCTGAGAGATCCTGCTTTCAACTCCCCCCGCCCCCATATATGGTATTAATCATGTTAAAAAAAAAAAAAGAAAGAAAACTTTGCCAATCAAGTGTCAAGAGCTGTCTCTGTTTTAAACTTACATTTTCTCTATTAATAAGCGTGAACTTACAGTCTGGTTTTTCCCCCATTATTTGCTTTTTTATATACTTTGCTAATTTACATCCTGGGTTGTCTGTCATTTTTCTAATCTAAGAAAACAAAGGCGATGCTTTCTGTACAAGTGCAGTTCAAATGAAGGCCTAGGACCCTGCCCTGGCTTCACTCTGCCACTGGCAGGAGTGAAGAGGGGGCCCCAGATTCCACATGCTTCTGGCAACACTCTCTTTCACTCTTGCCTTCCCCCCTTCTCTGCTCCCTCCTGCCTGGCTCTGCGACCTGCCTGGAGAGCTGGGAACCAATATGACGATGGCTATTGCTCTGCTTTATGAGAGTCACCATGGGAAGGCCAGGATCTCCACATTGTCCCTCACCCTCAGGAACCCAATCCCCATTGAACTCAGAATATAACCGTCTTCCAGCCCATCTCCTACCCTGAAACCTGCTCTCTGTGCCCCTCCTCAGCTGTTCTAAAATATTTCCCTCCTCTTGTTGCCCCAACTGAAACTGGGGTCACCCTGGATCCCTCTTGGTCATGGCTGTTTTCTCTCCCATAACATTTTTCCCTCTGGGCCTGGAGGCAGAGTAGGTGTCCTCCTTGGCCGCTTGCCCCATCCAGACCATTGCCCCTCCTGTCCTAAATCCCCTAGACTTGAATCTCACTTAAGGACCCCTGGCCACACCCTCTTGTTCTTTGACGACTTCAGCTCCTGGCTCACTGTTACTCTTTCCACCCACCTGCGTGTGATTCTGGGTGATTTCTTTATCCATGCAGGTGATCCTTTCCAGTACCCTGGCCTCTCCGTTACCTGATCTCCTCCCCTCCGATGGCCATGCCATCCACCCTCCCTTTGTAAGCTGCTCCCTGGTTATACCTTAGACCTTGTTAATACCAGTAACTACATCACCCGGCATCTCAGTTTCAAGCTTTCCACTCCCACCTTCCAACTCACTCCCTCTTGTAGCCCGGCTGCCACAATCCATTCTGTCAACCCCACTGGGACCTGCCAACCAATCCTACCACCTTTCCTTGGTGTCTCTTCTCCCTCACACCGTCACTTCCCTTGCTAATCCAGCTTAAGTTCCATCACTGTGATCACTCCTTCACTCTCTAGATCCTCTCACTGATTACAGTCAGATACTTCACCCATTCTGTGCCTGCATGTGTACAGCTGAATGTGGCTGGAAAGAAACCGTCTGTGCTGCCTGGTCTCTGAGAGACCACACACGGGCCTTTGATGCCTGGCAATGCACCACCTCCCTAGTCCATTGACTCCCCACCTCCCAGGTAAATACTTCCTTTTTCCCTTGTCAAACTTCTAGTGTCTTTTTGCCCCAGTTCCACTCTCAGCTGATGACCTCACTCCCTATTTTACTGAAAAAATTAAGGCAATCATAAGAAAAGTTCCACAAAAGCTCAAACCACACCTACTATCCTGCTTGCATCTGTAACTGCATCCTTCAACCCCCATCCTGGGCGGATGGCCCGTGATGCTACAGAGAGCTCACGTCTCCCCTGTGCCCAGGGTTCTGTCTCCTTGTGCCTACTGGGGCATCACCCAGCAAATTTCACCCCCTCCCTCCTGCATCATCCAATTTCCCAGACTTCTGGTCGTTCTTATCAGCAAAAACATGCTGTTCATTCTCTGGGAAAAAAACTCAAAAGGGTTATCTCTACTAGTCCTTTCTTCTCTTTTCGGTCTCCCTAATGAAGATAATAATGAAAGGAACAAAAAGAGGTCCAGCCTTTTGTACTGAAGCCCATCGCCTACGCCTGCCCCTTGAATTTGCTTCTGCCCCCACCCCACTGTACCACTGCTCCTCTGAGCCCGGATTTCACTCTGCCATCAGAGACACTGATACAGTTGCTCACATCCTCCCCCTTGAAATGCCCTCCTCTCTTGGTTTCTAGGGCATCACAGACTCTGCTCCTGACTCTGGTTTCCTCTGCAGACTCTTTGCTGGTTCCTCCTCACTTTCCTGACGCTTAGTGTTGGGATGTTCCAGGCTCAGCCCAGACCTGCTCTCTGTCTGCTCCCACTCCTTTGCTTCCCAGGTGATGTCATCCGCTTTTCTGATGCTAAATATATATTTGTATGTAGACCTTGAGGCATCCTGGGCCCCTCACCTTCCTCCACATCCCCCATCCAGTACCCGCAGTAACTCCTGTCTTCTCACCTTCAGTAGGTATCTAGAATCCCACTGGTCCAAACCGTACCCTCTCTCTCCTAGACCATAATAACTTCTTTATTAGTTTTCTGGGGCTGCTGTAACAAAGCACCAGAAACTGGGTGGCTTAAAACAACAGAAATTTATTCTCTCACAGCTCTGGAGGCTGGAAGTCTGAAACCAAGGTGTCAGCAGGGCTGACACGCCCTCCAAAGGCTCTGGAGGAGGATCCTTCCTTGACCCATCTGGCTTCGAGTGGCTCGTGACGTTCCCTGGCTGCGGCATCGCCCAGTGTCTGCCTGTCTTCAGCGGCCCCTTCCCTGTGTGTCTGTTTCCTCCCCTCGTCCTGGGCTTTTGATGCAGAGCCCACTGGGAGTCCAGGAGGATCACACCTCCAGATCCTTGATGAATTACATCTGCAAAGACTATTTCCAAATAAGGCCACATTCTGAGGTGTCAGGTGGACATGAATTTGGGGGGACACTATTCAGTCCACTCCACCCCCTTGTGAACCCCCTCTTCCTTCTCTTGGCAACCACTGCTCTGACTTCAGCCCCACGGCTTGAGCACATGGCTCCTCTGCTTAAACCCTCCAGAGGCTCCTACTTCACCTGCAGTAATGGCCAATGTCCTTCTAATGGCCTATAAAACCTGGCTGGTCTGGTCACCCTGTCAACCTCCCACCTGATCTGCCCCGGACTTTTGTTCGGTCAGTGCCCTCTGCCTGCCTGAGCCCTGCCTGCAGTCTTCTTATCTAACAGACACACATCTGACATTTAATACGCCAGGCCCAGTTCTAAGTATTTTATGAACATTTACTTGCTTAGTTCTTTTAGTTTTCTCAACAACCTTATGCCATGGGTGCTAACACCCCTCATTTTCCAGTGAAGGAAATCCAGGTACAGAGGAGTTAAGCAATTCTCCTAAGGCCACACAGCTAATGGTCCTAACAGGGGCACAGCACCACCTCTCCTTCAGGCCTTGGCCAAGTGTCACCCTCCCAGTGGGGGCTTTCCTGACCCCCCTGCTTTCCCCACCTCCTTCCCCTGCTGTACTGTTCACTGCACTTATTTTGCCATCTGATGTATATTTTATTTACTTACATCTACACTGTCTGTCCTCCCCCCCACCCCCCAGGGGGAATATAAGCTCCAGTGGGTATGAATTTTCTCTGGCTGGTTCGTGGATGCATCCTCAGCGTAGAGGGTGCCTGACCCACTGCAGTCAGATGAACAAAGAGGACTTTTCGGAGAGAACATGGCAGATTTAAGTTAGTGCCCTAGGCTTTGAAAGCCCCCGTTCTAAGAGCGCCAGCTTCCACAGCCCTGTCTTCCACGTGTCCTGGGTGGAGAACAGATTGGTCCAAAACTGGATGAAGATTAGTCAGGATGAGTACAGCGAAGTACCTGTAGATGTAAAATCACAAACTTCGGAGGCTGGGTTCGCTGCAGGTAGTGAAAGACTCCTGGCCTGTGGCCCAGCAGTCCCACTGGTGGGCGTTTACCGTGAATCATGATTGGCACACAGCGGATAGTCATCAAATTCCTTTAAGAAAATCAAAACATTGAAAATCACCTCAATGTTCTACAGTAGGAGACTAATTGAAATACATTGCATACAGACTTGCTAACATGGACTTACCACCATTACAGAGCAGCACGAGGAAACGGCTATGATCTATTGATAGGAGCAACGTGAAATTTAAACAATGTCTAATGTGTCTTAGATACAGAGACTTAATAGGAAAATAAAAAAGGTTTGCACCCAAAAAGAGAACCGGCTTTACCAGGATAGCAAAAAATATAGAGATGAGTCAGTATATCAATGAGAGCTCACAGATAGAACAGAAAAATCAGTGTCTCTTGGCATAATTTTGAACACAGAAACATCATCAGGTCGGCACCAACTTGCAAGAAAACCAGCCAGCATGAGGGTCACCCACGAGGGAGGGCTGGGTGTGCGTCAAGCCGGCGAGTCTAGGGTGACGGCCAGCCCTTCCGCTGGCGATCTGCTGGCAAACCCCCCGTGGGGGCCCAGAGTGTCCCGGAGAAGGTCCCTGGTGTAAACCTGGGTGGACTCAGAAGATGAGACAGAGGAGAGGCTGTGGTTTGACCACAAGTCTTCCTGGGAACGCCTCTTGAGGGCTTGCTGGTGTTTCCCACTCACCGGGCTGGTTTCTCTTCAAGCTGAATAAATCGGTGTTGGTAGATTCATTTTAGTTTGCTTCCTAAGCCAGTCTGAAGTGTTGCTAGGACTTTTTCTCAGACTAGGAGCTGCTTGGGTTGTCGTGATGGTGACGGTCTGATGCTGGGAAAGAGTGAGACAGCCCTGAGCAGGGGGCGAGTGGGGGCCCCCGGCTGTCACTGGATGAAAGCAGTAGCTTAACGGCGGTACAGGACAGTCTGAGTGAGTCTTTAAAAAAAAAATCAGGAGAAAAAGACCGGAATGCTGAGTGCCAACATACCAGCCGTAGTTGACTCTGAGAATTGTGATGATGGGTATGAAAAAAATAAATAAATAAAGGGCTACGTGCTGACGAACATAGTAGAAATATTTCCAATAACAATGAAGAAAGACTGAGCAAGAAAAACAGCATGAGAAACAACCTAAAGGGTCCTCACAGCAACCTTCCTACTTGGCAGATGCCTGATTCAGAGAGAGCTCACATGGCGCGGGGCATGGTGGACCTGGTGTGTGAAGTCATCATCCCTGGGGGCTTTATTCTGCTCTTCCTGGTCTTAGGAGAGACCCAAGAGGGCTCAGTGAAGCACAGCTAATGACAGAATTAAGAAGATAATAGCAGTTTGGATTATTTAGCCTAAAAGAAATTATGGCCTAAAAATTGCCTGAAGTAAGTCAAGAGGTTTCAGATGAAGACACTGATCAATTGTAAGCCATTTTCACAGAGGACAGAAGAAAAAATGGCCTCAAATTGATTAAGAAAGAGCTTGAAGCAGAGATCCTTGCCAGGGAGGCTGTTGAGAGCCAGCCTGGGCAGACAATGGGCTTGCTCAGTCCGAGGAGAACTAAATATAGGAAACACCATCTGTTCTGGAAGGTCCAGGGAGACGTTCCAGAAGGTTCCTTGAAGTTCCAGCCCTATGATGTCTCGATGAAGGTATAAGCTCACAGAATCTATTCCTGAACAACCTATCCTGGAATGCGAAGTGCCTGTGTTTTTAGCCAGGGCTGGTCTGGGGAGAGCCGGTGGCCATCTGTGTAATGAGAGGGCTGCCAAGTTACCATTCCTCCCGCCGAGTCATGCTGTCTGAAGTTCTCCCAGGTGCCAATCACGGGCTTGGTCACCAAGAGCCCGATGGAGCACGAGTGATGCACTTACAGGCTTCTTTCTTCTTCTCTTAAGGTCAAGTAGGAACGAGTGTGGAGATTTTGAGATAACTAGTTTAGAGTTTCTCTCTTTTAGGAATTTTCAGGAAAAGTATCCAAAACATAGAAACAAGGCAAAAGGGCATGTCCTCTGAATGTCACATGGAGCCATTGTTTGACAGGCTCACCCCAGGATCACTTAATTCTTGAGGACAATCTACCTGTGTTTGACTTAACCATTCGCTGGTTGATAAGCCCAGACACAGTAAAGTTCCATGTTCAAGCATCAATTTCTGTCCCTAATGAAAAGATAACGACGAAGGCTATGTTTTTATTCCCATGAAGGGCATTAACCAGTTTTGTATCTACCGTACGACCCCGCAGTCATTCTAACATTCTGTTTGGTTTCTAAATGCCAGTAAATTCTGCAAGTGCTCTTTGAACCATCTTTCCTGTCCTACTGGTTTGCCCATTTTCATGAGTTACATAAATCTTGGACTCATGTCACATGTTCATTTTATGTCTGTGTGGGAGTCATGGGCTTAACTTTTTGAAACTTAATACTTTGAGAGAGGAAGGAGCAGAGACACCATCAGGAGAATGACAGTGATTGCTGTCTGTATAGATGTTTATACGGTCCTTCTTGGAAGGAGAAGGATTCGTCTGTTCCCGTGTAATCCATGATTAGCCAATCCTTGGTGAGTAACTGAATTTTTTCCAACCTTAACAGTTAGCTGAGAGTGAGGTCTGCAGGACTGGGTCTAGGTGAAGCCGGTGCCTCCAGGATGGAAAGGAGTGAGTTCTGAGTGATCGAATAGTTAAGACTTTGAAATGGGAACCCTGACAGATGCAAACGTCAAACTGGGGAGTCGGATTTCAGAGGCAGAGGGGTTCAGGGGACGTCAAGGTCCTGATGTGATTTGGGAGGTGAGCGAGGCAAGGGCTGGGCTCCCTGGAGTAGAGGACCGAGGCAGAAAGCGGCCCTGAGCCCGAGGAGCCACCCGTGGGGATGTTAACTCCTCCCTGATGGTGACAGACCCTGGAGGTGGCAACAGGAACTCCGGCCCTGTGACGCTGGAGGGAGTGGGGTGCGAGGAGGGGAGCCAGGTCTCAGCCTCGGCCAGAAGGTGGAGGGACGCGGAAGGGCCGAGGGTGACAAAGAAAGGCTCCTTTAAACAGAACGGGACAGGGGGTGAGGGCAGGGATGCCACACAGCTGTGGGGAGTTCAAGGCTCTAGGAGGGGACTGGAGACTAGGGGAGCGAACTTTTCGGGCTGTGCCCAACAGTTCCCTGGTGACAGGCACCGATGAAGGAAGTCAGCCATGCGAGGCTCAACCATCCTAAGGGCGGTTTGTCGCGTGGGAGACAAACAGGCAGCGTCTGAGTGAGGTCGCTGCCTGCCCTACCCCAAGGCACAGAGACATGGGGAAACCTCGGACACCACCTGGGATGCTGCTGACGTCTCATCCTGCACGTTTCTCAGAAAACAGCTCCTCCATCTCGCAAGGAAGGGTCCGGGGACGGGAAAGCGGAGGAGGCGGCGACCCGCCACTCATGCCTTAGGAGGCAACACATGGCCCTGGCGGCCTCGGACCTGCGGGGCTGGAGTTCACCCTGGGACGGCAGGCTGGGCGCTGCGGGACTCCGCTCCCCGCGCCCCGGGGCGGCTAATCCGTCCCTGTCCGGGGTCCCACCCGTGGAGTGCCCGGGGCCCCCACGCGAGGGGCCCGAGCCCTCACAGGCACCTCCCACATAAACCAAAAGGCCACCCTTCCGTGCCCGCGTTGTGCGGCGGCCATTCCACTCCATGGGTGTCTCTCTTCACAGCTGCAAATTCCAGTTTTATCTCTGTTGAGTTTTCAAACCTGTTTACTTTTGATTACAGTTTGGTTTTGAAAGGGAAGAGGCACACACGACCCAGCTCCCTGTTTTTTTCTCTTGGATGGAATAACAAAGCTTATTTATGGTGGAATTATTTTTTTTTTCATTACGGCCTATTTAATTTTATTACTCTACCACCTTGTGTTTTGAATTGGATGGGGGAAGAATACGCCACTGTGTTTTTTTTTCCCTCTTGCCATTGATTGTGGAAAAAAAGTGTAGCATCCTATTAGTCATTCTGTACCACGATGGCTTTTCGCCTGTGACCAACAGAATTATATTTTACACTCAAAAGAAGTCTCTGAAGGAACACTTTCAATTCAACACGGGTGGTCATAAGATTCAAATTCTGGCCAGCCCCAGGCATCACACCCCAAGTCCACTTCCTCCCTGGTTGATGATGATCCTCTCCAAGGATTCAGTAGACTGTGGGGCGTGAAGTTTGAGCTTCAAAGAGAAGTTTGAGCATGCTGTTTATTTGGCTCTTCTTACTATGCAAACCAGCTGAAGGCATTACTTCACTACGTATTTTGCTGCCGCTCTTGGTTACAGCCACCTTGGCTCCCCAGGTTACTTCTCCATCACGCTGGCCTTTGCTTTCTTAGGCCTGGAAAGAGGATAAGAAAAGACATCTCTCCTTGGAACCAAGGAGGTTCCTTCACTGCTCAAGCAGGTTTGCAAAAGAGCTGGTCGAACGTCACCTGAAGCTTTATTACATGTTCTAAATATTAGGTTTGGATCCACATTTCTTACTATTTTCTACTGTGTTCTTACCATGTTTTCTACCATGTTGAACTAAATAGGTACTTTAAGGAGATGCTTCTGCCTCTGTCTGCATTTCTAGGAGAGAAAATGGAATCACAGGGGAGGAGGCTTGCCTTGCCTGAAATCCCCACAATTTAAGAGAAAGACTTTGATCCGACTTTATTGTTTCCCTGGTACAAATGAAAGGGAATCAGATGCTCTCCAGGAAGGAGGTGGGGATGCCGAAGTCCCAGTTTCCCGTAGTTTACCTGTTCCTCGGTTACCTTAAAAAGCATCCTACCAACGTGGAGAAATCAGAACCCCCACGCACTGCTGGTGGGAATGGAAAGCAGTGCAGCAGCTTTGGTAAGAGTCTGGCAGATCCTCAGAAAGCTGGACAGAGAGTTACCACAACTCAGCAGTCCTATTCATAGGCATCTACCCAGGAGAACTGAAGAACTTATGTCCACACAAAAACTTGTACGTAAGCGTTCACAGAAGCATTATTCACAATAGCCGAAACGGAGATACAGCCCAAGCATCCTTCAACTGATGAATGAATAAATACCATGTGCTATATCCATACAGTGGACTATTATTTGGCAGTAAAAAAAGAATTTTAATAAAATCTGTAAGCCGAAAATAAAAATAAATCATTGGGGCGATTTTTTTACTTCAAATCAAGGAAACTAAACATATAATAATAACAATAACAATAATAATAATAATAATAATAATAATAATAATAATAATAATAATTTGTTTCTTATAGTTACTATTCTTACATATCTCATTTGATTTTCCTAATAACCTTCGAAAATAGCTATTATCATTTCCATTTTCAGATGAGGAAATCAAGGTTCAAAGAATACTTTCTGAAGCTCCCAGCTCTTCTGTCTCCAAAGCCTGGTCCTTACAGCTTCTGACGTGCAATGCCCACCATGTAACAGGCACCAATGGTGGCATCTTCAGAAGTGTGTCATCTTCTGTGGGATACACTTGACCTCAGGCTGGCAGAGCAGGGTGGGGTTAATGGTGGAAAGAACCAGTTACAGTGTGGTCTCATGTTTTTAGACAAATATTTTGGAAGAGGCAGGGCCCACAGATACGTGCAATTTTCTGTAGTTCTGATTGGTACAGTTCCGGGTGGTAATTAGGTAACAGATTCAGGCACCAGCAAGTAGTTTTGCTCCTGTATCCTGAGAAGGACTGTGGGCGCAGTTCTGAATTCATGGACAGGAGGAAACTTTGTAATACATTAATTCATTCACTCATTCCAATTACTCCTGGGTAATTCTTTTTCTATCTGTGGATCCGTCTGGGTCTGAAGCAAGCTTCTTGGATCCATGGCTAGAGAGCTTTTCTAGTTTGGTTTCTGGAGACAAGTCACCCTTGGT
Organism: Camelus ferus; assembly: GCF_009834535.1. Lineage (NCBI taxonomy): Eukaryota > Metazoa > Chordata > Mammalia > Artiodactyla > Camelidae > Camelus > Camelus ferus. Next base: position 9,780,223 of record NC_045696.1, on the reverse strand, counting down.
AATTCCTGGTTTCATGCCAGTGGCTCCTTCTAGCTCCCAGCCTCTCCTGGCCCAGCAGCCTGGGCTCCTTGTTCAGTCCAGACCCCCAATCCCTGCCCAGATGTCCAGACCTATGTTTGACTCTGTAAGGCTTTAGACTGTTTTTAATACTTTAGCTACTGTTCACTGCTTTATGTCACCCCCTTTTCTCTGGTTTCTCTCTGTTTGGTTTTGAGATCGGCTCTGTAACAAAATTCTGTTTTTGGATTTCCATCCATTTGGGGTAGGATGGCCTTTCTCATCATGTCAGTCTTCCACATCGACTAGACTGTCTATTTATTTTTACCTTTTCCTTTGGGGCCTAATTGTGATGGGCTGGATGTCTGTGTGCCACTCCCCACCAACAGTTCACATGCTGAAGCCCTACTCCCCAGTGTGATGGTATTAGGAGGCGGGGCCTTGGGGAGGTGATTAGGTCATGCGGAAAAAGCCTTCATGAATGGGATTAGTGTTCTTATGAGAAGAAATAAGAGAACTCTCTCTCTCTCTCCCCCACCTCCCTCTTCCTGCACCCGGTGAAGATACAACGAGAAGACAGCCTTCCATAAGCCAAGAAGAGAGCTCTCACCAAGAGCTTGACTATCTGGCCCTCTGACCTTGGACTTCAGCCCCTGGAACTGTGAGAAAGAAACATTTGTTGTTTAGATTTCCTAGTCTATGTGTTCTGTTAAAGCAGCCTGAGCTAAGACATTAGTCAGTCAATTTTTGCAAAACCATTTCCAAGTGTTTGAAGAGAATTTGCTTTCTAAATTTAGCCTGAAGTTCTACACAGATGTATGACTTGTGGCTTATTGGTTGCTCGGTTTCCCCAGATCTTTTCTTGACCTGGTAATTTCAAAGAGAGTTGCTGAAGTATCCTACACTGACTGTGGATTCATCTGTTTCTTTCACTTTGGAGAAGTTCTGCCCTATATATTTAGAAACAGTGTCATAAGGAATAGATAATGGTTCATGACTCTTTTTCTATTTGGAGTTGTACCTATTATTATAAAATACCCCCTTTTGTCCTATTTAAAGCTATTGGTCGCAAATTCCACTTCATCTCCTCTTCATGTTGCCTCTGCTTTTTTGTTTTCTCTTGCCTTGTATGTTTTCCCATCTCTTTTCAAGCTTTCTTTGTAATTTTGTTTGGCTCCTTCTCATAAATAGCATATAACAAATAGTGCTTTAAAATTCTATTTCAGAATATTTTTCATTCAGTGGAGGAATTTAATCTAGTCACATTTATTGAGATGTCTCAATATCTTTGGTCTTATTTTTTCACCTTATCTCTTTTTTCACTATTTATTAAATTTCTTCTGTGTCCTGTTTTTTTTTTACTTTCTTTATTCTTCCTGGATTAGTCAGTTTTTAAAAGAATTCTTTCTGCCCATCTTTCCCCCATCCTTGTTGGTTACTGGAAGTTCACCTGTGTTATCTCTTTAAAATAATTTGATTTTTCTTAATCCAGAGAACTCCTAGTCTTTTCTCAAAAATGGGATGTGGGTAGTATATTTATTTAAGTCCTTGCAAAGTCCCAAAGTGTCTTCCTCTGGCCTTCCGGATGCAAGATATTGGCCAAGCAGAGGGATCTTGGATCAGAGTCTTATCTCTCAAAAGCCTTAAACCTGGCTCCATTGCTTCAGGGTTCCAGCTGTTTCCAGTAAGGACTCTGGTGCCATTCAAACTCCCTTCCTTAGGTAAATAATTGCTCTTTGTTCTCTAGTAGCTGGAATTTGGGAATTCACCAGATTTTGTCCAGGTGTGACTCTTTTTTTCAAATTTCATTTTATTTTTTGCTATTCAAATTATTATTTATCTTGCTTGGCACTTGGAGTTTATTTGCCTTCTGGTTCAAAAATTGGTCTTTATTGAGTTCAAGGAGTGTTTTCTTCTATTTGCTTTTCAACTTTGCTTCTCCATATTGTTTTTCTCTCCTTTTCTGGAGCTCTCAATATTTAACAGCTAATATTCTCCCACTGTGCAGTGTTCTTGAATATGTACTCCCTTGCTCTCATATTTTATTCATGCTTTTCATTTCATTGAATTTTTGCTCTATGTTCCAGGGTCAGTCAGGTCATTGATCATTCAGATCAACTTGTTTACTGGTGCCATCACAAGAAAGGTCAAGGCTGAGGGATGGAATATAAACTTTTGCCCTAATTGCTTGGGGATGGTTTACACCTGGAAGGCAAGAGGATCCAAAGCCCCTTGATGGGGAGATTACCTCAGTAAAGGGGCAGCTTCAGATTCTGAGGCGTTTTCAGACTGACCAAACCCAGGATGAATCCAGTTTCCAGAGGAAATAGCAGTGTTGACAGTTTTGAAGCTGAGTTTACCCTTTGATCCTCTTGGTTATTTCCTGGAAACACATCTTTTCTCCCTTTGTGCTCTGTTTATGGGCCCACAGACTTGCTCATCCTCCACCATGTGCTCTGAGTATTGTTACCTTTTGTCCCTGGTCAGCTTTCTCCTGCGTCTGTGACCTCCATTCTCTGTCCACCTGTGTTAGTCAGCTCAAGCTGCCATGACAAAATACCACAGAATGGGTGGCTTAAACAACAGACATTTATTTCTCACAGCTCTGGAGGCTGGAAGTCCAAGATCAAGGTGTTGGCAGGGCTGGCTTCTTTCAAGGCCCCTCTCCTTGGCTTGCAGACGGCCATTTGCCCGCTGCGTCCTCATGTGGTCTTTTCTCCGTGTGTGTGTGTATTCCTGGTGTCTCTGTGGGCATCCAAATTTCCTCTTCTTTTAAGGAACCGATCAGATTGGATTCGGGCCCACCCTAACACATCATTTAATATGAATTGCCTCTTTAAAGGCCCTGTCTCCAAATATAGTCACATTCTGAGGCACTAGATGTTAAGGGTACAACATACGAGTTTGAGGGCCACAATGCAGTCCTTAACACACCCTTGGAGCGCAGTGCAGGCTTGATCTGTTGGTGCTCCTTAAGGGTTTGTTGAGTGCCTAAATGAAAGCAATTTGTTCTCTTTCCCTAATTTGATCTTTGAGCAAGTTGTGATGCGGTGAGATGGTAAGTGCTTTCTTCAGATAAATTAAATGAACAAACTCCTTATTGTCTATTTTATGCTTAGCCAGTCACATTTTGTGTAAGCGACTCTAAAGTGGTGTAAATACATGATCCTTTCTTTTTTCCTCCCCCCAAAGAGCCTCCTATTGCATGGTAATGAAATGAGCTCTATGCCTGAGGTCAGATTCAGCCCATAGGCTTTGTGGCAAAGCCACTAAATTTCTCACAACAAGCCTGTGTTTGTCTCTGGTCTACGGGGATTTGAATCTGTATTATTGCATGCTGGATCTACCTGCCTTGGGAATTTAGTTCCTTTTTTACATATTAGCACACTTTCTCTGTTTAATCATGTTTCCTTCCATGCTCTGCCTCAAGCTCTGACAAATTCGAGTTTTCCCAAAGGCGCAGAGAAGTGTCTTATATTGATTGTGTCTGTTATTTGCGGTTGTTCCTCTAGTGTATAATAACGGAAAATGGAATTAAAATTTTTTTCCTTTGGCTATTTTTATTCTTTTGCATTCTTAATTTTTGTATTTTGCTTTCAGTCTCCTCACTGAATTTTTGATCTCTGAAATAGTGATTTTAAATAGCTATCTTACGGTATATGTATCCATGACCGAATTTGTTGCCAAGTATACAAAATGAATGGATTCCTTAATCAAATGTTAAATGCCTACATAGCAGAGTTTACGTACAGAACTGAGATGGAGATCCGGAATTGGATTCCATCATGGATACCAACAAGATGACAGCTTCCAAAGGACTTAGAATTTCATTGAATTTAACAGTTTACCAATGCTGCCTAATGAAACAAATATGATTCTCTTCTGCGCATGGTCTCAGCAGCCAAGAGAAGTTCATGTCCTGGCCATTCTAAACTACTTGTTACGACCCACATTTCTACACTCTGGTTCTTTTCTGGCTCTTGAGCATGACTTTTTGTCTGCTGAGAACACTCTTCCTCCTGTGCTCACTGGGAAGCCTTCTCTGATCCCAGACTAGCCTACGTGCTCTTCAGGGGCTCCCAAAGCTCCCAGCTGCTCCTGCTGAGCAGGTATAACGTTGATTTGCAAGCAGCTATTGCTATGTCTGTCTCTCCCTTTTGACTAAAAGTCCTTCTGTGTCATGCACCTCTTGGGAAGCTGATGTAGCCTATGGATCCTATCTTAAAATTGTGTTTTTAAGTGTGTGAAAAAAAACCACACTGGGTTCTGGTTCAAGGCAAAATGGAGTAAGTGCATTCCACTCTGTCTGAAAAGCAAATGGTAGTTGGCAGACTGGTGAAGAAGACAGACTCTGAAGTATCCCTGAACATGTTGTGAGTTACTGTTTTTCCCCTTCCAGAACCCCCCAGCCTAGATCCAGCACAGCCCTGAACCCAGGAATGGGCACTGGTGCCTATAAAGAGAGCCCCACCCAGGTCCTGCCCTAGGGAGCAGGAAGGAGGTCCCCTAATACTAAGAAATGGTGGAGAAATCCCCTGCTTTGTTTTGTTTTCCTTTTCTCCATCCTCTTGTGCCCAGACCCCAAGCAATCCTGTGGTGTCAGGGACATGAGAGCTCACAGGATCCTAAAATTGAGTGAGGAGAATCTTCCCTCTGATCAGGGGAGCTTGGTCCCAAGAGTGCAGGGCAAACTCTCAATTTTTTTTTTCCTTTTATGTCCTCCACTACTGTGTCCCTGGACACAGATGCAGTTGTGGGAAATGCATAGAAGAGCAGGCTAAGTAAAGCCCCAGCTTTTTTGGCCAGGGGACTAAAAAGTTGAGCCCCTGGGGACTGGAAAGTACCAGAGAGAAGGAAGAGCCAGGGAAAGCAACCCCATAAAGTTGTTTATGAACTTCTCGGCTCACCCCTGAGAAACACAAGAATAGACCTGACCTCAAATAGCATACCATAAATTCTGAGAACTGAACTACAAAATAGACCATTGCCCAGGTTTCAGACTGGCTACTGGATAGTGTACACAGGAAAGAGCTGAAATCTTGGGAAACAGGACTTATATTAGAACCCAAACCATGGAAGACGGGTTGGAACATGTGACCTGAACTCAACCCGGTAGATTCTAATTAAAATACAAACAAACAAACAAAATACTCCATAGGATTTAGACAAAAATCTAGAGTCTGGTAACATAGTCATCAAGATGCAATTAAAAATTTCTCAGCACCTATGAAGAATTGCGATAATCTCAATTTGTATGGGAAAAGATAGTCAACAGAGACCAATGCTTAGATAACACAGAATTTAGAACAAGTATTATAAAAATACCCCAACATGTAAAAGCAAACATTCTTAAAATGAATAAGGAGATTAAAAGTCTCAGAAAAGAAATAAAAGATATAAAGAAGAACCAAAAGGAAATTCAAGAGTGGAGAAATACTATAGCCAATAAAAAAATCTCACTGGATGCAATTCAATAGCAGAATGGAGCTGAGTCAGTGAACTTCAGTTTAGATCAATAGAATTGATAAAATCTGAATAATACAGAGAAAAAAGACTAAAAGTAAAAAAGAACAGAGTTTCATCAGCTGGTGGGAAAGTACCAAATATTGTAACAATCTTGTCGTAGGAGTCCTAAAAAGAAAGGATGTGGCGCATAGAAAATGTATGAAGAAAACAATGGCTGAAAACTTGTCAAATTTGGAGAAAGACATAGACCTACAGACTAAGAACTCTAAGAAATCCCAAACGAGATAAACCCAAAGAAATCTATGCCCAGACACATCATTATCAAACTGCTGAAAACTAAAGAAAAAAAAATTAAAGCAGCCAGAGAAAAAATAACACTTATAAGGAGAACATGATTCAAATAGCCACAGCTTTCGCCAGAAGAAAATAGAACTTTTAAAAAGAATACTTTATTTTATTTTGGGGAGGGGGAGTAATTAGGTTTTACTTATTTTTAGAGGAGGTACTGGGGATTGAAGCCAGGACCTCGTGCCTGCTAAGTATGCACTTTACCACTTGAGCTGTACCCTCCCCCTTTAAATAACATTTTAAAAGAATTGTCAACCCACAGTTCTACATCCAGTAAAAATATCCTTCAGAAATGAAAATGAAATAAAGACAATCTTAGATGAAAGACACATAAGAGACTTCACTGTCACCAGCTGTATTGCTTAAGGATGAGAAATGACACCAGAAGGAAAGTTGGAACATCAAAAATGAAGGAAGAACAACAGAAATGATACATACCTGGGTAAATGTAATAGACTGTTCTCCTCTTGAGTTCTTTAAATATGTTTGATGGTTAAAGACAAAAATTACAAAAGTGTCTAGTAGGATTTTCAATGTATGTTGATGTAACAAGTACAACAGTAACATAAAGGAGGGAGGGTAATGGTACCTATATAGTGGTAATACATCACTTGAAGTTGTAAATACTGATTCTACATAGACTATGAAAAGTTAAGTATGTGTGCATTAATCCCTAAAACAATAAGTTAAAAGTTACACAGAGATATATAGTAAAAAAGTGATAAATAAGTTAAAATAGACATTTTAAAAATGTTTATATAATCTAAAAGAAAGCAAGAAAAGAGAAAATATAGAAATTAAAATAGAGAGACAAACAAAACAAATTATAAAATGGTAGACCTAAATCCTAAATACCAGTAATTACATTAAATATAAGTGGACTAAACATGCTAATTAAAAGATAGATTGTCAGGATATATTTAAAAAATGACTCAATAATATACTGTTTACAAGAAACACATTTTAAATATAATGACCTAGGTAAGCTAAAAATAAAAGATGGAAAATATAGATCACTAATCAGAAGAAAACTGGAGTGGCTAGAATAATATCTGACAAAGCAGATTTTTGAGCAAAGGAAATTACCAGGGATAAAAAGGGATAATACTTAATGATAAAAAGGTCAATTCATCAAGTAGACACACAATCCTAAATGGATATGTACCAAATAAATGAGTTTGCAAATGTGTGAAACAAAAATGAACAGATCTGAAATAAAAAACAGACAAATCTACAATCATATTGGGAAACTTCAATATTCTTCTCTCAGTAATCAATAGAATTGGCAGACAGAAAACCAGCAGGGGTATAGTACAGAAAACCCCAAAGCAAAAAAGCAAAAAAACCCCAAAAAACCCAAAACAAAACAACAACAACAAAAAACCCCTGAACAATACTATAAACCACTGGTTCTATCTGACATTTATAGAACACTCCACCCCAAAACAGCAGAATACACATTCTTCTCAAGTATACATGGAATCTTTACAAAGATAAACCAGATTTTACATCCTAAGATACATTTTTTAAAAACTTAAAGAGTTGAAATCATACAGAGTATGTTCTCTGACTATAATGGAATTAGGCTAGAAATCAATAACAGTATGATTGGAAAAATTCCAAACCCTTGGAAATTAAACAGCATACTTCTAACTAATCCGTGAGTCAAAGAGGAAGTCTCAAGGAAATTAGAAAAATATTCTGAACTGAATAAATATCAAAATGTAACATATCAAAATTTGTAGGATGCAGGAAAAGCAGTGCTCAGAGGGAAAATTATGTAATTAAAATGCTCATATTAGAGAAGAGAAAGATATCAAACCAATAGTCTAAGCTGCTCCCTAGAGAAATTAGAAACAGAAGAGCAAAATAAACCCAAAGCAAGCAAAAGACAGAGAGTAACAGAAGTAAGAGTATAAAGCAATGAAATGGAATACAATTTTAAAAACAATAAAGAAAAATCAATAAAATCAAAACTTGCTTCTTTGAGAAGTTCAATAAAATTGATAAATCTTTAAAGAGACTGGCAGAGAGAGAGCAAAAATGATGAATATTAGGAATGAAAGAGGGGTTATCATTACAGGCTCTACTCATAAATTTGACAATTTAGATAAAGTGGACAAATTCTGCCAAAACCACAAACTATCAAAACTCACTCAAGATGAAATATAGATAAACTGAATAGTCCTAAAATTATTCTGAAAATTGAATTTGTACTTTAAAACCTTCTGTAAAAGAAAGCTTTGGGCCCAAATGATTTCACTAGCAAATTCTACCAAATATTTAAATAAGAAATACAATAAATTCTACACAGTCTCTTCTAGAAAATAGAATCGGATGGGGCATTTCCCAACTCATTTTATGAGTCCAGCATTACCCTGATGCCAAAACCAAACAAAGATGGTACAATAAAAGAAAGTGTACCGAACAATATCTCATGAACACAGACGCAAAAATTTTCGACAAAATATTGACAAATATCCAGCAATACATAAGCACACAAAGAAATGTTCAACATCATTGGCCATTAGAGAAATGCAAATCAAACCCCGAAGAGATATAACTACACACCTAGAATAGCAAAATAGAATGGTGAAAATAAAAAAATACTGGCAATGCCAAGTGCTCATGACGATGCAAAGCGATTGGAACTGTCATGTATTACCAGTTTGAAATGCCAAATTGTACTACTCTGGGAAACCACTTGGCAGTTTCTCATTAAAGCTGAACACACACTTAGCAGATGACCCAGCAATCCTACACCTAGGTATTTACCCAAGTAAATGCAAAACTTATGGTCACACAAAAACCTGTACATCAATGTCTACAGCAGCTCTACTCATAATCATCAATAACTAGAAACAATCCAAATGCCTTTCAATGGGTGAATCAGTAAATAAACTGTGGTACATCCCTCGGGAATGCTACTCAATTTAGCAATAAAAAGGAATGAACTACTGACACACACAACTTGGATGAATTTCAAAGGTGTTATGCTGAGTGAAAAAAGCCAGTCTCGAAAGTTCTACATATTGTATGATCCCATTTATGTGAACTTCTATGAGAAATTTTACATGAAAAAATAAAATGATAATGACGGAGACAAATCAATGCTTTCCATCAGTGAGGTTGGTGAAGACAATGCTGTAAGTTTTTCCCACCCAAGTTCATGAACCACTTTGGGAGAAGGTCTGTGGACCCCAGGTTAAAAACCTATCCTATGCTACACGCTGTGTAGAAAATGTCTTTTTTGTATATCCTTCTATGCCCTTAGGCCCTCAATTATTTGGCAAGTAAAAGAATAAATGAATGAACACATTATGAAATGACTTAAACATATAACAATGCATTGAGAGACTCTAAAGACTTTAAGAAAAATGGACACATTTTGTTTAACCCAACATATGCTCACTGTTGATAATTATGAACTGGACTCTCTCTAATGAGTCTCTTGTCTTGTGTTGTGGTACCTGCATTGTCTCTGAGCATCTCCTGCTTCCATCATGTAGAGGAGACACAATTAAATATACAAATCCTTTCTCCAGAATTATGCAGCTGTTGTCATCAAAGATGGTAGATAACTGTCCCCCAGAAAGTACACATTGGAATTAGTGTTTGAGATTTCTCATATCCTGTAGGACAGGATTTGGTAGGTGAAGTGCTGAGACTATAATTAGATTCTGTAAATGACATCATTCAGGCTTAGCAAGAACCTGCACTGTGGGGCAGAATTGAGCCAGCGCAATACATTAGTTTGCATGAGGGGCACCAATGGGAAATTTATGGAGACCTGAAAACTAAAGTTGGCATTGGAACTGGAGAGCCCTTCTCATGCTCAGGCTGTAGCAGCCAGAGAACTCAATCACCAGAAGTTTCTGGAAAAGTTGCACAGGTTGGATGAGTTGCGAGACTTTACTGACCTTGTCATGTACCAACAACCTCTTTGGTGATCCACAGAACTGAACAAAAGGCTGGGAGAGGCTGATACCTCATTCCATTAAGTCAAGACTAAGATGCTGTTGATTGTAAGATCTACCATTATTTTATGCACTGATAAAAAAGGAAAAACACTTCCAACAGACTGTGACAGGTGCCTTTAACAACAGTCCTGAGCACCATATGAATCAATCATGTCAGATTCCTTTGAAATTAATCTTCATCTCTCTGTGAGAGCTGGCGGTGAAACAAATATTTTGGTAAAGGAAAGTAACACAGCTTGCCTGACTTCGTGGCTATCTTCCTTTCTGAGGTGTCTAAGGCACTTGGTTGTTTCTTAGCAAGAAGATGTGGACTTGCGATCATTCCTTTGTGACAAATACTCTTTACTCATATCACATTTACATCCTGCTGCCTGGCTTCTGTGCCTTTGCGAGTATGAAATAGCTTGTCATTTCAATGCTGAATCATAGTGAAATTTTTTGGAGGCCATTCTAAATGTCAGTTAAGCTCACAGGTCAAAGTAATAGACACACATACCTCAGCTGAAGGGAGGACAGTGTGAGCATCTACCACTAAGTGCTTGCGTGGCAAAGCCAATGACCACCACGTCATGACACCACTTGGCTGATGGCTTTTGAAAGACAACACTGATTGAGATGCTTCTGGATTGCAGAGATGTTAAACTTCATAAAATTGTGTATCTCAGAATCAGCGAAGAACAGCAATTCTATTAGAGTCCATGATTTGGGGGCGGGGGGGGGGGGGGGAGAATTCTGCTCCTAAGACATATTTCTTGAATGTCCTCTGTTTGCCAGGGAGTGTTCTAGGGCTACAGTGGGAGACAGGCTAGATGACTCCCTTGACAAGATGGAGCTCACACTGAGTAAGGAGAACAGATAGTAAGTAATAAACAGAAAAATAATCACATTTTTAAAGTGGAACGAAGGAAATAAATAGGGGGCCGAAATGGAGACTCACGGTGCGGTGGAGATAGGGTGTATTGTGCACCTTTGATGAGCTCTCTCAGATCTTGCTGAATTACAGCGAAGTCAACATTTGGATCTCGGTCTCTGAGAGTCACTGAGAACTTACAGAGTGATCCCTGCAACTGTCTCAATTTGCTCAGGACAGAAGGGTCTCCTGGGGTGTGGAAATTTCAGTCCTAAGCCCGGCAGTCCCAGGCACACTGGCAAGGCTGGTCACCCGATAGGGGTTCTAACTCGGTTTCTTTTTAGCTTAATATGTGTATTACTATTTCCACGTCTAATAAAGCTTGATACCAAACCTACAGCTGTGATTTTTATTTTCTTTCACTTCCGTCTCTCCTATTTTCATAAAAGAGGTGAATTTGATAGCTATGACTTAAATCTTACCATTACTAAAGGCACTGAACCACTCAACAACACTAAGGTCCTGCTTTAAGCCCTGTGGGGGCTGCAGTGATAGATCCAGCTGGTTGTCAGCGCTGAGAGGGCTTGTCCACAAATGGCGAGAGGAAGGTATGGTGGGGGCGTAAGTGAGAGTCCCCTAAATTCTCCAGGGGTTCAGAGAAGGTGGGTGGCTGATAAAGCCGAGGTGAGAAGGGCAGGGAAAGCAGCTTTCATTTTGTGATTTTATTTTATTTTGGAGAAGCAATACAAACCAACATCTCTGTAGAAGAGTAATTTTTTTTGCCTTTGATATGAGTTGAAGGCAAAACTAACTCCATTCTTTCATGTTAGGAATCGTTTTGGTGTGGCTTTCTGTTTTTCAGCTAAAAGACGAGCGGAACTCTGGATTGCAAATGCTTTCATGACTATGAGAAATACATATATGCTTTCTCTTTAAAACAATGAAACACGTGTTCTTGGCTTTCCCTTCCAGCAAGGGGCCCCCACGTGGAGAAATCATTTTCGAGTCTGTATGCAAACGGGTTTGATTAAGTTGTCAGCAATATTACAACCCTTATTAGTTTTCACAAGCCCTTGGTGAACTTCATGTTTGATCTCTGCCTTCAGTTCAGGGTTGACATGTAATGACTCACACACCTGCTGGAATATTCCAAAACCACTGTAGGAGTCCCTTCTTCTCCCCTTAGCCCTTTGCATCTCATTTTCCCCTCATAAGCCGTGAGCACATCGCTCCTTCTTTAATGACTAATTGTACCTAATGCCATTAGTCTTAACATCGTCATCTGAACGAAGCAATGAACTCTCCACTTGATCACTCCTGTTTATTATTATTTTGTTTAAAGATGAAAGTTGTCAGATGGAAACAGGAGCATTAATTTCCTTAACTTACTCCAAAACTTTTGCCAAGGCAAGAGAATGTAAGTGAAAGAGTGTGTGTGTGTGTGTGTGTGTGTGTGTGTGTTTGAAGCACACTAGAAAACCAAAAAGCCTTAAAGTTAAGTAAAATTTGGAATCAACAGTTCAATTAGGTATGCTTTAAGGGCTAATGTGATTGGAAAGCTGAATAGCCGATGTCAAAAATAGATTTCCCTTTCTTTCCAAATTGTAGCAAAAAATAACCACATGCCTTTCTTGGACTCCTGACTCTCACCCCAAAGGGTTTTCTTGTATAGGGACCAACAATTCCTTGGATGGAAACACTGGATAGGCTAGTCATTATTTAGAGATTTAGAAGATTGCAGATTCTTGGCAGACCTCGGTTGTTTTTCTAGTAGTAGGCAAGCGGTAGGACAAAAATCAAGAAGCAGATCCATGTGGCTGGGTTTGGGTTCCCCCTGAACAGATGAGAGGAGGTGAGTAGCTGCCCTGCTCTTTGTTTGGTGAGGAAAGGTTCTGGCGGCTGCAATCCTGGTGTGGGATCTTGGTCTCCTGGAAACATGGGTCTCTCTTTCCTTTGCCTTTGGGGTTGCCGACCACTTGAGGAAGACCTAAGTCATGTCTGCCTGTTGCCAGCACAGCTCATGAAAGGGTTAGAAATAGTACGGATCACTTGTGGAGGGAGAACAATCACTCCATTGTCAGATTTTTTTTTTCTTTCACTTTTCATCCAAATGCTGGGTTGCTTTGCAGCACAGTCAGAGATACTGTGTTGAGAAGCCTTTGCTCATGGCAATGTTTCCTCTGTTCGTTTTCTGCTGCTCCTTGCATTGGAAAATTCCATCCTTTAACACTGGGATTATATGTCACCATTGCTGAAATCATAGACAGAGTCCACTTAATTGGCTGCAAGCGTGAGAGATAGCCAGAGAGAATGAGAGAAGCAGAGCATTCCCTTGTATAAAGAGAGGATTGAACAAGGTCAGTGAACCAAAGAAGCCAGCAGGTCACAAACCCTCAGGGGGTCACGAAAATTCCCCCGGGTTTCCTGTCTTTAGAAGCAAAAAACGATGCCTGTTAAAGAGGATAAAAAAAAAAAAAAAAAAAAAAAAAAGAGAGAGAAAAGAAAGAACCGTATTGACGATTGGCCATAATTGAGCTGGGTGAGGTATTTGCAGACCCATTATTCTAGCACTTTTGTATATTTTTGAAAAATTTCAATGACAAAGTTTTTAGAATTTAAAGACTTCTATTTTTCATCCCAGAACGATGCTGGAGCCCCGGAGTGGGCGTCAGGTACACATGCGCGGAGGGGCGGGCAGCTGCACTGAGCATGCGCGGGCTTGGCCTCGGCCGATTTCCCTGACAGCTGAGCCGCAGCGCTTGTCGCCGAAGTCCAGCTTCAAATAGCCTTTCTCCTTCGCCATATGTTCCTGGGTCTGTATCCTGAATGGCCCATTTGTTAAAGACTAGAAGCGTCAGCAGCACAGATGCTGAAATTCATGTTAATAATTCAGTAAATTGCTTGATGTTCATGCTCACTTTATCTTAAGATGGTCTTTTTCTCGTCAAAAATCTGTCCTTTTGAAGAGGCCCCTGGACTTCAGAAACTTAGTGTTGGAGAAAAAAAAAGACAGTGACAATTATGTCTAAATTTGGTTTTCATTTATTACGAACAAATGATTGTACAAAAGTGATTATAAATAGCAGCTAGTTGATTTTTTTAAAGCACCAAATATAAAAATTTCAGACATGAGGTCATGCAAGCGATTTTTGATGCCCCAAACCTGTATTTTAACACGAACACCAAATAGCTATTACAGAATAACTCTTTTATTGACTTTCTCCCTGTATCTGATGGCCTCACAATCGTTATCATGAAGTTTATGTCTGGTCAGTGTTTGCTAGTGACCTCAGAGTACAGGAATGGTAGAAGTTTCTAGAAATAGGGCATGTAGACACACTGTAAGGTTTACGGGTTTCAGACACTTACTCCTGAAATTCGATGTTAACCCTCACCTTTATTAAATGTTTGAATGTGTAGGATATAAAAGATTATATTAATATGAGATTTATAATACATGTAGATAAAATATAAATTTTTTTTACCCCCAGTTTCTTTTTCATAAAACACCGTCTTGGACATCTTCTGTGTGTGTCTCTCACCTTCTGGCCCACCTTTGATGTCAGGCATGGCTGGGCAATCGGCTTTGTGCAGCTGTAACCAGATGGCACCGTATTTCCAGACACAGCTGGACATTGTGTCTCTCTTTGAGCCCTGGGCTTTCCTGGGACAGTATCCTGGTATACATGTGTGTGCAACCTGGTAGTTGTGAGGGAGTCAACACTTCATGGGACAACCCTCCAAAAGGGAAAAAGAGTCTGTGGGTTAATGCTTCCCTCTCTCTTCCCTCAGGCTGAAAATTCTGATGTGCATTGGACACAGCTTCCTAGAGGGTCTTCACTGGAGACGTGATGGATCACGTGGTCACCTTCTCCTCCTCCTGCCCTTGACTCCTGTCTGCTGGGCTCACTCTCCAAAATAACTTTCCTTTACAAAAGCCCTTGTCATAGGCTCTGCTTTCTGTGAGGAATCCCGGCTGAGACGCTAAAGCGATTTACGAGGATGAAGACATGAAGATGAGTTGTTAAGGGACTGGCAGGGTTGTCCATCTCTGTGAAGGGGGTTCAAAAAGATGTTTGGGAAGCACTGGCCCCGATGACCGTTGGGATCATAGCATGAAGAGTGAGAGTGGTCAGGTCCCCATCCAGCCCTAATGGGTTTATGAGTTTCTGAGTTTTCCACGAAGAACAGCAGAAGATCACCAAGACTTTCCAGCCTGTTGAACTTCTGGATGTGTGACACCGAGGAGAAGCAGAGAGGCAAACAAACCAGAGCATTTTCACAAACATTCAGAAATCCCACAATCTCCGCAGACTTCGGCACTATTTCTAGATCTAATTATAAAACAGCAAGTGATGCTGGCCTATTCCAGGGAAATTGTTGATCTCACTCCAGGCGTGGTCTCTGTCTACAGGTAAAGGTGGGGGAGACTCAGGCAGGGATGGCTTCTTTGCTTCTGTCATGATCCATGCCTGGCTGATGCAAAGGGAAACGCAGCTTTTGCATCAACCAAGTTGTTGGCTAGACGCTCAAGATTCTGAAAACCTAGTTACCTCCCTGTACCTCTTCTGTACCTGTATGATCTAGTCCAGTAGCTCTCAAAGGGTGATCCCTGGGTGAGACCGTCTTTTTCTGAAAGCAAATTTTCCGCAGGAGGGAGGTTAGAAATGCCAACTTTTGGATCCCACCCCAGCAGTCTGTTCAGACAAGCCTTCCAGGTGATTCTGATGCTGGCTCAAGTTTGAAAACCCCTGCCCTGGGCGTTTTCCTTCCCAGCCTGGCTTTTGAGCTTTGGTGGCCTTCCATGTTGATTTCACATTCCTTCCCAGAGGATGGGCTTAGAGGACAAAAGAAACCTTGATTAGCCAAGAGATGAGAAAGGGGCTAGAACCGTATAGGTAGTAGCTACCCACTTTACAAACAGACTATGTTCTGAACCTTGGAAGTGAGCTGTTTTCCTGGGAATGAGAGGTAGGTTCCCACAACCGCACACAAAAGCATATTTCATCCTGAATCCAGCTGAAATACTGCTGCATCGCAACGAGATAGAGCAGATCGCAGTGTTCCCATAGGGTCGGAAACCAATCAACACAAAATAAAGCAATGAATGATACACAGGGATAGTATTTTATTTATGCTAATATTAGTGGTGGAAGGAAAGGTTGATTTGGAGACATAAAGAGGTAAATGGGTGTTTGTCAAGTTTATGAAGGAGGGGCTGGCCTTTCTCTTTAGAATGTCATGATACTAACCCCTTTTTTAGATCTTTCTTAAATGTGGTTCTGGACTGTCACTTTATCTTTTTCTGCAGTCATATTTCTCACTAAGAAGGAGGTAAAGGATTCTGAGACAAGTTGGCAAGCATTGAAAAGGAAAGCGGAAAAAGGAAAGGAATAGAAGAGAACGTGGGTTTGTTTTTTATCAACATGAGCGTCAATGGAGGCAGAATTAACTTGAGCTGTGAGCAGTGAGAGACGGATGGGCAGGGAGAGGGTCAGGGTTCTCCTCTGACAAAAGAGAGGAAAGAAAGCAGACAGAAAACTGACCACACCGTTTGGGAGCTGCCGTTCTGGAAGCCTTCCTTCCCATCATATTGCCCTTTGAATTGGCCCTTAACAGCCACACTTCATGTCATCCTGTTCCCTTTCTGGCCACAGACAGGCAGCTGACCAGAGGCCTTGACAGTGACTGCTGATATAGCATAATAAAATGAGCTGGACCAGCCCCATGTCCCCCTTTTTCCTTCTAGGCATTTGAGCTCAAAAATGCCCAAATGTTGTTTAGTCCCTGATAGGAAGACGTACATGGCTGGCTGGGAGCACTTTACATGTTCTCAAATCAAATGCTTCTGGCTACGTTTCCTGGGGTGGCTAAAATACTTTCTTTTGGAGGGTCACTGTGCATTTATTAACCATTCTATTTTTGTATCATACCATTGTCCTCGCTGATGGCGGAATGGCTGGATTGGGGAAAATGTGGTAGCCCTAATGGAATTAATTAATTGAGTAATATTGCCTGACAAATGGCTTTGTGTACCAAAGAGGGATTGAGACTTAATTACCGATGTCATTTATCTCTCTGTTTGCACCCCAACAATAAGTACTCGTTTCTCATTAATGTCAGGTCATCTTCCAAAAGGAAGAAAAGAGGCCAAAATATCACGAACGGAAAAAAAAAATTGATGTCTTTGTTTCCCACCTCATTATCCTGAAAATCATAACAGACTCTGTTAATTAGATGGGCAGCCTTAACTGGTGACTCCGGTCCAACAATTACCTCAGAGAGAAGCACCACTGGGAACACTTCCTCCCCTTGGGAGGAGATGAAAGGGAATCTGTAACAAAAATAAGGATCCTTTCCCCAGCCATGCTGGGGGATCACAGTTGTCAGGGCGAATTTCTAGACTGAAGGGCTGGAGCTGTTTCAGGGGTGTCGCCTGTGCATTATGGTGACGGCAGGGTGTCTGACGCTGCCCTCCTAATCTACGGCTTAGGTGATGTTCCCCGGTGCCTCCAGTTCCCTCGGGAAGATTAGAGCCTAATTAAACAGGGGAACAGGTGTAAGAGGGCCTGACTTCATCTGGCCAAATTAATTGCTGAGATGGGGCTTGCATTTGGGAACTGAAAACAGTGAATTAACTGCAGCCGGAATACAGCTAATCCCTCAGTATCGCTGCGTCTGTGTATAAAACAGACCGGACTCGCTGGGAACACAAACAAAGAGGGATCTGAAGGTGAAGGTACACGTGTCCTTTCATGGGAAAGACTGGGCAGTGAGCCTCACAGTGGACGGTGGCCATATGTGCCAGACTGCACGCCTGGGACAGTCCTGGCTTATGCCTGTTGCCCCTGCAAAATTATTAATAGTGCCCCCTTTCATTCTCAAAAATGTCCCAGTTTGGACTCTAAATTAGTTACTATATTTTAATGTCAGTTTTAAGCTGCCATGTTCTTTCTCAGGAAAGTGGCCTTATAAGTTGCATCGTGTTCCCCGCAAAGATGTTGAAGTCCTAACCCGTGTGCCTGTGAAAGCGACCTTCTTTGGAAATGAGGGTCTTTGTAGATAATCAGCTTAAGAGGAGGTCATCCGGGTGGACTGTCATCCAACATGACTGGTGTCCTTATAAAAAGGGGAAGTTGGACACAGAGGTGGACGGGCACACAGGGAGAAGGCCGTGTGACAATTGAGGCAGAGACTGGGGTGATCTTCGACAAGCAAGGGGTGCCAAAGGCGGCCAGAAAACCACCAAAGCTAAGAAAGGGCCTGGGGCAGATCCTTCCTCACTGCCTCAGAAGGAACCAACCCTGTGGACACCTTGATCTCGGACTTCTGGCCTCCAGAATTGTCAGCTAATACATGTCTGCTGTTGTAAGCCATCCGTTTGGTGTTATGGCAGCTCTAGCAAACTAATATGAGTGGTACTGGTTTCGCAGTGTCTGGAGACCCTCTCCTAGCTCTTTGTTTGTTCAGTTCATGGAAATGAGCCGTCTTGGTGGCAAAGGCTGGCTGTCCCTCCAGAGTGAGAAGTCGGTCAGTGAACCGGCGCCGATTTCTCAGGGCCAGACGCTGGGGAGAGGGCGAGGGAGACAGACGTGCTTCCTGGCGTCCAGGGGCAAGCAGTCTGGTAGGAAGGGAGGCAATGCAGGCGACCTTGCACTTAATTAGTTAACTATGAGTATTGAGTGTGCAGAGGAGCGAGGGAGGCACAGCCCGGTGGGGAGGCACTCCAAGTGGGGCTGGAAAGAAAACAGCTCCCCGGGAAAGGACCGTCTGAGCTGACCTGAGAAGCAAGGGTTACCTGGGTTAAAAACTGGGGGCTAGGGGAGCACACGTGGAGGGAGTGAGAAGTGTACCACGGGTGCCCAGAGAAACCCAGGAGCAGAGGGATGGGGAGGGCTGTCTCCTGTTCTCCATCACAGCCATTGTCGCCTCAGCCATCACAGATTTAAAGCACTCTCACCTGTACCAGACCCCGAGCTCAGGGCTGGGGGATTCCGGTGGCAGAGACCCACGTGTAAACTGCCAAGCAAGCAGTAGTTGGCCCAGAGCTGGGAAGACAGGTGGGAGCAGCGGGAGAGAACGAAGTTGTCGCCTCTGTCAGGAGAACCCAGAGCAGGGGAGGAGGTCACCGCTGAGGTGCATCTTCAGAAAACATTTTCTGCAGTGGCTAGAGGTAGGGATGGGAGAAACCAAAAATGTTAATCCCTGGTTCAGAAGACGGGGACCGTTGGTCCCTGATCTCTCTGGCCAATAGCTTTCATGTGACTGGACTTGTAGGGGTCACATGTCACATCCAGAGCGCTCATTCTTTCCAAGTGTATAACATGATTCAGTTGCCCTGAAGCAAAACTGGATTGTTGCTTGTCTAAGTTTCATTCAGGGACACGGCAGGACATTTCAGAACATTCCAAAGAACACCTTTGTGATGGCCTCTTGTCCTTGAGGCCTCTTGCCCCATGTCCTTGGACCCAGGTTCCCAGAACCTACGATGGATGCCATCTTGAATATAGGTTTCCATCCTCTTGGCCAGAGTCTCAGGCAATAATGGAACCTATGGACTCAGTCCATGCTGGGCATATTATATTTTTGAATTCTAGCTTTGGCAGGTCTAGGTACAGCTCAGTCAAAAGGGGCCATTCAGAGCGACCATTTTCGAGGTGAATTTCTAGATTGGCTATTAAAGTCAGAGTTTGTCTTCTCTAGTTGACTTCAATTGTCTGTCTCTGGTGGGCCCAGGACGAAAAGTTTTGAGAAGGCAAAACTGGGCTCTGATTGTGTAGGCCTGGCATTTATTATGTGAGCGCACAGGTCTGCATTTCAAAATGAAAAAAACAATAATAATTAAAGTTTCTCTAGGCTTCTCATGTCCAAACCACTCTTGCAAAACCACCTTTGGATGAGCTGTAAGTGTCAGCAAATCAGAAACATGTGGATTTAATTTCCTTTGAAATACACCAGGGGGACAGGGGGCAGTGGAGCTTGGCAGCTGACTTCTCAGGATCTGCCAAACCCCAAATATCTCACACTCTGAGAGAGCTGTCATGCTGGCCCCCAA
This sequence comes from Camelus ferus, assembly GCF_009834535.1. Lineage (NCBI taxonomy): Eukaryota > Metazoa > Chordata > Mammalia > Artiodactyla > Camelidae > Camelus > Camelus ferus. Next base: position 9,760,527 of record NC_045696.1, on the reverse strand, counting down.
CAGTCTCATGTGGCTTGTCCGGCCACTGCATTCCTTGTTGTACCATCTAGGTTTTCTCTAACCATTAGGCCATACTCTTGGTCCATTTTACTTGCCAGAAGGATGCTGTTAACACCACCCACATGCTTAACAGGACTTTGAAGTGGGACCAATCCTGCAATGAGGTGTTAGGTTGGCTCCAGTCTTATCTGGACCAACAGTCCATCTTTGCAGCCATTACTGTGACTTTAAAATCCAAACCAACTGTGAGAGAGGTTTTCCAACTTGATTTCTAGAGTGGGAAAATATTTTGCTTTCATGAAGGATGATGGTATCAGGTCCCAAATGTATTAGGTTTCGCTATCATCCAACACTCATGCATATAATGTAAAACATGTACATACTCTGCAAAGAGCACAGCCACCCTGTGGTTCCAAGGTAAATATTGGCCCGCACACCTCCTGGGAAAATAAAGAAGTTTCCCTTAGAGCAGAGGAGCCCCGCAGTCCGGTAGTTCTGATGTCTCCTCCAAACCCCAGGTCCCGGTCTACTAATTTAACAGTAAAGATGTGCTAACAAGGTCTGTGTCACCCTCTGGTGTTTTGCTTTTCTTCCTTGCTATGAATGCTTCTCTTTATCCTCCTACATGTTCTATGTCCAGCAGTCTCTTTTGCCTTAAATGATGATGTACATTGAATGCAAAAAACAAACTGCACCTTAAAAAACGTACTTTTTTGCACCCAAGACAGCGAATGCTTTGGTACCTGTTATGTGTCATGTACGTACATTGTTGACTCTCTTGTTATCCTCATCCTACCAAAGAGGCATCTGAGGCAGCCCCAGAGAGACTGAGTAACCTACAAATCCCATGACTGGCAAGTAATAAAGCTAGATTTGACCTTAGGCTGTTGGGCTCCAGAAACAGGGGTTCTTCCAGTACTCGATGCTGCCTTTGACTCCACTGTGATGGTTCACTTTATGTGTTAGTTGATTGGCTCGTGGGGTGCCCAGACAGTTGGTCACACATTATTCTGAGTGTCTCTGTGAGGATGGTTTTGCATGAGATCAGCATTTAAATCTGTAGATTGAGTAGGTAGATTGCCCTCCCTCATACATACGAGTGGGCCTCATCCAATCAGCTGAAGGCCTGAATAGAACTAAGAATCTGATCCTTCCCTGAGTAAGAGAGAATGCCTTCTGCCCAGCTGCTTGAGCTGGGACATCAGCTCTTTCCTGCCTTTGGACTTGAACTGAAACGTCAAGTCTTCCTGGGTCTTGAGCCTCCGGGCTGGAACTTCACCACTGGCTCTCCTTTTCCTCAGGCCTTTGGACTTGCACAGGAACTCTGTCACTGGGCTCTCTTGGGTCCCCAGCTTTCCAACTCACCTTGCAGGTCTTGGGACTTTCAGCCTGCACAATCACCGGAGCCAATTCCCTGTAGTAAATCTCTCTCTCTCTCTCTCTCTCCGTCTCCATCTTTATCTCCATCTCTGTCCCTGTATCCTATCTGTTCTACTTTTCTGGGGAGCCCTAATCTACTCATTTCTTATCTGATCTACCAGGCAATCCTGTGAGGGGTATGGATCTGGTACTGTCACCTGGAAAATGAATATGACTACATGCAGGGGCACAGATATCCACACACAAAGTCCCCCACACATGTACGCACACACGTGTACACACCACCCTTCACATACACTTCAAGACCCAGGTCAGAATCCAGGCCCACTCATGTCATTTCAGTGCTTCTTCCCCAAGGCACCCACAGAACTGCCACAGGTGGTGATGCCAGGCCACTTTATGGAGTCATTAGTCTCCAGATCTGTGACAGCTAGTCCCCCTTTTATGCAGAAAGGTCCGCCTCTGAGTCCCAGGCTTACCAGGGACCTGCTGCTGCTTGTTTGTTCTTCAAATTCCAGGTGGTGAATTTCAGCTACAGAGAACAGTGCAACAGGGACAGAGTCGAACCTTGCCAATTCCCACCTGGACACAGTGACTACAGGAAAAGGATCCAGGAGAATAAAATTACCCTCCAAAAAATTGATTCCTGAGCGGAACACGGATGTCTGACTCGTAGAATTTCTGTGTAAGCGAGGGCAAAATCCCCCTGCTTTTGTTGGTGGTTGGAGTCTCCAGGGCCATTCAGTGTATTGAAAGTCTCAGTACTGCTGGCACTCGGGGAGGACTCAGTCCGTTCCCTCTCAAGGCCTTCTGTTTTATAAAGCCACTTGGGGTGAAGAAGAAATCACATTCTTCCCACCCTCTCTTGCCTTTACAATGTCCACGCTGGCTGGCAGTCCAAGACAACAGTTGAGCTATTAAATTTTGAACCTGTGTCCTAACTGTTCATCAAAAGTGAAGGCAAGATTGGTGAAGGAATGTTCTTCATCTTCAGCCGCCTTTATCAAGTGGTCAGAAGTTCAGGGGGCGGCGGCTGTGACCTTCTACTGCCATTTCTCAGTGGCAGAGGGGAATTTTCTTCTGGGCTTCAGCAGCTGCACGACCCCTGCGTGATCCTCTGACCCTCCCCCTTTCTCCAGCCTCCCACCCCAAGCACGTTCATGTTGACACTTCTGCAGAAAATGGAGAGGGGAATGGTGCACCCCCCGGGGGCCTGTCACCCCTCACACACCTGCCTCCATTCTGCGGGAGCCAAGGAGTTGGTGGCAGAGAAGGATGGCTGGGGAGGAAGGCCTAGGATCAATATTGCAAAGATGGGGCAGCAGGTGGGGCCTGGTGCCTATAAGCAGGAAGCTTTGGTTTTAATTAATGATACCTAGCAAGTTGGCACCAGGGGACAGTGAAGGCAGGGATGGGATCCTTGGACTGGAAAAGTGGGTGGGATTCAGTTTGGCTAAGGATACAAAAGTTCTCATCCTTGGACTGAAAACCTTCTCTGTCTCTCCCAGTCATTCAGTCCTAGAACAATATCATTTTCAAAAGATCTGGTTCGGGCTTCCTAGCATGAACTGGGCGCTGTGAGCAGCACAGAAGAAAAGAGCATTTTCCATTTGAAAAATGAGCCTCAAAGTCCCTAGTTCTGCCTGAAGCCAAAAGCTCCTGACTTCCACCAGTGTCTCTATAATGGATAATGGGTAGTTTTTTATACTTTGAAAATCGCTGGGTTTTTTTCTCTGCCGGTTTAGTAAGCTCTTGTAAGCAGTGTTGAACAAGAAATACTACGTCTCATGGAAATGGCTTTATTTCCACGATATCCACATACAGGCTTGTTTTCAGAGTGACTCAGAAGTGCCGGACAGTGTACTCTGAATGGAGGGTGAAAGGGAGATGACTGAAACATTTGCTTTGGGGGAAGAAACTGAGCAGAGACACCTATTCATTCGCATTGACCTTGGAGGTGGATATCAAGTAATGCTGCAGGTCAGCCCTAATTATTTGCTGAGGGGCAGGCAGGGCTCCTGTTCCGTGCTTTGTAGCCACGATCTTCTCCCGCAGGGAGCTGCAGTATCGATGCTGTTCCCAAGGAGGCCGGGTGTGCTGGATGCGTCCTGGCTCTGCCTGGTCACGTGACATCTTAGTAGCGTTGTCCTTCAAGCCAGCCAACCCTGGTGTCATTGGTAATGCCACAGAGTGACAAATACCTGACTGTATAAAACTGGTGACTTTCTACCTGGCTCCCTTCTGGAATATTTGCAGTCTGCAAAGCAGTCTGATCGAACATTAGATTAACTTAGCTGGCCTTCAAAAATATTGATTCAAATGGAAATCACCTTAAAAAGTTCAGATGCCCAGTCCCACTTCAGATCAATAAAATAGAATCACCTGAGAATGGGGCCTGGGCATTAGCATTTAAAAAGTCTTCTCAGGTGGGTGCTTCTAATTTGCCAGAGCCGGGAACTCCTGACCTAGAGACACAAAAGCTATCTCTCAGCTGTGTTTTCTGGGATGTCTGGGTCTCTTCTCTCTGCGAGTGGTGCTATGACACTCCTCGGTGTGGGCTAGGAGCCACTGAAGAGCGTTCACGTTCCTGGGATGGGGTTTCACTATTTCTGTCCCGTTAGGGAAACGGGCATGGAGTGGGCTGAGCCCACCTGGAAGTGGACACCACACACACACACACACACCCTCTTCCCAGGTTGAAAGGCTGCCGGCACCGATCACCTGGCTGGGCACTCAAGGTTTCCAGTAACCATGGGAACTGCAGTCCCGTGACCTCAACTTCTAATCTAGGGAGATTTTCTCGCCCATATTCTGGTTTCTCATTGATGAAAAGGGTATTTATGGAAGACGCAAACTCAAAGCATACATGGAAGGCTGGTGTGGCTGTCTTAGGATCCAGCAAAGTAGGCTTCAGGAGACAGAGTATAAACAGAGGTGATTCCCCTCAAATGCCCGGGTCCCACCCCGTTCTCCCTACCCCCGCACTGCCTGGGCACGGGGTCCTTCAGACCCTGTGGTTCAGCTGCATCTGCAGGACTGCGATCTGGAGAGAGGCGCCTGGGGCCACACCTCTGGGGGCCCTACAGGTCCTCTGGGGTCCAGACTCCCCAGTTCCTCCTTACACTACCCGCTCTGGAGTGCTTCTCCCCACTTCTTCTCCCTTCTCTCACCCTCCAGGCCCTTGGCATAATCTCATCCAGGGATTTAGCTTTTACAAAAGCAGGGAAGAATCTCAGCTGGCCCAAATCCCGGAGGCAGGGAAGTGTGAAGCTTGGCTACCAGCTGGAAATGGGTGTGGGTGCGGAATGAAGGGAACCAGGCTCAAATCAGCATTTTAACAGTCGGCCCCGCCCCCCATGTCCTGCCACCGGCCCCAAGGGCCCAGAGCAGCTCCTGGTTTCTGACCTGGGCTGTTCCAGTCTCTGGGTCTCTGTTTGGACAAGAGATGCAGAGGAGCTGACTTTCTTATCTCTCCCCACTGGCAGCTCAGACTTTCATGTGTATAATGAAGCCCTCACTTTTCTCAGGGACCTCCCAGGTCACTCAGAAGTCTCACTGAATTGAGTTATTTCTCTGCAGCAGCATAAGGGTATACATTTGGCTTGGGGACCAAATCCTCACTGGGGATGTTTGGTCCTGACCCTCCTCTGTGTTCAGGGAAGAGAGCCCTTCTCACTCAACGATGCAGATGTGCTCTCATATGAAAAGCTCAGTATCGCTAAGCATTAGAGAAATGCAAATCAGAACTAAAACGAGGTATCACCTCACACCAGTCAGAATGGCCATCATTTAGAAGTCTACAAATAATCAATGCTGGAGAGGGTGTGGAGATAAAGGAACCCTCCTATACTGTTGGTGGGAATGTAAATTGGTGCAGCCATTATGGAGGACAGTACACAGGTTCCTTAAAGAACTAAAACTAGACTTATCTTGTGATTCAGTAATCCTACTCCTGGACATATATCTAGAGAAAACTATAACTCAAAAAGAGATATGCACCCCAGTGTTCATAGCAGCACTATTTACAATAGCCAAGACATGGAAACAACCTCAATGTCCATCAATAGATGACTGGGTAAAGAAGATGTGAGATACACACACACACACACACACACACACACACACACACACACACACACACACACACACACACACAGGAATATTACTCAGCCATAAAAAAGAAAGAATGAAATAATGCCATTTGCAGCAACATGGATGGACCTAGAGATGATCATATTAAGTGAAGTATTTCAGAGAGAGAAAGACATTATATGATATCACTTCTATGTGGAATCTAAAAAAAAATGATACAAATTCTATTTACAAACCAGAAATAGACTCACAGACATAGAAAACAAACCATGGTTACCGAAGGGGAAAGGGTGGAGAGGGATAAATTAGGGGCCACGGATTAACGACACACATTACTATATTTAAAATAGGTAAACAACAAGGACCTACTGTATAGCACAGGGAACTATATTCAATTTCTTGTAATAACATATAACAGAAAAGAATCTGAAAAGAAAAAGAAGCATGTATATGTATAACTGAACCACTTTGCTGTACACCTGAAACTAACACTGTCAATCAACTACACTTCAATAAAAAATTTAAAAAACAATACAGACGTGTTCTGTTTGATGATGAAATCGCACTGGTGGGGCGACTAGGAACTTGCTACTCAAAGCCAGGTCTGTGGACTAGCAAGTGTCATCTGGGAGCTTCTTAGAAATGCAGATTCGAGGCTGACCCCAATCCTGCTGCATCATAATCTGCATTTTAATAAGATCCCAGGTAATTTGTACACACATTAAAATTTAAGAAGCCCTTCTCTAAAGCATTCACATCACACTGATAAGAATGGAAACAAGATGACTCCATCGTTTAAAAACATTTTTAAGCAATTCAGAAAAACAATCATGAAAACATTTTAGTTATTAAAATAACAAAGATCCAAAATAGTGAGAGATTATATCAATATTTTTGTGACTTTTTTATTACATACTGCTGAGGTGTCTTTAAAGGAACAATTTTATTTCTGTGCTGTGATCTTGTTAAAATTTAGGTTGTGATGTAGCTTCAAGGATTTTGAGATAAGGGTTTAATTGTTGTTCTAACCTTCTTCCACAGTAACAGAACCCCAGTTTGGGGGAGGAGTAAGGTACTTAGCTAAAAATGTTTTCTGGACTCTTTGAAAAAAGGGGTGGACAATGAAATGTAAGGAGAAGTCATTCAGATGCATCTCCAGGAAAGCTCTTTGTGAGGAAAATCAACTCAGTTACCAGATCCCTTCTGACCTATGACCTCTGCCCCCCTCTCTCCCTTTTTATCCTGCCTGGAACTGATGGGATGTTGGAGATCCATTACCTGCTAATCTGATGTTTGCACTGCCTCTTTCCAGATTTTTCATTGTATGAGAAAAATAAAATCCTAATTTGTTTAAGTCATGGTGTCTCAGGAGTGTGATATCTGCATCTGAACACAACTCCTAACTTCTGTGCAACCTAAATGTCCAAAAATAGAGGTCTGGTTAATACACGATCATTTATCCACACAGTGAGATTTCACATGGCATAAAAAATCATGTCGAACTGTGGTTTCAAGTTATTTCTAGTAGCAGACACCTCCTGCTTTTAATATTCAGTCTTTTGTAGAATCCTAGTATACAGAACTGTAAAAGTAGACTCTGTGGCAACTCACACCTTCTCCCATCTGCAAAATCTACTGTCCCTTTCATGGGGGCCCTGAAACACCTTCATTGGTCTCTAGTGTTGAAAACAATTATCGTAGTTCTCTCTTTCTCTACATGAAAAAAATATGAGATCTTGTTAAGCAAAGAAAACAGTTTACTTATCAAATTAGGGTATGAACAAATTTTATATTTAAGTACTTATATATATGTGTGTGTGTATATATATGTGCTAATTTTCCCAGGCTTCACCAGTCTTTGGAAAAAATGAAGTCACATTAATTGTAATTACTCAAATTCCCCTGGCTGGTGGCCCTTATTTGCATAATGCCCTCAAATTCTCTCTCTGGCCTCTTGGTTTCCATCACGTGCTGAGGTGTGTGGGGATGGTCCCAGCCTCCACTCTTGCTGCTGGTACCTCAAAGTGTTCTGCCACAGCTGCATGCCTCCCTTTGCTGCAAACACCTGCCTTGGTCCTGTGCTGGGTGGGGTCAGCTGCTTTCTGCAAAGAAGGGGGAAGATGAACAGGGGCTGTTCCCTGGGGGCTGAGCTGCAGTTCAGGGGTAGGCTGCCTTGCCAGCGGTCCTGCTGACCTCTTCATTTGCTGCAGTGCTGCCTGACCCTATGCCTCCATGCACCTAGCGTAAACCCCTTAGCTCTCTCCACGCCCACGAGAGCTCATGGGGGGCCCCAAGTTCATCCTCAGCTGGTCTTCCGGATGCGTGTGTGTACACGTACACGCCTGCGAGTACTATTAAAGCAATATAAATTGGAATTTTAAACTTTAAGGGTAATAATTTCTGAGTGGCAATATTGGAGGGCTTAATTTTTTTCTTGCTTACTTGTGTTTTTTAAATTTCTACAATAAACATGTATTACTTATATTTAAAAAATAAGATATGCTTGAAATCAGTTATGACTCCAAAGCACTGAATATGCTTAATTGCTCAGTACATTTCACTGTGAGTTTCCTGCCATCCCAGGCAAAGTGTTTTACCATCAATGTTAGAGGCGTGTGGGTAGGAGTGGAGAGGGAAGGGAGACGGCTGGGTGGTGGCAGGGGAGATATAAAACAAGCATGATCATGTAGAACTGTAGTTTCGAATGATTTCTAGTAGCAGACACCTCGTCTTTTTTATATTCAGCCCTTCATAGAATCCAGTAACTATGTACTGTTAACAGTTAACTGTGTATATCTATATCTGCATCTTTGTTCTGGCTTTATTGAGAAATAATTGACAGATAACATTGTTTAAGTTTAAGCTGTGGTATTGATTTGATACGCTTGTTATCTCTATCTCTATTCTTATCAATGTGTGGACCAAAAAAAAAAAAACCACGTTGCCTGCCATTTCAGTAAACAAAGAGTGCTGCCTGCCACTCTGGTAAACAATGAACTTTGGCAGTCAGCAAGCCATCAGCCACTGCAGCCACCCCCAGTGGTGCACCCTGAGGGGATTCAGGATGGAGAAAAACAGGATACTGGCCCTGCTGGTTAAGATGCATATCAAAGAGATAATTTGAATGAGCCCAGATTCACATCTGCCCACACATAGAAAAGCACTAAAATCATTAGCTGGAGATGTCTGGTTTTTTGTGATTAGCAATAATCTTTTGATGTTTCACTACTTGGTTTTTTCCAGCAACCACTCCTATACATCCTGGCTCCTCCCTTACCTCTTTGAAACAGTCGCTCAGAGCCATCTGAGAGGCTGTCTCCCGGGCTGTAGTCTCAGTAAGCTTCCCGAATAAAACATAATTCAACTTTTAGGTTGTGATTTTTTTTTTTTTCAGTCGACCCATGAAAGACTGAAGATGGTCTGAAGACAGTGCTTTCCAACAAGGCCCAAATGTCACGTACTTCTGGGGCTTGGTGACCTGTTCTCTCTGGAGAACCTGTACCCCATGGGGGGAACTGGGCTTTGGGGACCCAGGCTGACCATGCAGAGAGCTGTATCACAAACCCGCACTTCATCTGCGGCTCCTGGAATCTCACCTTGGCACATCGCCGAGGACTGAGAGAGCAGGAGGCCTCCAGTTACAGGGACGGCAGCAGGATGATATGGATGATGTCCAATATTTCAGAAACTAAGTCAGGCTCACCATAGATAATCATCAAATATCTCAATTCCTATTAAATTCTGCACCGTGCAGCCCTCCCTTTTGCTGCTAAAGGCTGATTTGCAGAAAGATTCACTCTCATGATGGGACTTTCAACTCAGGTGGAAATGAGACACGGGGTTCAGGGACGCCTGCGTGGTGGGTCTCTACTAAGTCTAGTTCATTAGCGGTTTTCCTCTGAGGGTGTCTGCTTGGCACAGCAGATTCTGCTTTGAGAGCTGGACTTTCCGAACACCATGTTGCAAGGGACAAAATTTCTGTCCCCCTTTCACAGTTACTACAAAAGCAATCCAGTCCTACGCCCAGTGGAGACTGCTGAATTTCTGTGTTGTCTCCTCCTCTGAGCCACTCCCAGCATCTGACAGCTCCTCCTTCTTAATTTTCGGAATAATCATTTTGATGTGCAACTTTTCTCCCTTCCTGTCATTGTCCTCTGTCCCCCAATTTCCCCTACCCCGTCCCACTCTGCAGTGTTGCAAATTGCTTAAAGCACCTTCAGAAACAACTTCAAAGTCCCCCTTTGGCTTTAAATGCTTACAGTGGCCCCTTGTCTTCCTCACCCCATCAGCCCCCCAACAGAGCCCATGCCGCCAATGTTTCTTGGTCATTGTTTACCTTCTCCTTAATAAAACACTGGCTAACATTTGTTGAGAATATACTGTATTTCCAGCATATGCGTCAATTAGCTGAATTATGACAGCAGCCCTATGCGGTAAGTACTTCAATAAACCCCATTGTTTGGATGAGAAAACTGACTCTTGGCAAGAATTTTGGCTGGAGGTCCCACGCGTGGAGGATGGTGGAGCTGGCAACCCCAGCTGCCTGGCTCCCAGTCTGAGTGGCAAGTCACAGCACCGTTTCTGTGGTTGTTACTCCGAGGAATCTGTATCAAGATTTTTAAACACTCCAATCCTACCACTCCGCTTTTTGGTGATTTTCATAGTCACTTGAGTCTCTCCTGCCTGCAAAACAGACCTCTGGCGCTGGGGCTCAGATCACCATCATGAAGTCCCCTGTTCTCAAGGGTCCACGTGGCCCAGGGAATCAGGGAGACGGAATCAAAAAAGAAGTGTTGAACTTGCTCAAACATCTCTCCACAGAGGTCACATTTAATCCCCAGTCGGGTATTTTTATATTAGCCCCACGTTTTTTTGTATTAAGGTGAAATTCATATAACATAAAACTATCCATCTGGAAGTGAATATTTCCATGGCATTTAGTACATTCACAATGTTGCAAAACTGTTGGAATGAAAAAAAAAAAAAACGAGACAAAAACAAAAGAGCAACCTAAAAGTTACAGGTTTTGATTTATTTGGGGAACTTACTGAGACTATAGCTCGGGAGACAGCCTCTCAGATGAGCGGCTGTTCTCAAGAGATAAGGGAGGAGCCAGGATATGTAGGAGTTGTTGCTGAAAAAAACCCAAAACAAAAACAAGAAGTGGAGAATTGAAAGGTTACTGCTAAGGTGTGGTGTGTAGCTCAGGGGTAGAGTGCATGCCTAGCATGCAGGAGGTCCTGGATCAATCCCCAGTACCTCCATTAAAACAAACAAACCTAATTACCACCCCCCCAAAAGCTTACTGCTAAATCACAAAAAAAATACATCTCTGGTTAATGACTTTAGTGCTTTTCTATGTATGAGAAGATGCAAGAGTCTGGGCTCATCCAAATTATCCCTTTGATATGCATCTTAACTGTCTAGCTAAGAGCCAGTATCCTGTTTACCAGAATGGTGGGCAATATTACTGAATGTTTACTGAAATGGCAGGCAACATTTTTTTTGGTCCACACAACCACCACCTACTTCTATCTAGTTCCATAATATTTTCATCCCCCCCCCCCCCCCAAGAAAGCCCTGTACTCATTAAGCAGTTTCCTTTCTGTTGCTCCCCCAGCCCATGGAGACCGACTGCTTTCTGTCTCTGGATTGACCTATCCTGCTATGTCGTATGAATGGAATCGTACAGTATGTGGCTTTTTGTGTCTGGCTTCTTTCTCTTACTGTAATGTTTTCAAGGTTCATCCCTGTTGTAGAGGGATGAACTTCTTTTTATGGCAGAGTAATTTTTCGTTGTATGGATAGTCCCCTGCATTTTGCTGATCTGTTCATCCATTGATGGGCACTTGGGTTGTTTCCTTTTGCCTGCTGTGATTAATACAGCAGTTCTAGTACAAGCATCTGTTTTGAGTACCTGTTTTCACTTCTTTTCGGTATGCACCTTGGAGTGGAAGAGCTGAGTCATATGATAATTCTCTGTTTAACTTTTTAAGGCACCTACTAGCACCATTTTAAAAACAAGGAATCTGAGGCTCAAAGAAATTGAGCTGTCTGAGGTCACATGACAAGTAAATGACAGAGCCAGCACTAGGACCCAGAAGCTCATCCTACTGTCATTCTAAGGACCCTGACCTCAGGGAACATCATTCATTCACCCACCAAACATCCATTGAGGGCCAGAGCCTGCCTTTGTGGCAGATTTAACAATAACTCTCAAAAAGGAGCTTCCTAACGCCAGAAACTTCAGGAGAAAATAAAACCAAAGGAGTGTTTTAATCATAAATCAACACGATGAGCTCACACATAAATTCCATTATGCGGACAATCTTTCTGAGCACAGCGACTGTCTCCCAAGTCCTGCTAAGCATTTTAACGTCAGTGTGAGTTTATGCTGATTCTCCAACAGACAGAAAAGAGCCACTCTCCTTGTTTCTGTATTTCACTGTGGGTAATTTTCTGACTGATTCTTGGGGAAGGGGGTGCGTGGAAACCTATTCGGTTCTGAAGCTCTGATTGGATTGGGGAGTCTGCGAAAGTCACTGTCAAAATAGAATCTGTGGATGGCATTGCTGCTCAAAGGGTTAAATGCAGGGGCCAGACAGAGAGACCAAATGGGGGAGGGGACGAGGAATGGAGGAGGGAGCAGGACTTGGGCATCAGGAATCTTATTTTCCAACGGTTTCTAGGGGAATTTTACTATGAAGAGGCAAATTCTAATCTATACCCTCGACTGTTCCCGGCTCATTGGAGCGTTTTCTGTGTAGAAAGGTGACATCCAAAGGCCGGGCTTAGCTGGGTTTGAAAACAGACGCGGGCTCCTCCTGGCTCCCACCCTCCCTCCACTCCCCTCCCTGGCCCCGCTGACCTGATTAATCAGAACCCTGCCAAGCCCACTGAGGAGGGCTCCCAGGCTAATCTAATCTCCGTCCCCAAGCGGGGACAGACACCCCCGCTCGGCCAATGAGAAGCAATTGTGCAAGCTCGGCTGGGCGGTGGAAAATTCCACGCGCCGAGCGGGCGTCTGCGGCGGCCCCTGGCGGCGGCGCGCGCTCCGCCTTCCGCAGCCCTGGTCCCCGGCTCCCGAGCCCGGCCCGCGGCGGCGGGAGCCCCGCAAAGCCGCTCGGCTTCGGGCCGCGTGCACCCGAGTCACCGTGCAGGAGCTGTCTTTTTTTCCTCTTGTTCTTCCCACCTCTGCGAGAGATACTTTCAGCCACGTCTGAGTCTTTGCTCGGAGAGGGGGTTATGATGGCATTTCCCCCTACTGCGGGTGTGTATGTGTGTGTGTATGTGTGTGTGTTGTAAACCACTGTCCCCAGCCCTCGGCCTGCCCACCCAAGATATAAGTCCTGTTCGGAATTGTCCCCCAAGTTACCCCTCCAGGCTTTGCAACCCCATCAGAGTTCGTACAATGAATGAATGGGGCACCTTTCAAGATCTATCCACCCGTGAACTACGGTGCCCTTTTAGAAGTGACCGGTGGATCCTAGAGAACAAAGGGTTAGGGGGTTAGCAAGGTGTGAGTGTAATGAAGGTGCAGAGGGAGACCCAGATCTGCAATAGGATCAGAGCCTCGACCCAGAGATGCACAGAAAATTCCAGGGCCAAAAAGGAGAGACATTTTGCTAGTCTGCCACTGCCTGGGAGGCGGGGATGCAGATCCGAGATGGAAGGATAGGAGTTAGCCAGACAGAGAAAGGGGAGGCGCCTGGGAGCCTGTGTTCCAGCCCCGGGGTGAGGGTGGTGGGCATGCCGCTGCGTTTCCATGAAGCTGCACTGTGTTACCAGATCCCTGTCTTTCTTAACTCCACGTGAATTATTGCAATAAATCCCCATTATTTCAGAAGATCCAGACCTGTTTCTGCTCCTCGCAATGTAAAAGACCTAGTGAACAGAGTCCAAAAATTAGAATGCAACCTTGCCCAAGAAGCCTCTGCCCAAACCCGCCACAGTGGCTTCTTCTGGGGCTGGAAGGGGGAGGGGTGATGGGCCTCAGCTGTCTGGGCGGAGGGGGAAAGAGCGGGGAAAGGAGGAAATACAGGTTTTTGTTCTGAAAGGAATTATCCACAGAACAGAAAGGAGAGAAGGGGCCACCAGGGGTCCAAAAGCCTGAGATAAGTGAGCCAAGCTAAGCTTAAGGTGACAAAGACCTGGCCGTCCCAGGTCTGCTAGCGACCAGCTGAAGGTCCTGGAAAATCTCCTAAGTTCCCCGAGTCTTATTTTACCTCTGGAAAATCCAAATAATAACAATTCCTGAGACTAAAGTAAAATGAAATCATGTCTATAAAACTGTTTGTCAAGAAATATATGGAAGTGTTTTTTAATCCACATGCATAAGCAATATACATGGTTTTTAGTTGGATTAACTTTGACAAAGAGTCATGGCTACATCAGTTAACCAATACATGTATTAATGTACTGTATTAATGTATATACTGCATTCAGTAGGTATACTGAACACCTGCTTCGTGCTTGCGGATACACAACAATCCCTGCTCTTGCGAAGCTACCATTGTCATGAGGGAGACAGATAATAAAATAAATCAGAGAACTGAAGAGTATTTTAGGTGGTGACAAGTGATGTGTAGAAAACTAAAGCAGGAAAGAGGGACAGGGAAGCGATTTTGAACAGAGTAAGGAAGAGAGACTTCATTGAGAAGGTGGGCTTTGAGCAGAGGCCTGACAAGGAGGTGAGGGGGTGAGCCCTATGGATTTCTGGGGGAAGAACATTCCGGGGGGGGGGTACCAGACTGTGCTAAGGGCCTGAGGTGGGACTGTGGCTCTCCCTGGAGGAGGAACAGGCATGGTCCCTGGAGGGGAGTGAGTGATGTGGACAAGGTCAGGCTGGACGCGGGGTGGAGGTGGGGAGCAGGGGTTAGGAAAGGCTGGTAAGGCTTTGAAGGTGAGGATTCTGGACAGTCATGGGACAGCAGTGCTGAGGAGCCACCTTGAGTCTTGACTGACTGCATTGCAACTTTATCTCTAACTTGGACGCTGGGAAGCCACCAGCAAGCATTTATCAAAAGCTTTGCTGTGTCGGAGAGCATTCTGAGGTCTCTGGGGGACACAAGGAAGTAGAACACAGGTCCATGCTTCAAGGAGGCCACAGTCTTGTTGGGAATGAAGTGTAGCTGCAAAAAAGGAAGCGGTGACCAAGACAAGATAGTTTCTCACACTTGCTAAATTGTGCGGAGGGGCCTGGAAACAGGAGGAAGCTGGGGGCTTTGGAACCCCAGGGGCACCCCGGGATTGTGTCAGGATCTTAGCAGGTGCCAGCAATGCTTTGTGGATGAAAGGACTGACTGAAGTTGAGAAGCAGAGAGTCCCCTCCCTCCTGGTCAGGGAGGCCTGCAGGCCCTGGCAGCCCTTACACCCTGGCCAGTGTTGCCAGCCCACAGGTGGGGCTGCTGGGACGGTCCTCCAGCCACACAGTGAGACAAGGCCTCCCAAGGTAGTAAATGAATATGCTGGCAGCTGGATGGAATGCCCCCTCGGGAAATTACAAAATGGAATCCGGTGTCCAGGCTGCAGCCTCACATCTTTAACTAGGCCAGTGCTGGGTCCTGGGCCAAGGGCCTGGGGGCAGCTGCATTCTGCTGACGGGCCAGTCTCCTTTCCAGGTCTCTGGCCCTCCTTGCTTTTGTAATCTTGTCTGAGGCCTCTCACGGGCAAGAAGGGTGATCAGGGATAGAGAAATCTGATGAGGCCAGTTCAGAAAATGCCACAATGCCTTGCCACGCACAGCCCTATGCAGAACTGGCCAGGTGGCCCAGCGCTCCTTCCCGGCAGCTAGCTCTAAAACACACTGGTGTTGGCCCCTCAGAGGCCGCCCAGGCACTTCCCTCCTAGCTTAGGGGGCAGGGGCTCCATTCTGAATTCGCAAGGTTCATCACTGCAGGGTGTCTCCACCCTGGGCTTCTCGCTCTAGAATCACCCTTGACCTCCCTGGACAGGTCTGAACAAGTTCTGAAACCTTCCAGAGAGTCAGCTGCACACACCGGGGCTGGCTCTGTGAAACCAAGACAACCATGCATGCTCATTCCTCAACCCAGTGGGAGCCTGGCTGCTCCTGGGGCCACCAGACAGGGGCAGAGGGGCCACTGTCCTCTACTTCCTTCTCAGAGCCAAACGTTTTACTTATTTAACGTTTTGAATAAGTGATATAACATATGGTTCAAAAAATCAACAATTATAAAACAGTACACAGTGGAAAGTGTTCTTTCCCATTTGCTCAGAACTTAGCCCTCCCCATCAAGAGGTAGCCGCTGTTATTAATTTGTTTATCTTTCTAGAGATTCTTCTCCTCCTTCTACCCCACTCTTCCTCCTGCCTTCTTTTCGCACATACAAGCAAATTGAATGTATACTCTCACTCAGCTCTCCACACCTTTTCCACTTGCTTGGTAGTACACGATCCAGCCAGCGTTTTCTACCTTGTTCTATTCAGTTAACAGTATGTCTTGGAGATCTTTCTATCTTGGTACATGAAGTGTGTCATCATTCTTCTTCACTGATGGTGACTATCCAAAATGTGCCCAAACAATCCCTTGTAGATGGACATTTAAGTCTTTGCAATCTTTTGCTTTCAAACAACGTAGCCATGGAGAACTTTGTAGTTCTTCATGTAGCACACGATTATGTTTATGCAGAAGGTAAATTCCTAAAAGTGAAAGTGCTGAGTCAAAGGGTAACTGCATCTCTAATGTGGACAGATGTTGCCAAATTACTCTCCGTGGGGGGTATGCCAATTTCTGCTTCCAGGAGCAACGTAGGAGGGAGACTGCCTGTGTTTCCACAGCCCACCAACAGCATTTGCTTTCAAACTTTTGAATTTTTGCCATTTCTGATAAAATTTAAAAAAAAAAATCAATGTGGTTTTAATTTTATATTTCTTACTGTGATTGACTTTGAGCATATTTTGTATGTTTCAGAACCAAGTATATTTCCTGTAACTGTCCACACTCATGCCCATGTTCTATTTGTTTTTTGGTCTTTTGTGTCATCAATTTGCAGGAGCTTTTTATACAATATTCTAGAAATTAGCCCTTTATGGTATGAGTTATGTGTAGTTTTGTTTTACTTAATAACTTTGCATTGGGGTGTTCTTAAACATTAGTTTGGTTCCTGCCATGCATAAGTTTTTGATTTCCATGTAGTTGAAATTGTGAACTGTTTATTTTGTGGCTTCTAGATTTTAAGTCATAGCAAGACATCCCTCATTTCCCATTTCTGCTTTAGTATTTTTATTTTTTCTTTTTATGTCCAAATGTTTGATACAGTTGGAATTTATTCTCCTGTAGATATGAAGACTATCTTAAAAATATTTATCAATACCACTTTTTGAATAGTCCATCTTTTCCCCATGTATCTGAGATGTCACCTTTATCTTGAACAACATTTCCATATGTAATTGGGTATTTTTCAGGATTTTCAATTGTGTGCTATGTCAGTCTGACAAATCATATTCTACTCTGACAATGTTTTAATTATTGAAGATTTTAAGTGTACTTTAATATATAGTATAACTATTCTTTCTTATTTTTTAAAATCAGAATTATCTGGGTTATTCTTGTTTATTTTTCCATGTGAAACTTAGAATCACCTTGTATAGATAAAAATTTTTAAAATATATTTATTGAGATAATACTTATTAATTAACATTTATAAGGTAAGGGAAATTGACATAAAGTTGTCTACTTATCCAAGAACATGGTATGTCTTCTCATTTATGAAATCCCTCTCTTTCTTTTATGAATATTTAAAAGGTTATGTAGGTCTTGCATGTATCTTTTAAGCTTATTTTAAATATTTTATTTTTTTTTTACTGTAAATGAGGGTTTTTCTTCCATTATATTGCCTAACTGATTTTGCTTGTATAAACAAAAGCTATTGATTTCTGTATATTAATTTTAGATATTCAATTGAATTCTCATATTGACTGCAGTAGTTTTCACTCATTTCTTTTGGGGTTTCAAATTATAAAGCAAATCACCTGTAAATAGTGATAGTTTTATGTCTTTTTGCTCAACTTTTATACCTTCAATTCTACTGTTTCTAATTGTATTGGCTACTACTGCTGGTACAAAATTAAATAGCATGAGTGTGATAGTGAGCAAATATTTGTTTCATTTCTGGTTTATGGGTAAAAGCTTCTAGTATTTCTTAATTAGGCACACATTTGGTTTTGAGGTTATATGTAGCTTAAAGCTATGTCTATTCCTGTGCTATTGGCTTTGAAAAATCAAGAATGAATTGTCAAATATTGTCAAAATTCTGTTTGAATATATATTGAGGTGACTACATAATTTTCTCCGTAGAATTAAGTGAATTTCCTAATGCTGTATCATCCTTGTATTCCTGGAATAGGCTCTATTTGGTCATGATGTACATTATAATTTTTATCCCCTGATAAACTCTGTTTGCTAATATATTTGTTAACATTTTTATTGATAGTAAAAGTGCACAAAACTGAAGTGTATATGAATGCACAAACATAAACTGTACAAGTAGATGAATTTATAAATGTATTTATGCATGTGTATATATGCAATATATACATTAGAATCTGCACACAAAAAAGTACAATTAAAAAGCTAGTTGAGGGATGGAAAAAGGTACTCCATGCGAATAAAAATCAAAGGAAAGCTAGAATAGCAATACTTAGACAAAATAGACTTTAAAATACTGTTACAAGAGACAAAGAAGGATACCACATAATGATCAAGGGATCAATCCAGGAAGAAGTTACAATAATTGTAAACACATATGCACCCAATATAGGAGCACTATATATATATATAGAAGGCAGATGTTAACAGACATAAAAGGAGAATTTCACAGTAACACAATAATAACTGGAGACTTTAACACCCCACTTACATCAATGGACAGATCATCCAGACAGAAAATCAATAGGGAAACATAGGCCTTAAAGGACACATTAGACCAGATGGGCTTACTGATATTTATAGAGCATTCCATCCGAAAGTAGCAGAAGACACATTCTTTTCAAGTGCACACAGAACATTCTCCAGAACAGATCAAATGCTGGGCCACAAAACAAGTCTTGGTAAATTTAAGAAAACTGAAATCACATCAAGCATCTTTTCCCACCATAATGCTATGAGATTAGAAATCAACTACAAGAAAAAAAAACTGCAAAAAACACAAACACATGGAAGCTAAACAATATACTACTAAAAAACCAATGAATCACTGAAGAAGTCAAAGAGAAATTCAAAAAATACCTAGAGACAAATGAAAATGAAAACACAATGACCCAAACCATATGGGATACAGCAAGATAAGTTGTAAGAGGCAGTTTTATAGCTATACAAACTTACCTCAGGAAACAAGAAAGATCTCAAAGAGCAACGTAACCTTATATGTAAAGCAACTAGAGAAAGAAGAACAAACAAAACCCAAAGTTAGTAGAAGGAAAGAAATCATAAAGATCAGAGCAGAAATACATGAAATGGAGACAAAAAAATAGACAAGCTCAGTGAAACTAAAGGCTGTTTTTTTTTTTAAAAGATAAACAAAATTGATAAACCAGATTTATCAAGAGGAAAAGAGAGAGGGCCCAAATCAGTAAAATCAAAAATGAAAAAGGACAAGTTACAACCAACATCACAGAAATGGAAAGGATCTTAAGAGACTACTATGAGCAACTATACACTGATAAATTGGACAAACTAGAAGAAATAGATGAATTCATAAGTACAATCTCCCAAGACAAAACCAGGAAGAAATAGAAAATATGAAGATCGATTACTAGTACTGAACTTGAATCAGTAATTTAAAAACTCCCTACAAGCAAAAGTTCAGGACCAGATGGCTTCACAAGCAAATTCTACCCAAGATTTAGAGGAGTTAATACCTATCCTTCTGAAACTATTCCAAAAAATTGCAGAGGAAGGAACACATTCTATGAGGCCAGCAGCATCCTGATAAAAACAAACAAACAAACAAACAAACAAACAACCCCCCCAAAGGTATCACAAAAAGGAAAATTGCAGGCCAATATCACTGATGAACATACATGCAAAAATTCTCAACAAAATACTAGCAAACGGAATCCAACAATACATTAAAAAGCTCATACACCATAGTGAAGTGGGATTTATCCAAGGGGTGCAAGGACTTTTCCTTGCAGAATCAATCAGTGTGATACACCACATCAACAAATCAAAGAATAAAAACCACATGATCATCTCAATAGATGCAGAAAAATCTTTTTGATAAAATTCAGTGTCCGTTCGTGATAAAACTCTCCAGAAAGTGGACACAGAGAGAACATACCTCAACATAATCAAGGCCATATGTGACAAACCCATGGCTAACATCATACTCAACAGTGAGAAACTGGAAGTATTTCCTCTAAGATCAGGAACAAGACAAGGATGCCCACTCTCACCACTTTTATTCAACATAGTTTTGGAAGTCCTAGTCACAGCCATCAGAAAAGGAAAAGAAAGAAAAGGAATCCAAGCTGGAAAAGAAATAGTAAAACTGTCGCTGTTTGTAGATGACATGATACTATACCTAGAAAATTCTAAAGATACTACCAGAAAACCAGAGCTCATGACTGAATTTGGTAAAGTTGCAGGATACAAAATTAATATGCATAAATCTGTTGCATTTCTATACACTAACAAAGAAATAGCAGAAAGAGTAATTAAGGAAACAATCCCATTTACCATCACACCAAAAAGAATAAAATACCTAGAAAAAACCTACTTAAGGAGGCAAAAGACATGTACTTCGAAAACGGTAAGACATGATGAAAGAAACTGAAGATGATGTGGATGGAAAGATGTGCCATATTCTTGGATTGGAAGAATCAGTACTGTTAAAATGGCCATACTTCCCAAGGCAATCTACAGATTCAGTGCAATCCCTATTGAATTACCGAAGTCCAGTGTGCATTTTACCCTTACAAGACATCTCAACGTAAACTAGCCACGTTTAAATGCTCAATTTCCACATGTAGCTGGTAGCTACTGTATTGGAGCTCTCAGTTCTAGAACACTGCCCTTTTCATCTTTTCAAATGTACTTGAAAATTTATTTTTATAACCTTGGACAAACTACTTTTAATATGATTTGCTTGATTTCCGTGGTTTCTCTGGTTATTTGGATTCATTTAATCTCATTTTATATATTTGCTCTTCCTTCCTCTTGATGTTATTAACCATAAGCTTATATACTTTATTGTTACTTTGTTTCTCAAAGAAACAGCTTTTGATTTTGTTAATTAGTTCTACAATCTTGTTTGATGATCATTACATTATGACTTTATTAATTTGTTCCTTCAGCTATTGTATCCTTCAATTTAATTTTTTGTAACTTATTTTTATGTTGCTTCATTCATTTCCTTTTATTTTTTCTGTACTAATAAAAGTCTATAAGCACTGCTTTAACCATACTGCCATGGGAACTGATGACGTCTCTTCTGTGGTGTCACCTTCTGCCATTCTGCAATATCAGTTTGTATTTTTTCTTTGATTCAACATTTATTTGAAAGAATGTTTAACATTTTCCAGCTACTTAGGGCTTTTGGCTTTTGGATTTTTGACATTCATTTCTACATTGTCATTAAAGAATGTTGTCTGTTCTGTTTTTGTTTTTTGGAAATTTTGAGGTTGGTTCTGTGGTCACTTGAAAAGAAGATGTTCACGATTCTTTTGAATGCATTACATAGTTTTAGTTCTCCTTTAACCTTGGTAAATTTTTCCCCACTTGCCCTGCAGAGCTTTGAAGATATATTTTTCTCTTTGTCTTTGGTATTCTGTAGTTTCACTATGATAGCTATGCATCTATTTTAATGATCCTTTCCAGATTTCCATATAGTTCTTTAACTATGGGTTCATATCTTACTTTGATAGTGAAAAATTCTCAGCCATTACCTCTTTGAATATCACCCAATTTTTCTTTTCTGTATTGGAACTCATTTTAGATATATTTTGTGCTTTCCCACTCAATTGTTCATGTTTCTTAACTTCTCTCTCATATTTTCCATCCCTTTATTAATTTTTTTGAAGGGTGTTGGGTAATTTCCTTTAATCTTCCAGTCCACCAGTGCTCTCGTCTATAGCAACTTTGATCATATCAATTGCATTTTCGTATAGAAAGTTTATGTTTCCTTTCTCAAACTTCCATTTGGTCCTTTAGCAATATCTCTGTTCTATTTTCGTTCTGTTCCTATAGTTTATTTCCTCTCTTATATTTTTAAAAGTGTTAAGTATCTCATTTATACCATCCTATTATATTTGGTTTTTGATATACAATTTTTCTCATTTATTGCATCTGTGATTTTCCCTCATTCTGGTCCATTTTCTCATGCAGTTTTTTTATTTCAGTTTATCTTCAGTGTGGCTTATATTTGAATAGTTTAAGCCCCAGTTTCCTGGGTTTGAAGACCACCTCCACCGAACAGTTTCGCGTTTTGTTCTCCCAGAGCCCTTGCGAATTTCTCTGGTGCTCAACTACTTTTGACATTGATGTTGTGGCTTGAGGCCACTGGGCTAGGCAGGGTGGGAACTTACTTCCGTTCCCAGTGCTGACCTGGATTTCTGCTTTCTCATCTTCTCCCCCAAAATCCAAGCAGATGACCAGCTTCCTCGTCACTTTGCAGACTGGTGGGTAGAATGTTTCTAATCCTTTTCGTATTTCAAGTCTAGAGCAGTGTTTGTGACTCCCGGCCCATGATTTAGATCAGTTCTCACTCCTTGGCCTCTAGAGTCAGATCCAGACTCTTTTCATGTGAACATTACATTTGAAACTCCCCATCCCCCAGCCTCTATCAAAGCCTGCTTTTCCATGAGCCCTTCATCTTGAGTTCCCATTAGCAATTTCACTTTCCTGACTAGGGATACATTTTTTTTTTCTTCTTAAATTTTATTTAGAATTTTTATCCATTTAAAATGGAAGTTAAGAATTTACCAAGATAGTGACCAGAATTCCACAAATAAGATTCAAAGAGAAAACTTTTTTTTAAAAAAACACTTGCATTCTTTTTTTTTATTGAGCATAGTCAATTTACAATGTTGTATCAATTTCTGGGGTCTAGCATCATGTTTCAGTCATACAGAGAAAATTAATTTTTACAATAAGCCAAAGATGACTCTATTGTGGAGTAAAATCAAGTCAAAATTTGCTTGAAATTTTAAGGTAGTTTGAATATGAAAGAAATTTTGCTTGAGGCAGAGGTTTGGGCCAGTTTCCTTCATCCCCTGAGGTTACGTGTTTGTTCTGTTTTGTCATCGGGGGTACTTCTGTGGAAAAGTTTGAGAAGCACTGCCCTGAGATGACCTTGACTTCTAAAATGGAAATCACTCTGTGGGCAAGACCCTGACATGTAAATTACTGACCCAGACTTGAGAGCCCTTGCCTGGCTCAGCGGCCTGTGTCTGCTGTTTTGTCTACGCCTGTCCTGTCCTCAGATGTCAGGAGGCAGATCTTTAAAAACTATGGTTACTCATGACAAAAAGTTAAAATACTGCAAAAGGCTGTGAAGTGGAAAGAAAAAGAGCCCCAACCAGTCACCCCTCCCTCCCCGGAGTCCCTTAAGTCCCACTTCTTATGGACCTTTCCAGAGATGTTATATTTGCAGATACAGGTTTTTTTTTCTTTTTTTTTCCCCTTTTGACACAAATGGGATCAAGTATACCTGTTCTGCAGATTTAAATTTTTTATTTATTGATACATTTTGGATACATGTAGTTTTACTTTACGTTTTTGGCAACTGTAGTGGATTTCCCATATATTAATGAGCCTCTATTAATAGACATTGGATTTATTTCCCATGCTTTTGCTATTTCCAAAAACACTCTAGGGAGTATATTATGCAGACACCATTCTGTAAGGGTATGAGCCAATCTGCAGGGTAAATGCTGAGTCCATGGTTTGTGCACTTAAAGCTTTGATGTAGTGTGTAACACATACCTTGTATGGCCTACAGTGAAAAAGAATATGAAAAGGAATATGTATATATATTATGGTATAAATAAATCCCTATACTGTAATGCTCTATACCAGAAATTAGCACAACATTGTAAATTGACTACTTCAAGAAAAACAAACGAACAAACAAAACACCTTTTGATGGACGGGGTTGGATTGCTCTTCAGAACTGTGACCGCGATTTATTCTGTTATCAACGCTGGGAGCATTGCCCAATAAGCAGGACATTAAGAGGCTTCCAAATTTGTCCCCTCTGCTTGGCACCCCCAGGTGTGCAGGGATGTTACCGTCTGACACTCTGTCAAGGGCAAACATCTAGTTACTGATGTTAAGTTCAGATTCTGATGGCTTTTGAGAAACAAAGTTGCTTGAGTAGCTTTTGGGATTCCAAATGGAGAACAGACACGGATCAGAGGCTGGGAGGGCTGCATAAAGGACAGTGGATGAAAAATACCCAAACATCGAACTTTTTAATTTAACTGTATTATTGCTTTTTGATAAGTAAATTATTTTCAGTATAAAAAAGTTGAAAATATGAAAGCACACAAAGAAGTTAGTGAAGTTACTAATACGTGGGTAATTAAATAATACTATTTATTTGAACAGTTGAATGATTTAGTTATAATTAAATAATGCAAAGTAATTAATTAAGTACTTAAATAATTTGATAAAACTACTTTGTGTGGGGATAGTTGATACACAAAGTAGTTAATAAAAATAATCCCAGAGCCTGTATTTGGGGTGATGGCACATCATTCATGAAAACCAGTTGTTAAATACTTTGACTGTCTCTCTTGTGTGCAGACTGTGTGCAGAATGCTTGAAAGTAAAGATGACATGAAGTTATACCATGCAAATATTTATGAAAATTTATAATAACCTTAATGATTCGTAACTTTCTCTTTTAACTTGACATTGCCCCTCTAATGAATTCTTCTTTCGTATTATTTTTTGGTTCTGTGGATTCTGGAATGAATGTACCGTTATCCATTTGGCTAATTCAAATTTCATTAGACATTTTGGTAATTTCCAACATTTGAATGTCAAAAGCTATGCTATGTTGAATATTCTCGAGTAGACAGTAGTGTCTCACACACCTATATCCTCAGAATATATTTTTGGATGTGGAATTGCTGGTTCAAAGTTCATGTACATACATTTTTAAATCTTTTTGCTCTATTTTGCTGGACTGACCTCTGGAAAGGTTGCCTGAGTTTTATTGCCATTAGCAGTGCATAATAGTCCCAAAGGCACTTCCCTTGCCACTGTGTGCTATTTCTTTACCATTTTATCAAGGAAAAAACCAAACAAAACAGAAAAAAAAAAAAAAAAAGAGAAACAAATGTGTCTTGCTTTATAACTACTTTTTTATTATCAGTGCATAGTGGCTTTGTATGTCTTTATATGCTATAAGTTGTGCGCGTTTGTTTAAAAAAATTGATAAAACTGTTCATGATAAAATAAGGGTATCAAACCTTTGTCATAGCCGTTGCAAATATTCTTCTCAATTTTTCTGGAAACTTCTGGATAATTTTTTTGAAAAAGCAGTTTGACTTACAGTCACGCCTGTCTTTTCCTTGACCAGTGGGTGTCTTTCAGCAGAGGGTCTTGAGACAGAGAGGCTGAGAAACACTGGCGGAGTGCTGAAGGCAGATGTGCCTCCTTGCCAAAGGCTCCATCAGCAGAGGCAAGGACCGCTGTCATCCCACAGAGTCTGAGGGAGACCGGGGCTCCGGGCAAGGTTTGCTCTACGGCTGCCTGCATTGCTTCTAAAGCGTCTTGCTATCAGAGCCCCTCAAATCTGGCCACTTTTCTAGTAATCTGGAATAGAGGTTACAGTGAACACTCCAAAATATGGAACGATTGTTTCCAAATTCCGAGCAGGCCACCGTGTGACCAAGCCTCCTTCTTTGTCCTTGGTGGCTGGCTGCAGGCTGTCTTTTCATGGCCTCTAAAATGTCTCCCTGGGCCTAAATGTCGCTTTGGGTACTGGGACCTTGGATTTTATCCTCCTTCAAAGCCCTTCCATCGTTAGTCAGCAGTCCTTGAGTGGCATGGAATGCAAAGCCAGCTGTTTTCTCGGTGGAGGTCATTATGAAAATGCTTAGAATTCCTACAGCCGTGTTGATACCAGAGAATGAAGCCTACATGGGAAGCAGAGAGAGGAAAAGATCTGGGTCCTTGTTGACATCCTTGAACTGCTAATTCAAATGGCCCCAAAGCTCCCCTCCAGGGAGTTTTTATTATAGAAGATAGTACATTCCTGTATTGAGGTTGCTGGTTCCAGTTTGGGTTTCTGTTATTTGCGGCCAGAGCCTCCCAGTGGGTAGAGTACTTATAATGCCAAAGCCCCACAAACCCCCACAGCTTCTTAGGACCCCCAGGAGTAGCATCTGAAGACTCAAAGCATTGTTGTTATTGTGCAAATCATCTCTGAGATGAAATGACCTTTACATTCTCCTCTCTTGAGCCAGCCCTCCCCACCTCTGCTGCCCTTGTCACTTCCATTCCTCATGGCTTCCACTCTTCCGGGAAAGTTCAGAAAAACCTCCCATCCTGTGCATGTCATCCCTTTGGCCTCCGGTTTGTGAAGATGAACCAATCACTGCTCATCAGCAGGCAGATGGCTCGCTCCTGGGGGAATGGCTCACAAGGCGGGTGGCAAAGGAGATTTCCAGCCAGAGAAGATTTAGAGAAGACCAATCATGTTGAGTGTCTTTGGTTTGCAATGTCTCCCCTGTCTGGGGACTGTAAGTAGCCTGGGGTACCACTCCGGGCGGTGGGGGTGTTGACAAACGAGGGGCAATGGGATTTGAGGTTGGTTAGACATCTGGCCTAATGATATTGCCCTCCAGGACCCAGTCTCTTTCCTTCTCTATGCCTTGCCATCCTTGAAGTCAGCCTCATCTTGGTTTCAAGACGGTGGCATCAACTTGAGAAATAACACCCTGGGGAATGAGGGAGACTCTCTTCGGTGGCTTTCTCTTAGGAGAGAGGACATTCCAACTCTTGCCTCACCCTACCTCCGCCTACAGGTCCATGTCTTTTGGCCATCCTTGTGTCTCGGGCTCATCCTGATGAAATCACTGGCCATCGGAAATGGAGGGTCTCCCTGAGGTCCTGCCGGGGGTACTTGGGAGTGGGGTGGATGTATGGACAAAGCAGGAGTTTTTTAAAGAAGGATGATGGGGGTAATAGATTCTGTGACAATCAAGGGTGCCACCTATAAATATGATTTGCAATTTCACCGTGTTCCAGGACTTGATCTGCAATGTTTCTAACACCCACCTCAACCCCATGAAGTGGTATCATTACCTCATTTTACAGAGGCGTAGACTGTGCTTAGAGGTTAAGATTTTTTTGATATTATTAAACAACCCTTTTTCTAAAATACTGTGGTATTCGAGTTTGCAAGTGGGCAGCACAGGGATGTAATTTCCCAGGTGGTGGGTGGAGTTCAGCCAAATGCAGTGCGATGCCCTCCCACCTTTTGGTGCAGCCAAGAGCTCCTTGGATACAGGCTCTCCCCTGGATGTGCCTCACCTTGAACTGTAGAGAACCACCGTCAGCCAAAACAGGCCCGTTCATAATAACAGGAAGTCTTGCCAGGTACCGAGTGGAATTACACTGGAGAATAAGGGCACAAGCCTTTCTGGACGGACATGTCTTTCCGCCCCCACTCAGCCCACTCGGGGCCACCCAACAGATGATGCCCTGGGGCCTTGGCACGCAATTAAAAGTGAAGAAATGCTTAATCAAATCATGCCACTTGAAGTGAGTCGGGCTGGAATGAAAAGCTGGCCAGCGTTGCCTACAGTGGAAATTTACCAGCCCCAAGCAGACACCAAATACTCCCAGGTTGTTTTGAAACAGATACCTTTGTGTTCTGCAGAGTTCTGAGATCCGTTTGCAAATATTTAAAAACCTTTCCATTAACAATGATTGCCTTAGGAGATCACACACAGCGCGCACACACACACACATACACACACACGCCTCACCCTCCCTGCCCTCAGAGGCTTATACTACATGCACAGGGGAAGCAGAAGCCCACAGTCGGCACCCCAAGCACCCCAAACATCTCTTCCAATTGGCTGAGACTCACGCATCCCTTCTACCGTCTGTTGAGACAGCTCTCATTAAAAAAAGTTTATTTATATTTTCTCCCCTCAAAAATGTCATGACTAACTTTCCATTCATTATCAAAATATTCTTCTGCCACTAATTTCCCTTCTTGGTTAAAGTAAACAAACAAGCAAACCCTGTTGGCGTTGCCCCTGGGGTGCATCCTGCTGTAAACAGGAGAAAATTCCTCTTGGAGAAGCTCGAAGAGCCCTCCTGTGAGAGCTTCCTGTGCAGTTCCTCTCTGGGTGTCAGAGCCATTCGGCACAGAGGGCAAGCAGGGGCTCCGAACTGCAGGGGCCGCGGGCAGGTGACCTTGAACGCACTGGGGTGAAGCGTCAAATCCTTCAGGCCTGGCCCCTGTTTCTCAGAGCAGCCCTCCACCCTCCCACGGTGTACCCTACCGAGGGTGCAGTGGTGTGACCCGGACCCAGCAGTCATTCTGTCTCTCTGAGCCTCAGTTTCCTCAACCATAAAACAAAGCCACAGGATCTTACACTCTCTAAGCCTCCTCCTGCCTGAAATTCTGGGATTCAGACTCATCAATGTCCCAATGAAAAAAAAAAAAGGCAGCAGGGGGAATTTCTTGATAAAAATCATGTAAGTTTTTTAGATTCGGGAATATGCCGTGAAGGTCTCTGTGTGTGAGTGAAGTATTTCATTTTCAAAAGGCAGAACACACAAAAAATGTCAGAAAACCAACTCTTCCAAGGCTTCATTTCCAACAAGACAGCCGAGAGCGTGCCCTGAACCCCTCAGAGTATTCCCTGCAATTGCAGGAGCAGAAAAGGGGTGCAGGGGTCTTTCTACCACTTCCCTGAGTGGGAGCCACTTCTCAGCCCTGCAGCTTTCCTTCTGTTCCATGACCTAATCTGTATGACTGTCTAGGGGACTCTGAGATATGGGGACAGGCTTGCAGGCCTCCTAGAAAAATCTTGGAGGACCTGGGGTGGAGACAACTCCTGACCAAAGAGAGGAGCAGAGGTCTCCGGAGAGACTCACTTTAAGGGAAATCAAGACAAAACATTGAGTCTTTTTGTGATAGACATGGCCATTGATAGATGACACTGCCCAGTGTCCCTCAAGAGTCCTTGGACCAGTCTCCTGGGGACTGGTTTTACGTGGAAGGGGTGTGAGGCAGAAAGAGGGCATGCTGTTAGGACAGGTGTGACCTTTCAAAATTGGCCACAAGGAAACAGACATCATTGCCTCTGCTGGGGAGACTCCCTGGCCTGGAGCACCCTTCAGGAGTGGCTGAACTTCCTGGGGACCCCTGATATAATGGAGGGTCTTGCAATGGGATTAGGTTCTTCAGCCACAGCCGTGAACCCAACTACATAGGACCTGGGTCCCCTTGGGCATTTGGCGATGGGAAGGAACTTGATGGGGTAGTTGGAAGCTTGGATTTCCATATCAGTACTAGGTGGGAGCTGGGAGTCAAATCACACTGGGGCCAATCACAGCCGTCTTGATAAATAAGGGTGAACTAGGGAGATGAAGAGGATTCTGACAATGCTCTACCAGCCACACCTCAGTCACGGCTCCCAATTCCAGTCAGGAGAAAAATGGATGACTTTCAAGGGGGAATGAGAAAAATGAGGCTGATACAGTGCTTTCTTCCATAAATCTAAAGTCATTTAATTTAAGACTGTTCTCTATTCTGAGATTATATCTTCTCCAGTTTTGGCATTAAATGTGTCCTCTTTTATGAAACGATGGCAATGAGTGGTAGTTTTTAAAAAATGTTCTTATTTGATAAAATAAAAAGTTGGCAAATCTAGTTGATCCCTGTGGCCGATTCTGCTAGTTTTCTCTCAGTATTGGTTTTTGCCTTCTTCCACACCGAGAGAAGTTTAGAAGGGCATGTGGCCACCCAGAATAAAGCCTATAGTTCTCAGTCCTCCTTGGATCCAAGCATGGCTATTTGTTGAAGTTCTGGCCAATGAGATGTTTGCAAAAGTGACACGTGCAACTTCTGAGTAATATCTTTAGAAGGAAGGGATCTATCTGCTCCCTGCTCCCTTCCTGCCTCCTGAAGGCTAGAATATAGGCATGGAGTTATCTAGGACTATGCAGATGAATGCAATATATTGGGAGTGGCAGAGCAACAAGACAGAAAGAGCCTGGGCCTCCATAACCATGGCACTGCTGTATCAATCCAGGATGCTTACATAATGCAAGAGAAATGGCCATTGATGTTTTATATCTTTGCAGATAAAATGAATCAGCACTTACATGACATTTACAGAGGTGGAAATAGATGAGATTATCCAGGAAAAGAGAGTAGAGGGAGGAAAAAAGAGAACCTAGAATGGAGCCTTAAAGAACTCGAACATATAATAGTTATGCAGAGGAAGAAGGACCCCCAAGGAGACCGAGGAAGGGAAGCCAGAAAAACAGGAAAGGAAAACGGTGTGAAGGAGCCAATGGGAGTCTATATTTCAGGAAGGAGGGAGTCATCAACCACTTCTGGTGATGCTTGGGGTCAAGAAAGAAGAGGCCCTAAATGTGGTCATTCTGTTTAAAATGGAAGTAATTGGTGACTTTATCAGAAATGGTTTCATTGAAATGATGGGATGAAAGCCAGGGAAGGAGATGAGGAGTAAATGGGAGGTGAGAGACAGACATTTCCAATAAGTGTGGCCATGATGGGAGATGCCTCTTTTTTTTTTCTTTTCTTTTGTTTTCTCTTCTCTTTTCATTTCATTTCTCCCTTTCCTTTCCTTTCTTTTTTATCTTCTTTCCTCTCCTCTCCTCTCCTTTTCCTTTCCTTTTCCCCCTTTCTCTTTTCTTTCTTTTTAAAGAGGTGCAGAATCTAGGGCATTTAAGTACTAATGGGAAGGATCTACAGCAGAGAAGAGATGGAAGAAATAGTCCAGAGACAGGAAAATTGAGGGCATAAGACCCCGAGAAGATGAGCAGCAAGAGAGGCAGAGAGCATCGGTGAAGAAACTGACACTTAGCAAGAGGATGGAGAGTTAGGGACAAACTCAGGAATATATGTTTATAGATTTGGTGGCAAGCAATTGGCTCTCTTTTCTCAGTGAGATAGAAGGCAAGGTTCTTGCACAGAGTGAAGGGAGGAGAGGTGGTTGCAGACATGGTGAGATTGGAGAAGATTTGGAGTACAAATTGTGTGAAATTGGAGCCTAAGCTGACCAGAGGAGCACATAGAAGCTTTGATGGTCATGCAGTCCTGAGGGCACAGCTGAGGTGGGTTCATGCAGGGGTGGGATTTGCCTCCATCAGTGCTCTGCTGGCTGGGAGCAGACATGGAGAAGATGGATGTTGCTATTCATCCAGGGCTGGAATTTGCTAGATGAGTGGGATGTAAGGATAGAAGAGGAAAGGAATGTATAGTATTTGGAAGAGAGTAATTGGAGGACTAGAGTATTGAATCTAAGCAGGATAAAATGGAAGGTGAAGAGAGTGAAAGTAGCGGAAAAGAGATATCTGGGGGGTCATTGGACCAAAGCTTTTAATGGAGTTGAGTAACAGATGTATGTAGCTGGATTATGGAATTGAGAGAGAAATTAATATAGGAGGCTACGGTCAGAGAGTGGGGGCACTTGAGTTTGAGATTTAGAGATGGAGGACCCTGAGTGCCTGCCAGGTTCAGGTGCACATGGGAGTGGGGTGCTGAGGAGGAGGAAGGAAGATGGTCCCTGGAGACAGAAGAACAGGGCCGAGGGGTCAGGATCTTGGCTGAGCCTCCCATGAGGATTCTGAAGTAGCAACTTGAACGGAGGTGAAGAGGTGTGCTAAGTCTTGGTTGGATAAAGAAAGTCCAGAAACAACCTAGACTGGGGCAAGGAAAAGAGCTGAATGTCCTTAGCCTCAACTGAGCAGGTAATTTGCAAAACCAGGAAAGAGAAATGTTCTGGCAGGACAATATGGAACAAGAAAGATGTGAGCCCAACCCTTAGCCCCAAAGTCAAGAGTGTAAGAATAAACAGTTTCTATCTGAGAGGGCTCAACAGAAGCAGTATCCCTGGGTCAGCCAGTAGCAACCAGCTCAGTCCCTCGAGCAACTCCCGGGAAGCTTTGAAAATGCAGGTTCCAGGGCCCCCAGGGTAATTAAATCTAATGTTTAGGGAAAGTGCTTGGTCTTCAGGGTCATGAATCTTGCAGCCACACAGGGTTCTGTGCTCAGGACGGCCCTACACTTGGCTTAATCCTCTGCTGTTGCCATTTTGAAATTCTTCATAACTTTTGAATAAAAGGCCCTACAAATTCACTTTTCACTGTGCCTTGTAAATTAGGTAGCCAAGCCTGTCCGGGCAGCAGCACCCTTTTACAAATCTTCTCGATGGTGTCTGGTGTGTCTGGCCATTGTTGAGAGTTACACAGGTAAGCCGAGGGTTGGAGGGAACATGCGAAGAAATGGCTGTGGGTGCAGGGAGTTTGTCATCACAGGCCAGGAGTTTGGAGAGCAGGAGGGAGGAGGAGTGGCAGGCTGAGTCTGAGGAAGATGGCAGAGGGTATGGTGGGGAGAGGGTGGATGGGCACGGAGATTTCTGCTTTAGGTTTATGCTTGGTTCCTTGCAAAGTGTGAGTGCTTCCAACTTGCAGAATTTTGCCTTGGACTGAAAGGGAGGTGCAGTGGTGGGTGTGAGGCTAGAGAGCCTTTGCCTTGCAGTCTTCTGGCGAGTGCATTGGTGGACTGGGGGCAACGGATGGAAGTTGGGTACTGGGGCTGGGGTGGGTGGGAGGGTCTCCAGAGCTCTTTCACATCAAGAGACTCATGATGTTTTGGCCGGAGGTCTAGAATTGGGAGCTGCCATCACACAGATGGAATGTGGAGCAATGCCCATCTCAAGTTTTGGGCACTCGGAGTGCTCAGGGGACCTTACCAGGGATGTGGCAAGTTCATGAGAATCTTGTTTTCCCCTGGGAGTCTGAGAGGAAGTGAGCAGAGCTATGTAAACTGAAACAGGGCTCTGGGAAGAGGATGCTCCCCAGAGAAACGAGCCACAAACACAGGCGCCGTGGGGTCAATTGTCAATGAAATGTTGGTTGTTTTTCTAAACTACGAGAGATAAGAGGTGGTAAAATCTTCCCTCAGCTTCAGCCTTTTAGTATAAATATTTCTGTCAAAGTCAATGCAGGCGGGACTGGGTCTGGAGGAGGAGCCAGGTACACAAGCCCTGTTGGTCCCGCTCTGGGAGCTGCTTTGTCTGGGGCCTGCCATGAAGGTGCCAGGTGGAACCAGGCGCATCTAAAGCTCCTGAGACCCTTCCAGGAAGGATACTTTCCTAGGGGTCAAGGAGAAGCTGCCTCATCTTCAGCTTTCAGCAATGGCCAGGGAGCAGCAGACACCACTGCCTCTCCCCCAGGCTTGAGCATGGCTTGTCAAAAGGAGAGACTGGTGAAGGTCATCTGACTCAAGACACCCCCAGATCTGACAGAGCACATCTAAGCTCTTGTTACTTTTAGGAGCAGCTGGGGCATGAGGGCAGCCTTTTACCTGGGTGCGTGCTCATCTCCCTTGGCCTCAGAGAAGCCTGACCTCTCCTGCTCACCAGCCTCCGGCTTCTCGTGATCCAAGTGGATCTCTTCCAACAGCACCCGTGGCTCCCTTCCAATGATAAGCCTGAGTTGGCCCTGAGTGCACCCTGGCTGACGGTTCCCTGCTCCTGTGGGGGAAGGTCCACATCTGGGTGTCCACATCCAACAGCAGGATCAGGCAGGCGCACAGGAGAGCCCCCCACCACCCCCACGAGCATGCTGGACTGGTAGATCTCCAGGGATATTGTGGCTGTTCCACTGTCCACTGGAAGTTTCTAAAATTATAGAACTGCCCTGAAAAATTCTGTCTTTTAACTCAGCCAGGGATAAAATGGCCAGGACAGTCTATCTTACAAGTTGATTGTTTGGGTCATGGGCAAGTGTGATACCCTTTGACTCGCCATTCTTATGGCTAAAATTTCCTTAAACCACCATCGGAAAGGATGGGTTCTCCCTCGCTCTGCCAAGTAAACCTATACCAAGTGCCATGGGTCAGGTTTCATGTGCTCTTGACTTCAGGCTCACAGTGTCACCTTCCTAAGATGTGCCGTGTCCGAGGATGTGGGTGTCGTGCTTCTCCCTGGGCTAATTCATCCCTGTGCGTGTAAATGAGTGTGTATCTGTGGGTGGGGCTTACTGCTCACAACTTCTGAGCATCCTGTGGCGACCTCATCAGCATCCCCACACTTTTCACATATTCCCCCAGACCCCGAGTTCCACAAATTTCTTCTTCTTCCCTGAAATCCCTTATTTCTCCATTCTTTGCCTGAGAACCTTATCTTAACCTGCTTATGGAGCATTTCAAGCTTCTTGCTTTGCTGGCTCTTTCCTACCTACTTCTGCTTTTGGGTCAGAAGAAGGTAGGGGGTTTCAGATTAGGGAGGTGGAGAAAGAAAGGAGGGGTCTGGATTATGGAATTCCAGTAGATTATCCCCCACCGACCCCTTTGCACTCAACCCTTGGTGATTAAACTCCCGTACTTCAAGGTTGATCTGCTGAGATTTTCCGAGTCTGTGAGACTGTCCTTGCTCAAGGATGTTTGTCTCCTCATCAACCTTGAAATTCATTAAAAAGTCGCTTTCACTTGCTCCTTTCCAATAGCTGAGGCTTTTTTCTCCCTTCCCTGCCACAGGTAGGGGGACGTCATCCTGGCTAGTCATCTTGCTGGTGGAAATCTTTATGATCTTGCAAACTGAAGACCTGGCTCCTTCTTCTTCCAGGGAACTCACGGGTCAGTGTGGTTGTGTGATGCACCTGTGCACGTGGCCACCATCTGTCCGTCTCTGGGCCACCATATGTCACCTGACCGACATATGGGGCATCTCTGCTAATGCCCCCTCTGGAAGCCAGAGCTGGTCCCTCTGCCGCGGAAACCATGTCCCTTCCATGATCTGGGGAACTGAATGTGTCATCCTTGGGGCATTTTCTGGTCCAGAACATCTCTCATATCTCAACAGCGTCTATCTCTGGCTAAAAGTCAGATATCAAGGCTCCAGCAGCTTCTTTTCTGGGGTCCCACATCTGTCTGCAGCCTTTACCCTTATTCAGTGGGTTCCCACACTTTTCTGATTATGTACCCATTTAGTAAAAAGCTGTGTGTGGGAGGGGTACATATTCCTCATATATTTATTTATAGACTGTACATTATGTGAATTATAAAATATATATCAAGTTGAAGTTAAAACAGAAGAACAAGATGAAATAAACATTTTTTAAAGTATTATTAATTGTGGCGGTTTTATATTATCACTAGTTAATACCTCAAGGCATACTATAAATTGAGATTTAAGATTTCCTTGTTAACCAAAGGGGTATCGTTTTGGGCCATCCTCCTGCGGGATCCGATCAGCTCCCCGGCGCTCTCCCCGTGCAGGGTGTTGAGGGGAAGCCTGCAAGGAGAAGACAAGTCAGCTCCACTTTCCCTTTTCTCTCCCCACGCTTGCAGCCTCTGCATTATTTCCATCTGGGTTTCTTAGTAGAAACCTTAAACTACCCATTTTGTTTTGTGAGAACTGATCACATTACAACAAAATGATCTAATCTATAAACCCACTCCATATGCTTCTAGTCTCTCTGTCCGAGAGTGGGGCTGGTCCTCCGCCTGCTGCGGTGGGGAACTCCTCCTCCCTCAAGAAACCTCAACTCCTGCTTGTGAGGGATGATGCAAGGGCACCTGTGAGCACCTTTATGTTAAAGGTTAGAATATTAGCTTTTAGAGATGCTGTACTATCACAGACGAGGTGGCTTACACAATACAAGTGTGTTTCCTCACAGCTCTGGAGGCTGGACGTTCGGGATCAAGGCGTGAGCAGGCCTGGTTCCCCTTGAGGGCTGTGAGGGAGAATCTGTCCAGGGCCTCTCTCCCAGCTGCTGGGGCTCAGCTCTCCGTCTTTGGCATTGCTTGGCTTCTGGACTCATCACTCTCATCTCCGCCTACGTCTTCCATGGCATTCTCTCTCTGTCTCTCTGCGTCCGCCCAAATGTCCCCTTTTCATAAGGACATCAGTCATACTGGATTAGGGCCCACTTTGACAAACTTACTTAATTTGATTAATTCTGTCAAGATCAGACTTCCAAATAAGGCCACACTGAGGTGCTGGGGTTAGGACTCAAACATATCTTTTTGAAGGTCAACACCATTCAACCCATAGAGATTAGTAAAACACTTATTTTCTTACTTTCTGGATAAAAATAGATCAAAATAGAAGTTCTAACGTCTCCCTCTTGCATCCCAGCAGGTAACGGGCTGGTGTACCCATGGAATGTGTGTACTTTTCCTGGGAGTGCACTGCCCAACTGGGTCTGTCCCTCCTCCTCTCTTCCCCATGATCATCCAGCCCCAGCATTTACTGGGGCAGGGAGGGTGAAGTGTGGAAAGGCCAGGCCCTCTTCAGGAGCTCCACTTGGATTTATGCAGATCAGTTTAGTGCTGGACTTCTGGTGAGACGGACGAGTGAACCACCAGTGAGCCTCCTCTCCCTTGTCCTAAACTTCAGACATAGTAGAAAGACATGGTTTTAAATGAAGGCATAAATGCACTTAAAAGCAAGCAGGGGAAAGACAGTTTGGTGTTTCTTCCAAAAGTTCAACATAGAATTACCTTCTGACCCAGCCACTCCACTCCTAGATACACATACCTCCCCAAACTGAAAATGCATTCAAACAAAAACCGATATGTAAATGTTCTTAACAGCACTATTCACAACAGCCAAAAGGAGGAAGCAACCCAATCAATGTCCCTCAGCTGATGCATGGATAAACAACATGTGACATATCTACGCAACGGAATATTGCTCAGTCATAGTAAGCCATCCCGCATCACAAACGAACCCCAAAAGCATGATGCTAAGTGAAGGAATCCAGTCACAAAAGATCACATACTGTAAGACTCCGTTTTTATGTCATGTCCTGGGTAGAACAATCCATAGAGACAGGGAGCAGATTTAGGGGTTGCCAGGGGTTCACAGGAGGGGAAGATGGGGAGTGACTGCTTAATGTGGTGGGGTTTTCTTTTATGGTGATGAGAATGTTTTGGAACTAGATAGAGGTGGTGCGTGCACAAAGTGTGACTATAGTAGTTGCCACTGAAAAAAATTGTATACGTTAGGATGGTTAATTTTACGTTACATGAATTTACCTCAAAAATTAAAAAGCAAAAAGGGGAAATCTTGGGGGATCAGAAGCTGTCAGGACTCCATAACCATGGATAGTGCATTATGATGACACTGTGGGCACCCTCTGTGATGGGGACTCTGGAGAGAGCCCTGAGTTGGTGCCCTCCTGCAACTGGCCAGAACAGCTTCCACCACATGTGCCAAGTGAAAATCCTAGCAAAAACATGGAATTTTTTCTCTTTAAAAAAAAAAATCAAATGGCTTGGTGCTGTCTGCTGTCCAGAGCTTGTGGGCAATGTGGACGTATTAGTAACCACAATTTACAAGACCCCTTCCTGTCTTCTCTAGCTCCCTCCCAAACCTTCAAATCCTGTATTTTAAGTTCCTCCTGTTTTCTTTGGAATGCAGTTAATTGACTTGGAATGACTATAATCTGCGGTGGAGAATAACATGCTTACTGGGTAAATAGCTCCTTCTCAAAAGAGCTGCAAAAAGCAGATTATGTGCAAATTCAGGGAATGTTTTTCGGTGCCAAGCTCCGGTTGGATTTGAAAGGTCCTGTCAAGCTTCAGATTCACAGCTTGACATTTATATGGTTATTTATGTCACTTATTAGCTGTGGTGTGCTTGTGACACTCTAATTATGACTGCCCTCCTAGCTTGTCTTGCGAACAGCAAGAGATTGCTTTGTGACAAGAGTTCACCCTGGGGTGTTCCTCTTGAACACATCTGGGCAAGGAGGGAGTCAAAAGGGCTGATGACTTTGGCACGTGTTCGTTTTGGGCTGCAGTGTTCTCGAAGCTTTTGCCCCAAAAACCCTGGTTGCCAGGCATTTCTGCTGCTCTGGGTCCAGTAAGAGGCAGAAAAATCTACCCTGGGAACCCAAGAAGCTGCTCCAAGTGCCATGTCTTGAATAGCCTTTGTTTCTAGGAGATTCTGAGGCACGCAGAAGGAAGCTCTGCATTTCTTTAAGGTGGTTCAGAAAGCCAGCCTGAGTAGGGAATTGTGAAGAGCCAGTATCTTGGTTTTTGAGAAACTTGTTCTATTTTTGACATTCTGACATTAAAAAAAAATCTTGAGCCGTGATTCTTAGCCTTGGGTCTGCAGGGCAAAGGGAATCTGCTCTGTCCCGAGGGGCCTGATCTCTCTTACTTGGACCTGGAATGGAAATGGACCCATATTGTGAAGCTTCTGGTTATAGTGTTCCCCCTCTGTCTACTTTCCCCACCTTGGGAGGCTGTCGGGTGGAACAAGTGCCAGGTGGTGGGCTCAGTAGAATCCCACAGAAGAGAAGTGAAGAAGGTGGGTTCTTGGCTCAGAATGAACTCCACCTGGCTCCTCCTGCTCCAGGTGAAGTTCTCAGGAGGAGACTGAGTCTGACACTTCCCAGGAGAACCAAAAAAAATATAAGAAAAGCACCTCTGAAGATAAATACTGCACTGAACTGCAAGGCATGCTATAAAAGGTGCACCCTGGCTGTTACTGGAGGCTGAGAATGGCTTTGTCTCCCAGATGGGGCTTTTACTGTGGGTTGTGGTTACACCGCGGTGCCACAGTCCCCATCGCTGACCTCCCCGGCCTTCAGAACAGCTCAGTGCTTTCAAGAAAGGAAAGCTGGAATTCACTCGCATTTTGCCGCCATCTTGGAAAGAGATCTATCTTGCTCGTTCCCATTTTTATAAAATCTTAGTTAAGCTGATGGACACTTCCTCTTCCCCAGACCATTTTTGCTCCTTGCTTTCCTTAAGTTAGGATGCCACTCGCCATACCCCTGATGCTTTGCAGCTACGTGGGAGTTTGAGTCCAGGCTGCTAGAAGTAATGACTACCTATCAATCCAGAGTTTCCAAGACTTCAGATGTGCACAGCCAGTCGCCTTCCGCTAGGCAGGAGAGTTTCTAAAAAGAAAAGAGTCAAGACGAATGTCAAGTGAATGCCCACATAAATATGTCAAAGTGATTTTTGACAAAGGAGCAGAAGCAATTCATTGGAGGAAGGATGATCTTTTCAACAAATGATGCTAGAGTGATGTATGTCCACAGGCAAAAAAAAAAAAAAAAAAAAAAAAAAAAAAAAGAACCTCTAATGCAACGCCGCACATTATTCCTCACCTCATTACACAAAAAGTGACTCAAAATGGATCATGAAAAAATAATGGATCATGGACTTCAAATTCAAATGTAAAATATGAAACTTAGAATAACTCCACCTAAAATTTAAAAAAATAGAAGAAAACACGGGGACCTGGGCAAGATGAAGAGTTTCTAGACTTGATACCAAAAACATGATCCATACAGGGAAAAACTGGTAAATTTTACATCCTCAGAATTGAAACTTTTGCTCTGTGAAAGCCCCTATGAACAGAATGGAAAGATAAGTAACAGCCTGAGAGACAATATTTGCAAATCATATACCTAACAAAGGACATGTACCTAGAATATAGAAAGAACTCTCAAAACTCAACAGTAGAAAAGCTCTAAAATGGGCAAAGACATGAATAGATGTTTTGTTAGGTAGTTAGATAAGTGGGGACACCCGGCAGCTACGGCGAAGGAGAGGGAGGATGGTCTGGAAGATTGCAGTGTGCCCGCCTTCAGCATAAAGGGGCTTTACTTAGTCTAAATGAGTGCCAGCAAGAAACTAGTTAGAACTTGATGGCCTGGCAGTAGCAATCAAGACCCAACTGGACATGATCCAATGCTCATTGTAAAAATATAATTAGCATTGTGGTTTAGGGCCCCCCCTGGGTTTTCTGTGTGCATTATGGGTAAGGACATGCGCAAAAGGGGATAAACATGACTAAGCATTCCAGGGACAAGGGCCATTAATCAATCAAGAGACCATCTCCAAGTGAGGGTAAAAGGAAAGGGCCAAACAAAGACCATTTCTGTCCACCCTTAGATCAGCCTGCCTCCTGTTCTTGGAGGTGTAGTTCGCTTTTGCTAATAAAACCTTTAAAATCTTTCACTACTCAATGCTTCTGTCTCCCATCTGAATTCTTTTGAGTAAGACAAGAACTAGAATCTTTTTTCTCTCCCTTTTGGGGTAACAGTTTCACTGGAGAAGATATGCAGAAGGCAGATATGCACGTGGAGACTAGTTCAACATCATTAGCCATTAGGGAGATGCCAATTAAAACCATGATGAGATATCACCATGCACCTATCAGAATGGCTAAAATAAAAACCGGTGATAACACCAACTGCTGGCGAGGATGGGGAGAGACTGGCTCACTCACACATTGTGATGGGAATGGA
This sequence comes from Camelus ferus, assembly GCF_009834535.1. Classification (NCBI taxonomy): domain Eukaryota; kingdom Metazoa; phylum Chordata; class Mammalia; order Artiodactyla; family Camelidae; genus Camelus; species Camelus ferus. The sequence continues at coordinate 9,720,593 of NC_045696.1, read as the reverse complement.
AATGGCACAGCTCCTTTGGAAAAAGAGTCTGACAGCTTCTCACAAAACTAAACATGCACTTACCATGTGACCCAGCAATCGCACTCTTGGACATTATCCCAGAGAAATGAAAACTCATGCTCACACACAGAGAAAAAAAAAAAACTCTACAAAAATATTCATAGCAGCTCTATTTGTAATAGTCCCAAACTGGAAACATCCCAAATATCCTACGATGGGTGAATGGTTAAACAAACTGGTACATCCATAACTCGGTCAATTTCTTGTTGGTGATATGACACTATAGTTATGCAAGTTGATGTTATCCTTGGGAGAAACTGGGTGAAGGGACCTTCCTGAACTATCTCTTACAACTGCATATGAATCTACAATTATCTCAAAATAAAAAGTTTTTTTAAGCTATATTAAATAGTCAAGTAAATCAGATGCTAAGAATCCGGGGGCTGTGGGGCATGAGGCAGACCCCAGGAGGAGCTGAGAAGGAGGGAAACTTTGCTTGAAAAGTACAGCTGATAATAGCAGTGCCTCTCCCCATATGATCCACGTTGGTATTTACTCAGATGAGTTGAAAACTTATGTCCACACAAAAACCTGCACATGAATGTTTAAGGCAGCTTTATTCATAATTGCTGAAACTTGGAAGCAACCACGAGGTCCTTTGGTGGGTGAATGGATAAAGAAACTAGTACATTCACACAATGGAATATTATTCAGAGCTATAAGGAAATGGGCTATCAAGCCATAAAAAGGCATGGAGGAAACTTAAAGTCATACTATTAAGTAAAAGACGCCAATCTGAAAAGACTACATACTGTATGATTCCAACTTTGTGATATTCTGGAAAAGGTAAACCTACGAAGACAGTAAAACGATCAGGGCTTGCCAGGGAGAAGGGAGGAAGGATAACTATGCAGAGCACAGAGGATTTCTAGGTCAGTGAAAATGCTCTGTGACACTACAATGGGGGATACATGTCGTAATACATATGTCCAAACCCACAGAATGTATAACACCAAGAGGCACTCTAATGCAAACTATGGACTTGGAGTGATAACTGTGTGTCAGTTCACTGACTGTAACATGAGAGATGTAACATCTGGTGACAGACATAGAGAATGAGGGAGATTATGCACGCATGGAGGTGGGGTATATAAGAAATCTCTGTACCTTCTGCTCAATTTTGCTGTGAACCTAAAGCTGCTCTAAAAATAAAGTCCATTAAGAAATAGTATCAGTGGTGTTACTGACATCTTCAGACAATTCAAGGTGCTTTTAGGAACATTTTTTTTTCTTTAAAAGACCATCCTTAAGACCATGCTCTGAGATGGGTGGAAGGAGGAGGCTGTAAGTGATAGTAGGTGCTATGTAGAGGAAAACTGTGCCTGCATCACCTTACTCCCCATAGTGGATGGGAGGTGCTGATGTGACCAGGGACATGCTTCTAGGCAGGGATGGGGTGAGGAGAAGTCTCCCTGGGGTTCATTGGTAGGGTGGGTGGTTGGGTGAAGGTGTGGAGACTCCAGCCTAGGGGAGCTGAATGGAGGCAGGGAAGAGAGGTTTGTGGTCCACAAGAGGGAGGACCAGGGCAGAGAAGTGATAGGGGTCTGCTGGAATTCTCTTCCTGTCATTGGATGCCACACTCTAGCATATCAGTGGAACTATATACAAGGATAAGGAAAGGAGAGGGGAAAGCAATATGGGGGGGCCAGGAAAGGGATCTGAACTCAAAATTTGGAAGGGGTAAGACTCTAAAACCTGGGATGGATCTAGTGATTAACCCAAGGGACTGATTTACTTTGGGGACTTCACATAGTTAGAAAATGGGAGAGAATATGATGGGAGGAACTTTTCTTGGTGCCATGACTTCTAGGGAGGGTTACTTACTGACTTCCCTCATTTATGCCTTCTTAAATTATTTGTCTCTTTCCCAAGCACTTGTTTGGAGCACAGGGTTGGGTACACAGGCTTTCCTGCTGCCCACCCTGGCAGACAAAGCTGTCTACCTTTTGTGGTCTCTTGTGGGAACCACTCAGGCTGCCTGGAACCTTTAGAGTTGGGAGGCCATGTTGGTACTTCCAGGTAGAGGCCACCTCCAGGCAAGAAGCATAGAGGATTGGGAATTGGAGCCCCAGCTTGGCCTCTTCTTGGCTATATCAAACCAAGATGGACTCGCAGGATGCCTGAAAATCGGGGAAATGAAGGAGAAGAAATGAAGCAACTAAGAGGTGGGGGAGAAGATTCCAGAGCCACACAGGGATGACCAGGTGCTGCCACCTGGGTAAGAGGAGGAGCAAAAGATTTGGAAAGAGCCAGAGGAGGGGTGCTCTTGCCTCCAAGCCCTCCTTTAGTGGGCAGCCCCCTAGCCCCTACCCCACCCAATGTGACCAGGAGGACCCTCTGTCCATACAGGTGCCCACTTCTGTGTCCATAATGATGTTTCTTTATGGGAACGATCAGAATGATTTAAGAAAGGCAATGACATTCAAAAAGCCCTGTGGTTGTCTCCTAACAGGTCTTGGATCGCCAGGATGTCTGTTGAGCTGATGTCTGTTGAGCAGAGGTGCTGGTTTGAGGCCATGTGGCACAGACAGCCAAGAGCCCAGCCCTTCTGCCTCCCGGGGGCAGCCTGGTCCACTGCTGGCCTCACACTTATCAGTCACTGAAACAGAAATTGGAGATTAAAGAAGGAAAGAAAGCACTGAAGCTTGGTGGGGAGAGAGGAGGTTTTGCCTAAGTCGCAGACGCATTTGGAACTTGGAGTCCGATTTGATGCTCTCAGGAAGCAAGCGCCCTCACCTCCAAGGCTGAAGGGCCGTGGGTCCTAGTGGCCCATCGTGTTTGGGTGGCCGTCAAGGACTGTGTGGCCTGCCTTTCTTCCCACTGATAGTGTCTTCCTGGAGGGCAGATCGGGCCTCCCCCACTGGCTTCTCTCCAGCGAAACACAGCTGTGTGAGGCCAGGTCAGCATTTTGGCCTTGGTCGTGACGTTGAAACCCAAGAGGATCAGTGAACTTAATTAGAACCAGAGACTCTCACCTGTCTTTGCACCCGCTGCTCTTAACCCCGAACTAAGATGTTTGAAAAATCCCTAGACACTTTAAATTTTTAAATTTCATTTTATTCTTAACCTTTCATTTGGAAAAATTTTAAGCCTGCAGAAAAGTTATGAGACTAGCACAGTGGACATCTGTCTGCCCTTGACCTACATTGCCCAGTGGTTAACATCGCCACGTGTGCTGTCAGCTCCACAAGCAGACTGACTATATTATTATCATTATTTATGGCACCAGTTGAGAGTAAGTTGCAGACACCATGATCTTTCATCCCTGAATGCTAAGAATAAGGACTCTCACTTTTATAACCACAATATAGTAGTTAAGTTCAGAAAATTTAACACTGATACAACAGAAATATGTGCTATACAGTCCACATTCAAGTCACACCAGTGCTCCCACAAATGTCCTGTATAGTAATTTTCTTTTCTGATCTCAAGTAAAGACCTATTATTCTTAGTGTCGATAGTTATTGAAAAGGCTATGCACATACATATACATCACAGACACACACACACCACACACACCACAGACGCACACATACCACACACCACACACACCATACGCACCACACCACACACACTCGCACGCCACACTCCCTCAACCCAGATTTGAGCTTTGTGGCCAGGCGTGCTCCCTGTAAGAGGGTGGGAATGTGTTTGCTCCTCTATTTTTGGTGGCAAGCTGCCTCCCCTCATTCTGGGGGGTCCTCACCAGGCTCATTCCTCCAATTGCTGGGGCAGGGGGTTCAGGGGTCAGTCCTGTCTCACTCTGGCCTTGTGGGCTGGAGGAAGGGACCCGGTCAGGCTGGCTGGGGGACACATGCTCTTCCCGCAGGGACGCCCTGTTCTCTGCCCATCGGCGGGCACAGTGAGCCTTTGCTTTTGGCCTATCGCCATCCACTCAGGGAGATGGAAAGTGCAGAGCTAAAAGGACTTCAGGTATCACCTGCTCCTCCTTCCTCTTCATTGACAGGGAGGCATTCAGGAGGGTGAAGTGACTTAGCCAAGGTCACTTTGCCAGCAGATGGAATGAAAATCAAACTGATATTTTTTCAGGCCATGCAGCTGTTTTACGACAAGTCTGGGGATCAGGGAACATGCGGACAAAAGAGGAAACATATTCCCTAGAGAGAATGCAAAGCAGGGACAGGGAACAAGCTTCTGGAAAGGTGAAGGGGCAAAACTTTGGGTGAACCCTAGCCCCCATGATGTACAGCAGCGGGAGTGCTGGGGGTCTGGCTCTGCTCCCCTGAGGGGTCGAGTCCACGGTGGGGTGGTCCCCAGGTCTTGGTGCTCTGGGTGGGCTCTCTGCTGGGTGAGGGTCGGGAGGCCGTTCACGCCCCCTTGTCTGTCTCGGCTCCTAAGTGCTCTTAGTTTGAATGTTCTACTTGAATTGGCTTTCTCTCCGGGACTGGAGTCCACTGGGAGGAATTTGCCATAATCTGCTCTTCTGGCTTGGGAACTCACCAAGGGACGCAGACAGGAGACACATGCTCAGCGTGAACGAGAAATTCACAGCTAAAATCGTTCTGTCTCTAGTTGCAACCAATTGGATTTTACAGGACGAAATGATTAGACGGAAAGTCATAGGCTAAGAAAATAGGAGCTTCTGCCAAGAACTCCTCCACTGCAGGTTGTGGGGTTGGAATGAGTGGCCTGATTTATGGGGATCCCATCCACACTGGGAACACGGAGCCATGTGCCAGAGATGTGGGGCTTCATTCCTCCTGAAGACAGCCCGGACTGGAGACCGTCCAGGCCGCATCTGTTTTGCAGATTAGGAGAGACACACAGAAAACAAACTGTTGTGTTCCTGCCACTCTTGTGGCTCGTGATGGCCCAAGCCAAGCCACGATGGCCAAGAGTTAACATGCAGTGGATGGATCTTGGCCTCCCTTGGAAAAATTTTTCCTTTTTGAAAACTACTTGAACACCACAATCAGAAGTCCATGATGGTTGAGAGGGAAGTCTGGGCAAAAGTGTCAGCCCCTATCTCTTCCCCGGGATAGATCTGTTTTTTGCTATGACAACAAGCATCATGAACCGACTATTAACATTTATTTAGAGTTTACTGTCTGCCAGACATGGATCTAAGCACTTTGTCTATTGTTTTCTTTAATCAGCACAGTCCCATGAAATAGGTGGCATTTTACAGATGAGAAAACTAAGACTCAGGGAGGGTGAGAAGCTTGGATAAGGTCACACAATAATTAAGTGGCAAAATCCAGACACCATCCCAGACAGTCTAGTGTTAGTCTGTATGTCATTAACCACCATTCTTTATTTTTTTCTTAACCAAGTCATCATTTTGTTTTAAGTTGGTGTGTGTTTGCTATAGAGTAAATGTCAGTGTCTCCTCAAAACCCACGTTGAGGCCTAATCTCCAGTGTGATGGTGTTTGGAGGTGAAGCCGTAGGGAGGTGATTAGGTCATGAGGGTTGGACCCCTCCTGAATGGGATTAGTCTTTATAAGGAGACCCCCAGAGAGCCCCCTCAACCATTTCCCACAGGAGGGCACAGTGACAAGATGGCTGTCTACAAACCAGGCAGTGAGTCTTTACCAGACACCAAATCCGCCGATGCCTTGATCTCGGACTTCCCGGCCTCTTGTACTCTGAGAAATAGTTTATGATCCACCCAGTCTGTGGTATTTTTGTTATAAGAGTCCAAATGCACTAAGACAGTATCAGAGGTGGCATGAGCCTAGGCTGGTGTTCCTGGGTGAGCCTTCTTGTTTGTAGGTGTGATATGATAAGTTTCCAACATCCTAAGCCACTGTGGAGCATACTGGATTATATCTGCAGTGTGTTGAGACTGGCAGGTGGTATGGCCTCTGGCTGAGGCACCAACACTGCCATTTATGGAGTGAATGTTGTGGAGAAGGAAGGTGGCAGGCAGCCTCCAAGATTTCCCCCAATGACCCCTGCCTCCTGGATTTATTCTCTTGGGTAACCCCCTCTCCTTTAGTAAGCTGGACTTACTGACACTCTTGAATAGGGCAGAAGTGATGGAATGGAATGGCTATTTTGATATTAAATTATAAAAAGATTGTGCCTCCCATCTTGGATGCTCATTCTCTCTTGGATTACTCATCTTTGGGGGACCCAGTTGTTGTGTTGTAAGGTAGGTCTGTGCAGAAGTTCACATGGTGAGAAGGTCTTTCAACAATCAAATAAATGAGCTCCCTCCACCCCCAATCCAATCAAACCTTCGGATGAAACCACAGCCCTGGCAAATAGCATGACTAAGACTTCATGAGAGACCTTGAATCAAAGACACTCAGCTAAGACACATCCTGTCTGACAGAAAGTATGAAATGATAACCTTTGTTATTTTCAGCAGCTGAGTTCTGGGATAATTTATTGCATAGCAATAGACACCTAATATGAGGAGCACCTGGCACTCATCTCTTCCCTCAAGTGTTGCTTGGTTTCTAATCCACTGTGTACCTCTGAGCCTTCTCCTGCCTCTTGGGGACCACAGAAGAAACACTTCTCAGGAGGGACTGTGTGGAGAGGGAGAACTGAGGAGTTAGGCGCTCCCTCAGAAAGAATTCTTAAAAATGCTGAAATGTTGTAGAAAAATTTGCAAAAAAATCTCTAATAACCAACAAAACAAAAACGTCTCAAAATCACATTTTTTTCTATTTGTAAATTGGGAACAACAACATTATACTTGACTTTGAAGGTTTTTATGAAGATTAATTAACAGTTAACTAATTAACTCAAAAAATATATGGCAGAATATCTTCCATGTGCCAAGCATTGTTCTGAGTGCTTGGGATGTGGTGGAGGACAAGACCCAGAAAATTCCTACCCACACAGAGCTTACATTTTAGCTTTACATTTTGTTTTACAGGAGCTAAATCTGCAGGGATGCAGAGATGAGCTACTTTTTCATTGAATTTTGCATTATAGTTACTGTTCCATTGGTTTTAGTAATTTATATATTGCATTTTTAATTTGCTATAGTTTACTTTATCTTACCTAATTGTTGGGCATTTTGATTTTTCCAGTTGTTGACCATTATGAAAAGAGTTACTGTACACAATTCTGTATAATTAACTTCCGACAATTCCTTTGAATTATTTCCTTAAAATAAATTCCCAGAAGAGAATTACTGGGGTAAAGGATGTGAATGTTTTTTTGTTGTTGTTGTTAGGTAGTATTAGCTAATACTCTAGGAATGTTGTATCATCAAATTACATAGTTAACAATGATTTTTTAAAAATTTCCAGTATCCTTCACATTGGGTTTTAATCATCTAATTCCTTTTTCACTGATTGGAAAGGCTAGATATTATAAAGTGCTATTTCATAGTTGAATTGTATGAAGCTGAATATTTTTCCTTCATAGCATATATGCAAAACTAATGAGGCTGGGTTAAGATATGGTAACATCTCAAAAATCTTAGCAACTTATAATCACAAAGTTTTGTTTCTTGCTTATGCTACATTTCTGCTGTGAGTTGACCAGTGATGTTTGTCCTCACATCCTCATTTTAGGAGCCAGGCTGGTGAAGCTGCCAGTCTCTGAAATGTTGCCGGTCATGGAGGAACTGAGAGAGAATAGCAAATCATATGTAGGTCATTAAATGCTCTGGCTTGCATGGTACACGTGCCATTCCTCCCACCATTTCATTGGCCAAAGCAAGTCATGTGGTAGACCCTACTTCATGGGCAAGTGATCTGTGATCTTGTCGTGGTCCCAAGAGACAAGCCAGAAAAATCTGAAGGCAGAATGGCTTCCATGTCATGATTTACTACTTGTGTTTTTTCCTATAAAAATGGGCTATTTACTCTTAGATCACCTTTTGGTAGGCAGTGATTTGTGAGAGAGAAAAAGAAGCATAAGTGTTCTTAATGTAATGCTCTTCTCTGAGAACATTGGACTCTGGCGTCTCCATCCCATGGAACTCCACCGTGGACCTTCCTCTCCTACCAACTCAGAATCTGCCTTAACCTGGGAGTATTTTTGGTTTTGTCTTCACTTTTCTTTTTTGCTAACTCATCATGACAACCTCGAGCAGTCTCCAGTCATCTTTTCCTTATTTTCAACAATGGGGTATTGTCCTCTCAGGTTTTGCCTGTAGCTTTGAGAATAATTGGTTTGACGCCCAGGGAGTCTCTTTGAGGGATCATTTTAGTAGATTACAGGGTAACGAGTTACTTGTTTCCCTTCAAAGGCCACCCAGTTTGGCTTCATTTCTGCTTAACTGATGCTTCCTTTGATGTCACACGTGTAAAAAGAGTGTTATTAAAAACAATCAAAGCATATTTGTACTCCATTTTAAATACCGTTTGATCCATTTTTCATTATCTGACTAAGAGTGTATGTCTTAGGTCAATGCAGATCTCATGATAGAGATCTTTAAGATCTATAAAGATCGCAGATCTTTCAATATAAATCAGATAACCTTAATGAGTTGGCTCTTGTCTTTCTCATCTGATCTAGTGCTTCTTGTACAAACTAATTTGTAAAGAAACTGTTTGATTAGATAAAGATGTGGTTTTCATCTGGGAAAGTACCTTTAGGAAAACGATGTTGTTCTGTCGGGATCACTAGGCGCTGGTTGGAGTATCTCCCTCGGGAGGAGGACCTCACATGGAAAGAGGTGTGAGTCACTGCGGTCAGGGAATGAATGTGTGGAGGGAATGCACGTGCATCTGGGAGGCCGCACAGACACTGGCCACAAACAAAGTCAAGAAAATCTACTCCTTTATGTGGTTGACTATCCCTGCTCTTGAAAGGCAAGTGCTAAGGGTCATCTCTTGCGGTTGAGTGCTGGGAAGTACCTGATGACTGGGCTTGGTGGCTTTTCTGCTTCTGTTTACCCTCAGTGTGGGCTGAGAGCCTCATTAAAAAAAAAAAAATCAGTGTCCACATCCTTCCCATCTCATCTACCCCCGTGGTTCTTAGCAATGGCTACACATTGAAATCACCAGGGAAACTTTGAAATATACTGATATCCAGGCTCCATCCCTAGAGATTCTCATTCAGTTAGTGCCAGGTGGAGCCTGGGATTCTTTATTTTTTCAGATCCAACGAAGTACAAATGCTTCACAGTCCTGCTGTGCCCAGTGTATGAAAACACCTGTTCACCATCAAATGTCCTACAGCCACGTTTGGGTTATTTGTATTTTCATTCTTAAGAGAGGTGGTTATTTCAACCCTTTCTCCTAAGTTCTATGTAGTAGCTTTAGTGACACCTCCCTCTCCCCCTTCCCTACCCCAAACATGTCTGTGTCCCAGATCCTTTAAATGTGACCTTATTTGGAAAAAGGATTTTTGTCAATATAATTAACTAAAAGTAGGCAGCGGGAGGTCAGATCATCCAGGACTACCCAGATGGGCTTCACGTTCAGTAACCAGTGTTCGTGTAAGAGGCAGAAGAGGAGACATAGACTCAGAGAAGAGGGGATGGCTGTGAGGAGATGGAGACAGAGGTGGCGTTGATGCAGTCGTGAGCCAAGCTATGCCTGCAGCCTCCAAAAGCCGGAAGAGGCAAGGAAGGATTCTCCCCTAAAGCCATTGGAGGGAGCACAGCCCCGTTGACACCTTGATTTCAGGCTTCTGCCCCCAGGAACCATGAGAAAATTCATTCCTGTTGTTTTAGGACACCGAGTTTGTGGTCATTTTTTCCAGTGGCCACAGGAAACTAAATACATCCTATTTCCTTTTTCTTTTATTCACCCTTTCTTTGGCTTTTTTCCAAGTGTCTCTTGACTGTTTTTTCCAGAAGCAAGTTTACATATTTTCTGATTTCCCCATACCCTCTCCTGACGGTTGCTTCCTGGCGACAGCTTGTTCCATACACAGCAGCAGCCCGATGCAAACTTGTGGCTGTGGGCCCTGTTTCAGACCCTCATTTTGATGATTCTTCTTTGCAGTGGTGCACTTTTCCCCCTTCACGTGTTTATCCCTCTGCCCACGCTCCTGGATAATGTCTTCTTTACCTGTTTTCCCTGAGGTCTTCGTAGTACTGAGTTGATGCTTTGGGGTGTAGAGAGAGCTGAGGCAGTGGAGATAGGGGGACCTCTAGGATGCGAGGCTAGGGCCAGGACAAGTTTTATGGGCCATATGCATGGTTGGTTTGCAACTATTTGAAAGATATTTGCATCTAAGGACCTTGTGCATTGCCTTAAGGGAAGGTCAGGGGTCTGTTGGAATTTCAGGATCTCAGAATATTCTGGGTCTTCCTTCTTGGTAAGTCTCTCTCATTGTCTTAGGTAGAAAGTAGCTTTTCTTTCAAACAGCTTCTCCTGCTAAAGTGGGCAGAGGGGAGGGGAGGCAGTGACATTACAGGTCAGAATCTCTTAAGCGTTCAGTGGCATTGAATGAAGACTCACGTTAACCTAGCATCTTGCCTGGAATGCCTGATTTGTACCTAGAGATGATGATGCAAAGGAGAAGGGGATCCTCAGCAGGGTCTTGTGAAGTGCCAAGGATGGAGAAGAAGGGTACCACAGGTGGATCCAAGGCGCAGAGCCAAGGGACCCAAGGCAGCCAGCAGGAAGTCTGTAGAAACTATGGTGGCCAAGAATTACTGCAGAGGACCCAAGACCTCCAGAACCAGGGATTCACTGGTGATGCTCTAGAGAGAGCTGGTTCTCTGATGCGGGTATATTTTTTTAGTAAGCTTTTAATTTTATTTTAATGATCTTTTTATATTAGAACAAATCTTATTTTGAGATTGGTAGAATTATTGTAAAGATAGCACAGAGAGTTCCTTCCTACCCCACACCCAGTTTTCCCTTTCATTAACACCTAACATTCATATGGTACATTTGTCATTGATGAATCAGTATTGACGTATTGACGTACTATTTTTAACTAAAGTCCACATCTTTTCAGGCTTCCTTGGTTTTCAGTGTTCCTTTTCTGTTCTCGGATCCCAACCAGAATCAAACATTACATTTAGTCATTATGGTTTTTCAGACTCCCCCTTGGTTGTGACAGTTTCTCAGACATTGTTTTTTATGACTTTGACAGTTTTGAGAGGAACTGATCAGCTATTTCATTAGAATGTCTCTCAGTTGGGATTTGTCTGAAGCTTTTCTCATGACTGGACTGGGGCTGTGGGTTTTGGCGGGGATGACCATAGATGTAAAGTGTGAAATTGGCATCACATCACATCAAGGGTATATATTATCAACATGACTTACCCTGGTGATGTTTGTTAACTTTGATCATCTGGCTGAGGTCGTGAACACTACCATATTTCTACACTATAAAGTTATTCTTTGTCCCCCTTTCCATGCTGTCCTCTTTGGAAGGAAATTGCTGTGTACAACCCCCACTTAGGGTGTACCCCATTCTAGATAAATTATTTGAAATTCCCCTGCACAGGCAGTTTTTTTCTCCCCAATTTATTTATGTATTTAATCATTTATTTATATCATTATGGGCTGATGGATATTCATTTTATACTTGAGTTATATATTCCATTACTATTTTTTTAAATTTTGCTGCTCAAATTGCTCCAGCTTGGCCGTTGAGGGATCTTTCAGTTTTCTCTTGGGTCCCTTTGACCTAGCCCCATGAATGTGGGTTTTGTGGGGGTTTTGAGCATTTCCTTACTTTCTGGGACTACGAGATGCTCCAGGATCATCTTGTATATTTCCTGCCCCAGTTTCAGCATCAGCCATTTCTCCAAGGATCAATAGCTCCTTTGTTGGAGAATGCTCTTATGAATTAAGATCTGGATGGTCACTGCTTCTAGGCCTTCTCAGCTGATAGAGGAAGGAGATAACATGTGTGTGCTAACTTGGTATATACACACATATAAACGTTTCTATGAGTAACCATCAATATCTGTGCTAAGCTAAACATGAGTTCATACTGATATCCCCAATTTTAACCCATTACTTCATAGATTATTCTAGCCTCTTCCCATTTCTTATCTGTAACCTCCTCCACCAACAGTGAGAAGCCTGGCTCTCACAATCTGTGGTCCATTTACTTAACTGTCCAATCCTGGGATACATATATAGTGATTTTAAAGTTGTGAACCTGTACGCTTGTGGGAAACAACTGTGTCAGCTAGTGTGCAGTGCTGTGCCTACGTACCATTCCTTTGCCCTTAGTCTTACAAGCTCCACTCACTTACAAAGTTACTTTGGTCAAGCACCATATATCCCTGCATTCTGCATTTTGTTCTGGGATCTCCGGACTTCCTAAATGATTTTATTCCAGCTTAAACAGAAAAATACCTGGGAAGGACTTACACTTGCACCAGTACTTGTGGTTAGAATGCTGGGAAGCCTTTATCGTCAGGGTCTATGTCATTTGCTCTCTCAGGTGCTAAGAGATGGTATCGGGCTGCTGGGGTTGACCGTCTATCTGTAAGTACCTGATTGGTATAAAAGAGGAGCAGCTCCTCAAAGAAAATAGGGGCGTTGGACAGATAGAAACAACAGATGTCCACAACATTCCACCCCTTAGTCCCTCAGCACATAGAGCAATCCTTCTTCTCATGTTTATAGTTGAAAATATGCCTTCTTTTAATAAAATTTATGTATCTTCTCTCCCCAAAAAGAGTCAAGATAAAGCCCACATAGCTACCATATCCAGCTGCAAGTTCAGGACCCTGGGTGACATGTTCTAATTTCTTTTCTTTTCTTTTCTTTTTTTTTTTTTAAATCTTTTTGTACCCATATATTTACTTATTTTTATTGAAGTACAGTCAGTTTACAATGTTGTGTTAATTTCTGGTGTACAGCATAGTGATTCAGTTATACGTGTGTGTGTGTGTGTGTGTGTGTGTGTGTGTATTCCTTCTCATACTCTTTTCCATTATAGGCTATTACAAGGTATTGAAAATAGTTACCTGTGCTCTACAGTAGGTCCTTGTTATTTAGCTATTTTATATGTAGTAGTTAGTGTCTGCAAATCCTGAATGTCCAGTTTATCCCTCTACCCCTCCTTCCCTCCTTGGTAACCATAAGCTTATTTTCTATGTCTGTGAGTTTGTCTCTGCTTTTTAAAAAGTTCATTTGTGTTATTGTTGAAGATTCCACATATAAGTGATATCATATGATATTCATCTTTCTCTTTCTGGCTTACTTCACTTAGTATGACAATCTCCAGGTCCATCCATGTCACTGCAAATGGCATTATTTTATTCTTTTTTATGGCTGAGTAGTATTCCACTGTGTGTTATGATATGATATATGTATATATATCTCATAACTTCTTTACCCAATCATCTGTTGATAGACATTTAGGTTGCTTCTATGTCTTGGCTATTATAAATAGTGCTTCTATGAATGTTGGGGTGCATGTGTCTAACTGAATTAGAGTTTCCTCCAGATATATGCCCAGGAGTGGGATTGCTGGATCATATAGTAAGTCTATGTTTAGTTTGTTAAGGAATATTCATACTGTTTTCCATAGTGGCTGCACCAAACTACATCCCCACCAACAGTGTAGGAGGGTTCTCTTTTCTCCACTCCCTCTTCAGTATTTATTGTTTGTGGGCTTTTTAATGTCTAATTTCTTTTAGATTTGAGTGCATCTCCTCAAGTTCTGGCAAATACCCAGAAGTATTTGGATCTTAAAAAAGAAGTAAAAACAGGGTAATACCTAAGATACTAATCTTTGATGGAAAAATGGGGAGAGAGATTTTCTTAGGAATCATTTGTAGTTCTCTTCAGAAAATACCCCATAGGTGCTTAACTAGTCTGTTCCCATGTTAGTCTGGTCCTGTGGAGAAGGCAAACAATGAAGAATATGGATTCATGAGTTTTGGGGACATGAGTTCTTACTCTCAGCATTGCTTAATGCTTGTTCTTATGTCTGCCTACAGGGTTCATTTCTCAGTGCTAATTGAAATTCAAATAAGTATCTTTTATTTTCTCATGACAGTTTCATTTAGTAATCACTTTGTGTCTGTCAAGAATTTAATGTGTATTCTTCTTTAACTCCATTAATCATAGTTGAATTTCAAAGCATTGTAATTAAATTGTATCAAGTTGTTTACTTTGAAAACCTTTTTAAAATGTCAGTGGACTGGAAATAAATTCTATTAATTGGTACAGAGTGCCTGCAAAGGCAGAATGAGAAACGATATGTGACCATTGCTAATATGGTAAGACCAGAGTTGACATTAATGAAAGAACTGTAATAATTTACCCATCTGTTTGATCATCTGATGCTTCTTAGCATATCACAAAATACTCCAGAAAGAAGGCACCTATTATCAATTCATGAAAGGTAATAATGCTGTCTTTCCAAATGGAGGCTCTCAGTGGTTGAGTCTTTATCACTTCCATTCTTTTAGAGATTCGGGTCTATATCACACACACACACACACGCACACACAGTCTCCAAGTTCCCCAAATGGTAGAATATCTTAAGGTATTTACTTTTAAAAGTTAATGTTTTTAATAGAAAAATCCAAGTTTAATATAATTGTATCACTCACGAGATCATTGCAGGATTTACAAAAAGTATAATTTCAGAGGCATTACAGCTTGTGTGGACCAATATTAGAACAAAAGTTAAAAATCAGGTGGATGAACACTGTCTTCTCTCAATTTTATGCAAGTATTACTATGGCAATATGTGTAAGCTCATTTGGAGATAATGTCAAAAATTTCAATCTAAGAGGTTTTATGGATGTGAGATCCTGCCTTCTCTGCCTTCTGACTTCCTGGCCTCCCTGAGATAGACAAACTCTAATGAGTAGCCCATTTTAAAGATCAATCTTTTCATATTTGTGCTGGAAAATCTTCAGTAACTCCTTATTTTTTAGACTTTCCCCTATGGTCTTCCGTAATTTGGCTGTCACCTGCCAATTTTCCCTCATTTCTCACCCCCCCCATTCCTATTCTTTACTTTTCCTGGAAAACCATTTCCCAGTTTTGACAAGAAGTTCCTGAGGGCAGTGACCCTGTCATGTTCATGGCACAGATCATGAGTGGTTATAATTTCTCCATGGACATTTACCAATGAATGAATGTCTACTTGCTTAAATTCTACCCAATTTTTCAAGACCCAGCTTGAATAATTCCACATCCAAGAAGTATTCTCTGATTCCTTCATCTGGAACTAACTTCTACCTCCAAGCACTATGATCTATAACCCCCCCCCCCTTTTTTTACAGCACTTTCTACACCCACATGTCCTCTGCTGATGAGCTGTTTATTTCTCTTTGAGAACATGGGGAACAGAGAGAGGAATTTAGAAAAAAAAAATCACCAGCTAATTTGATGTCTACCACATATTTGCCTCTTCTTTTACAGGTGACAATTGATGTTTTCCTACCAACGTTCACTCTCTCCACTTGTGTTATGGAACCCGCCCTCTCTCCTTTTCTTTTCTCCTTCTCTCCTCTAACATTGATCTCTTTTTCTGTATGGGGTCATTTTCATCAGCACTCAAAAACGTGCTTATATTTCTCTTCTTAAAAAATGATATCTGTTGATGCCACATCCTTTTCTAATCACCACCACATTCTCTCTGCTCCCTTTTACAATAAAACTTCTTCAGTTGTCCATGGTATCTCTCTCTTCTTATTCATCTTTTATTTTTTATGTATCCCATTTAGATTGGGTTTATAACCCCACTACTTCACCATAGTTGCTCCTATCAAAGTCATCAGATTGATCTCCACATTGCCCAATCCTATGGTTATTTTTCTGTCTATATTTATTCAAACTCTGAAGGGCAACACAGTTGATTACTTTTCTTATTGAGATATTTCTTTGTTAATTTTAATGACACCATGCTCACCAGATTTTATTTATATCTCTTTGACTGCTCACTAGTAATAGAGATAAAATAAATCATAAAATACTCTCAATTAATCCAAAAAAGGAAATAAAAGAGGGGAAAAATGTTTAAAGAACAGATAGGACAAATAGAAAACAAACAGGAAGGTGGTAGATGGAAATTCTACCACATGGATAATTAAATTAAATATAAATGGTCTAAACACCATAATTAAAAGGCAAGGCTTGTCACTGGATAAAAATGCAAGGCCACATCATGTGCTGCCTGCAAGAAACTCTCTTTATATATAAAAACACAGATCGGTTAAAAGTAAAAGGATGGATAAAGTCATACAATGCTAACACTAATGCAGTGGAAGGTGATTTGGCTATATTAAAATCATACAAAGGAGTCTTTAGAACAAAAAGTATTAACAGTGATAAAGAGGGAGAGTTTATAATAATAAATGATCAATTTATCAGGAAAACACAATAATCCTAAATGTATATTCATCAAAAACCAAGCTTCAAAATATATGAAGCAAAAACCAATATATCTAAAAGGAGAAACAGAAATTCACAATTATAGGTTAAGACATCAATACTCCTTTCTTTATAATCGATAGAAGAACATCAGAAAACATATAGAAAACTTGAATAGCATATCAGCAATATGATATAATTGACATTTATTTTAAAAATCCCCATGACAATAGGATATATACTCCTTACTTGCATATGAAACATCCATTAAGATAGATCATAAGCTGGGCCATAAAACAAATTTCAATAGTTTAAAAGAAATGAAATCATATAGAATGTGTTCTCTGATGATAATGGAATTAGATTAGAAATCTATGAAAGAGGTCACCCATGGGGAGTGTTCAGAGAGAGAGGAGAGATGGACCAAGGTTAAAACTTTGGGGAATATATACCAGTATGATGGTACCACAGGAGGAGATCTTGAAGAAGATCAGTGAGAAAAGATCAGAAAATAATAAGGAAAACCAAGAAAGAGGAGTCACAGAGGCCAAGGGAGCAGAGAATTCCAAGGAACAATAATGTAAAATGTAGAAGTGTCTGATAAAATGAGGACTGAAAAAAATCCATTGGGTGTGGAGACCTGGAGATTAAGGGTGACCTCAGAGAGAGAGCAGTTGATGAGACTGAGGAAGTGGAGGCAATATCTACCCCTCCCAGGCAGAATTCTTTTCCTCTTGGGAAAGGCAAGAACATTTCAAAGCAGGCAGTAGCTGGAGGGAGACTCAGGGTCAGGGGAGAGGATTTTGTTTTTTTAAATGTGTTAATTTGCCGTTGTTTTAAAGATAAGGAAGATTTGAGCACATTTGTAGACTGAAGTTAAGAGCTGGTAATAAAGGAGATGAGAAGGAATAGGGTATGACTAGGGGGGCCTTTTCCTTGAATACAGACATGAGAGCTAATAGTGTGAGCGTGAGTGTAAATGTTGACAAATTTGTAGGTGGGACTGGAAATTGTTACACAAAGCACTACCATGGATTCAACTTTTACCTTTGTGCCACTGTCGCTCAAACTTTCTCCCTAACCCCATCTCTTGAGCTCCAAACTCAATTTCCAAGTGCCCTCTGGTCATTTCCTGTTAAATATACCATCACTTTGCACTTCCATGTATGAAAACAACTTCGATTTCTCCCTGATAAGTCCCCTTCCTGTCTCCTTTCTCTTCCCTTTTGTTCCCTCCTGGCACAGGTAACTGGAACCTTAAGTCAACCTGGTGTATAGCATATCTTAACCTTAGGTCAGAGGAAAGCTGGGCTTCACGTGTCAAAAGTTGCAAGGCACGGTGTGTATGGGATGGCCGAGGGAGAGGGATCATAGAAAATGGGTTTTAAGATGATGACAAAACAAAGCCTGCCAGGCTATACCCCCAAATGTCACCAATTCACAGAGGTGAGACAGGAGGGAGACTCTAGATGGAAAGATAGCAAGATGAAGTTTTGCAAGGTTAGAGGAGATCAGAGGGTTTGGAGAATGGGAAGCAGATCCTGGAGAAAGGTCTGAGCTGTTGAAATGCTGATACAAACCCTTTCCGTGATGTTCCTTTGAATCTGAACATGACCGTGGAGATAGTGATTCAAAGCGCCAACCTGGTGCAGAAGCCCCAGCTCCATCAAAGGGTCCAGCATCCCGCCAGACCCCAGTCTTGAAATGTAGACTTTCCCTTGCTTGTTCCTTTTCTTTTCCTCATCCCCATCCCACTATGATTCATTCCTGAGTGCTGGGTATTCTTCTGCAATGTCTCCACTCTGGCCCCCAAAGCATGCCTCTCCTCTTTTTCTCTTTCTCTTGTCAAACCACTGTCTAAATTCCATATACCTCTGTTTCTAGTCAGTTCAAAACTGTTTTTTTTTTTTTTTAAATTTTCCCATAGTTTTCCTACTCTTGGCTAAGTAGACCTGGCTGGCGGCCAGTAGTAGCAATATGCATGAAAATGGAAAAAATATTATATATACATAAAATAATGAAGAAAAACAGAGATCCAACCCTGGAAAAGAACTCCCCTGAAGGTTTAGGTTTATATTCTGGGCCGAGATATCGATTGCTGTTTATTTGCTCTGACCCAGACATAGTGGCTGCAAGCTGCTTGCCTTTCCAGAGGTCTCACAAGACATTACAGCCCCGCACAGCCCTGCGCAGGCCCCCTTCAGAGTAGACGCAATTAGGGTAAATGATAGTAGTATTTTGGCCTGGAAACCGCCACGGTCCATTTGCCGGACTGTGAGATGGAGTCACCACGCTGGGCCATGACTCCGCTCTGTGTCTCCATCAGTTAACTTCGAATTTTGTAAATCCTTGGACGTGCAAACCCTCAGGAAAGTGTCCTCTTTCTTCATTCATCTCGACCACCTGGGATCTCCTGTGGTTTTGGGACCAGTGTATTAATAGCACTATAAATAAAGCTCACAAGCTAGTCGTCACTTCTCTCTTCGACATCACCTTTTTCAAGGACAAACCCTCCATTTTGTGGTAGACATTGCTACTTTTGACCTAGCAGGGTCTGGCAACAGGATCTTGTCAAAATTCAATTCAGATGTGTGGCCACATTTACTCGGGCCTTGGCCCAGTGGCATCCGCATCTGTTCCACAGAGCTGAGCTACCAGTCACGTCAGCCAGCAACTATTTTAGCTTCTCTGCTCACAGAATTAAACTGTTCGTGCACCGTCACATTCAAGAAACTTAAGAATCCACTGGAGCATTTACTGATAATGGCTCTTCCTCATCCCTTGTGCAAAGGAATGGGTGTCCCCAACCATCGTGTAAGGAGAAAGGGCTGTGATGTGGGGGTTGGGTGTCAAATACTGTCATTAAGGCCCATGAGAATCGGGGGAAGGTGACAACATGGCCTGCCACCCAAGCTACCTAGGAATGCTGACCAACCCCAGTGACAAGCTGGCTAGTGAGAATGGCGTGGAGGCAGTTTAGAGGCCTGCCAGGGAAAACCATGGGTTCCACCAAAAGACCCAGATGACCTTTGGGGGATATGTCCTGGATTAATCTGGGGGGCAGGGAGGCTGGGAACAGTTTCCTGCTGACTGTCCAGGGCCCCGGTGTGACTTGGTTAGAGAGGAGACATCGTCCTGGATCCCTAACTCCTCTTGTCCTGGGGTTTTTCTCTGACAGTGTTTCTCACCAGGGCGTGGTACCACCTCCTTTAGTGGGGCCTTTGGAAATACAAGGGGGGCATTTTAGTTTTTACCACTCTGTGGGCACTGGCATGAGGGTCTGAACCGGGATGCAAAACTGGGCGAGGCCTGGGATGGTGGCCCCAAACTGAGACTCGTTCTGCTAGGATGTGTCCCAATGGGAAACACTCAGAACTCAAGGCCTTCCCAGGAGGCTCCCGCCATGTCAGACAGACCAAATGTTGGCTTTTGTGTGAGGCTCAGCCCCTCATTTGCTTGACTGAAGGGCATTACCTGCCACAGCACAGAGCTCTGAGCACCGAAGAGAAGGCCCGGCAGTTCAGCCTTTCCGGGGGCTGGCACTGTCCCAGCTTCAGCTAAGGACTCAGTGTATCTATGGAGGTTGGAAGATGATGTGAGTGCAGACCTGGCAAGCCCCCGCAGGTGGCAGCGAGACCCCGCCTTCACCATCACCATGGTGAAAAATGTTTGTAATAGAGATTGTCTTCTCTGAGAGTAGACCTGAATTCTCTGGCAGGATTCGTAAGGAGACTGACTTTAGAAGGGTGGGTGGAAAACAGTTTTAATTTACTCCACCACCTGCAGCCCTCAGAGAACAAAGGTATCCCCAGAGATGTCAGTCCATTCAGCATCTAGAAGATTCTAGAAGCTTGCACAACCAGGTTCTTCTTTCATGCCAGGCACTAACCCTCTACTTGCGCCCAGTTGTTGGTGGATCAGTGTCTTCCTTTGAACCAGAGCAATAATATTTTGACGTTGCCTAGAGCCAAGCTTAGAGATGGAGGTCGACAAGATTCTGGCTTCCCTGAGTTTGCTTTTCTCTTTCCCCCCGGTTAAGGTAAGAGCGGAGCCTACCAATGGTTTGCTAATTGTCTCCAAGTGAAAAGACTGTTGAATTCAGAAGGGATTTTAGACTCCCGGGGCATGACGCCCGTCATTTCACAATGGAGAATTATTTTGTGGTATTTATTTTATGATTCCTGACCCTTGTTCTAAATCTTGCTGGTGTGTTTTCATTTAAAATGTATTAACTGGAACTTGGCATTGTGACTTGGCTCCATTAAGCTCTACAACAGCTTAATCCAGATTTTATTATACTGGGACTTGAGTATGTGAACTGTAATATGGGAGGAAGCTTAAGGATAAATAAAGTAATTTTGATACTTACTATGCATTTAACTCTTTGGGTGCCCTCTTGGCAATTAACTGAAGTGTCTGTGGTTGGATTTCAATGTTTTAAATATGTTGCCAGAGTGACTGTTAAGCCTTCTTGAGACTGGGCCTCTGGGGGCCTCTGGGTGAATGGCAGACTCAATGGAGCATCCTGGGTCCTGTGGCTGTCATGTGTTAGTCTGTCTAGTGGATGTGGAGCCCTGCTAGGCAGCATGGAGCAAGCAGCCTCGACCTCCTTCCTGAGCCCCAGGATGCTCACATCTCTGCCTCCAGCTCCTGCTCTGCCTCCGGCTCGGCTTGGCCCTCGTGGACTCCTCAACCTCAGCACTTCCAAAGCAGCCTCCTGACCTTCCCCTTGAACCTGCTCCTTTACTGGATTCCCCTTTTGGAAATGGAGCCACCATCCACTCAGGTGCCCCTGCAACTGTCTCTCCTTTACCACAAACAGAGTCTGTTGACTCTACCTTTTAAGTGTGTCTGCAGACTATTTCTCTCCAACCCCCCTGGCCCACCCCAGGTCCAGCACCAGTAGCTCTTACCTGGAGCACCCATTAGCCACCTACCTGCCTTCCCATGACTGTTTGTGATCTTTGCAGCCTTCTCTCTGCAGTCAGAATGACCTCCTCTAAGTAAAAACCAAATCGCCTTACAACCCTGCCCTAAAGCCTTCAACACTTTCCTACTGTACCTGACTCAGAATCTCAGTCTTTCACATGTCCTCCAGACCCTGGGTGGTCTAGCTCCTGTTTCCTTCCCAGCTCTACCTCTCACTCCCACAGCTCTACCTATCACTAGGCTCTGTCTCACCAATCTTTCTCTTGAACCAGCCTCCATTAGGGGGGCTAGGGACCCCTCATCTTTGAGATGACTTCCTCAGAGAGGCCTTTCCTGACCCCCCTCTATCTAATTAAGGCCTCCATTATACTTTTTCATTTCACCTTGTATAAGAGTGTATACTTTTATACTTATTGTTGTATTGTGTCCCTCCTACTAGACTCTAAGTTCCATTAGGGTTAGGGCCAAATCTATTGTTAAAAACAAGACAAGAGACCCACAATAGAGTTGTTTATCACCAAACCAAGACAACTGAATTACAATCCCAGAAGTGGAATCTTAAACGGGTCAATAAGGAATCACCTTGTCAGCATGAAGTTATGATCTGCCTGACAGACCCTTGTCATCCTCTAAAGGAAAGTAACCGGGCAATAACCAGTTCACTTTTTTGCCTAGTATAACTTCCTGTCCCTGCTCCCTCTGCCTTTCATTTCGCACAGCTCCTCGGAGCTCCTTTTTATCTGCTTGATTGGATGCTGTCTGACTCATGAGTCAATGAATAAAGTCAATAAGGTCTCTGAAATGTACTCAGTTGAATTTTGTTTTTCACTCTGTTATGCTCAACACCATAAATCAAGACTGTGCCTAATACGTAGTACACGCTCAATAAGAATTGGCTGAGTCCATAAATACTGCCTTCAAAGAGTTCATTAGCACCTTCATCAGCAAAAACCTACTGAGCCTCTGCTTGCTCACTCTAAATAGGGAGAAACAAAAAGACCTGAAAAATCTCAAGATCCATTCAAAGCATTGTTAAATAAAGTGGAAATCCATAGTTATTGAGTTTATAATCTGGTGAGTGAGCATGTAAAGGTCATGGACGGGAGGCAGGTGGGGGAAGAGTGGCCGACGGACCAAGGTACCATCCTCAACTTGGTCTTTGCCTTATAGCCTCTAGTCTCAGAGAGCTGAGCCCAGAGCCCCATGGAGAGGAAGTCCACAGAAGATGTGTGTGTTGGCCATTCTCTGGTCCCCACACTGTGTCCTGTTCTAAGTCCTCTGGTTAATCCATTAATGTCTACATGTTTGTGGTTCCAGGCACTCTACCGGGGCAGCCCCAACCACACCCTCTAAGGAGCTGCACGTCTGCTCTTGTCTCCTGTCTTCCCTGGGTTTCTGGAGACCTCAGGGTGAATGTGATGTTGGCCTTCCTCCGTGGACCCTCCTTTGTCTCAAGCTGACTGTTGGAATTAAGGTATTCTAGACTCCTTTTCTAGGAGATAAAATAAAATGAGCTCAATTGTTCTTAGTTGTAATGTATTTAATTACTGTTTTCAACTTTTCATGTGGGTCTAGAGTTTGTATGTGAAGGAACCTTTACCAGTAAGTCTGAAAATAGTAATTTATAGAAAATTAGGGACAAAAGGCAAAGATTGATGAGGGCTTTTTGCTCCAACACAGCTGGCACATATCAAAGGGCATCAGAAAGTTCACATTTTAAGACCCTATTCCCTTGTTTTTCACAAGAACAAATATAATGCCCCAGATTTAGGGTGGGGAGTTTGCAAACTGCTAGGGAGTGAAAAGCAGATAATCCAAAAAGTTCTACAAAGTCTTTTATCACTAACATTTTCAGTAATGGGCTGTTTAGGGTAAAGACTTGACATGCTTAAGGAGAAGCTAGGTAGGTCCCTGGAGGCCAAATGCTGGACTTAATCCACCTAAGACCCCGACTAGAAAAACAAAAGTGAACTTCTCCCAGGCCTGCACCCAGCAGGGCAGTGCCTCTCCACCAGCTTTTCGAGCATCTCTTCATTACACTGTGCTCCTGAAAACTGAAAGGGAATTTTCTCAAGAGGTCTTCTAGTTTGACTTTTTGACTTCAAGAAGGGAGCTAAGAATAATAAGCACCCAGTACACTTGGATCCAAAGAGCTGAGTGACCTTGCCCAAGGTCATACAGCTAGTAAACAGCAGAGCCAATGCAAGAATCCAGGCCAGTCTGGGCCAGACCCAAACTCTTAACTCCTACCTTGTATCCTCCCTTCCCAATCTGCCATCTCCACAGATCCATGGTTTTTCACATTTTGCTTTTATAATATGCAGTGTTTTAAGTTGTGATTTCTTCTAATATTTCTCTTCTTTTCTAATTATTCCTCATCTCCTACATCCCCCTATCCTCCTACAAGTCAATGTGAAATTTAAAAAAATAGACATTTTCTTTTTTAGAGAATCTTTTCACCTCTTGGTTGTCTGCCCCACCTTCTTTGCCCATCACAAGAATACCTAGAGACACCCTAGGCTGTGCAAGTCCATGAATTGGGAGGTCTTGACACTCAGATGGCGAAACTAAAGCATTTGGAACTTCACAACTGCTCACCACACAGAAGATGATTCTGTTTCACCTACTGTGCAAAAATGTGCCTGAAATGAGGAACATAATCCCCTCATTCCCAGAGATATTACCTTGGGCTTTTGTTAGCACCATTATTTCCTTTGGAGTCTTAAGTTCCTATACAGAAGGATTTAATTACGTTTTAGCAAATCTCAGTGAGAAAGATCTGGTACAATAAGTCAATGTCATTTCAAGTAAAAATCATATGCAAAATTTTTATCCCCTTTTTAAGTCATACAATCTTGTTATATTTCAAGTGATTTTCTAAATTGCCTAAAATTATGTAGTAGGCTACATAAATAATAGAATACACCCCCCCCCAGCAAATCTGAATTCATTGAGAGCAAGCATGTAAGAGATAAGTTACCGGGGTTTAAACCACCTGGAATAATATTTCCTCTTGTGCTTCGTGTACTTGTGCTCATGATCAAAGGATATGTGCTATTTTCCCACCCAAACGAAAAGCAGTGTTAATCAGAGAGCCCCAAATAATGTGAAATGTGATCACACCAATGATCTGCCAAAGTTAGCATTCTACTTTCAAGGCAGAAGGATGAAAATTCTCAGTGCCTCCCCCCCCCCCCCCCCGCCCCATCTATCTGCTGCATGTGTTCTGTGAGGGACACATGTGATGTCTCAGGATTCTCGCCTTGTGGTGTTGCCCTGGGCATTTTCCTAAAAGAAAGCTACTGGCTGACTGTGTCTTGCAGCTGTGGGGGCCACCCAGCTACTTCCCTTTCCTGTGAGGTCAAGTGGGTAGATTCATGAACGGTACAGGTGGAGAAATAGGTTAACTTTAGAACGAATGCTTAGCATCGATATTCCTGGGACTGAACGGTTTCCAAGCCAGAAATAATCCTGTACTTTCAAAATGGGAATGTCTGATGCAGTTTTATTCTCCCTGTCAGATGGCTGGGTGTGGTACAATAATCATGGGGGAAAATGGGAGCCATATGAGCTGCTTTGCTGGGAAGAGCCTGTAATGGAGGTGTGTTACTGTGTCACCAGGATTTTCTATGAAGCCATCAGAAGAATTTTTGGAATATGAAAGCCCATTTGTTTATTGATTTATTCAATAAACACTCACTGCATATATGCTAGGGGACATGGGACAAAGAGAAATAAGACACAGTCGACATGATCCCTTCCCTCACTGAGATGAAAGGAGACTCAGACACCAAATCTAACACGTGATGCTAAGTGCTGTGGCTGTCCCTCCCTGACCAAGCCTAGAAGTCCCAGTCCTCCTCATTACCCCTGCATCTTGCAGCATGCATTGCTACTTGAAATTATTTATGTGTTTGTGCTCTATTTCCTCCCTCTAGAATGCCAACCCCATGAAGGCAGGGACACAGATCTTCTATCCCCCATGCCTAGAACATAGCAGGTGCTCAGCAAAATGTCTCATGAACAAAGCACTGTGGAAATGCTAAGAAGGGAAGGATTTCCAGGGGCAAAGGATGGCGGTGAGGGTCCGAGGGGGAAGCCTTCCTTAAGCAGGAAGTGTCTGACTGTAGTGTCTCACCAAGGAGAGAAGATAAAGCAAACACATCCCTGCCAGCACAGGCTCAGCTGTGTGAAGCTAACTTCAAATGGGAAAGTAGGGCCGTGAGGCCAGCTTTCAGATGTGGTGGGGGAGGGACAGGGAAGGAGAAGTCACTGGGAAATGTTGGGCCAGACGGTGAAAGCGTCTGGTGCAAACTGACAAACAATGGGAATTCACCAAGCTGTTGGGAGGATAATAAAATCCTTTCTGTAACTGTCAGAGTTAAATACACTGTGTGTGTGTATGTGTGTGTGTGTGTGTGTGTGTGTGTGCACTGAGCACTTTACGCAAGGTAGATAACTAACAAAATGAGTTTCCTTATTTAGCAAGCAAAGGAACATATCCTACTGTTATTCAAGTAACCCCAGGTATTTAACGAGAGGAGAGGGTGATGAGAGTAGCGTTTTGGAAAGCTCCAGAAAAGTGTGAAGCATAGATCAGGCAAGAACCTGGAGCAGGGAAGCCAGGTCCCAGACTGTGGAAGTCACAGGTAATAATGACCAAATTAAGGCCAGTTTGGAGAGAAGGGACATTTCCATTCTGGGGATATTTAGCCAGTCAATGGTTGGATCTTGGTATCCAACTGGATGTGGGGAGTAAAAGAGAAAGGAATGGAGGATACTTTAAGACGCCTTGCCCTTCATCACATTCATTACTGTCTGACACTAAGAAATATATCTAGTTTTTGTTCGCTTGTTTTGTGGACTGTCTGTGTCACTCTACAGAAAGTGAGCTCCTGGAGGACTCTGCCAGTTTTGTACTCTGTCGTACTTCCACAGCCTGAAACTGTGCCTGGCCTGTATTAAACACTCAACCAATATTTGCAAATGCATTAATGAATGAGTTGGAATATCCTTAGTCCCAGATGAGGAAGGCATGAAAAATAGCAAGTTTGGATGAAGAGATAGGAAAGAAGGCACCGAGGTCAGGAGCAATGTGGAAATGCTCCAGGGCCCTCTTGAACCTAGGAGAAAAGTCAGAATTTGGGGCTCAAATGCTGGCATCTTTGTGGGGTCCTTAACATGCTGGTGATTAAGTGAGATCACTCCAGGAAGGTAAGAAGAACACAGATTAAAAAGGAAAACCCAGGGCTTATTAATACTCAAAGAGGGTGGGGGAAAGAGAAGGAACCAAGACAAGGTGTGCCAGAATTGTCAAAGGAAAACTGTAACAGTGTGTTGTTCTAGAGCCATGATAGGAGAAAGCTTCAAGGAGGGCAGTGAAACCTTACATATGGCACCGTAGTTTCATGGTCCAAATGTCAATGGACAGATGCCCTGGCGGGCTAGATTGGTGTGCTGGAGCTGGCTTGCAAGAGCTAGGTGTTAACTTTGGGGGAATTTAGTGAGCTATTATTAAAATTTAAAGATTAAATATTGTAAAATTGCAATAAAATAGATTTTCTTAAAAACAAAGATGATAAATCTTCAAAACTCTTCACTTCCCAATTATCTTATTACATTTTATTACTATCAATGCTCTTGAGGTTACTTATGTCTGTTGTATGTATTTGGTCACTTAAACCAAATACCATTAATGGTAATAGTGTGCTAGTGTTCATCTCTTCCCAGCACTTCATTCAGTGATGCCACGCTGGTAGCTTGAATACACCACGGCAATCGGCAAAGGCTGTAAATGAAGGCTCTTCTCTCCAACTAGAGAGCTGGTTGCTACACATTTACTGGCACACCACTGCTTGAAGGGAGAAGGAAGGGTCTAGAGTTTCATTTAGATTGGGGACAGTGGGAGCAAGAAGTCACCGGAGATGGCAGTGGAGATGCTGGAGACAGATGGAACTCTGATTAAGAGTGATGGATTGAGTTCCAGAGCCTGGGTATTGGAAGAGCCCATTGTCCACTGATATGGCAGAAGTTCCATTTAAATGTGTAACAAAACAAGGAGCCTTTTTCAGCCATACACTCAAAGACACTATTTGGTCCTCCAATTAGGCTCCTTCCTTTATAGAATTCGCCTTTGAGTGTTTTAAAATTTGCCTTGAGTGTGTTGTCATAGTGCCACTTCAGTGCGACAGACCATCAGCCTGTTTGTCTCATATAAACTCTCTTCCGGGGCAAACTGCTGGACAGGCAATTATGTTGTGTGATAGTTGCCCCTCAGGAGAGCCGTGGGTGGCTAGATCGCTTCAACATGGACAACATTTAAATTGGATCTGGAGATCCAATTCAAACACCATCATTAAATAGGTCAGGTAAATACCTAGAACAAATTGCAAGAGGGAACTTGCATTTCTCAACATTTTTAAGCCCTGCTTTTGATTTTTGATAAACATACAAAGCTCATATTCTTTAAAAATATTTTTGAGATTCAAATTAAGCATAATTCCTCTCTCTCTCTAGATGTAGGTGTACATGTATGTATATGTGTGTATATACACACACACAAGAAAACAATAGAACAAAATACTGCATTGTTTTTAAACTATATATGCCTCCTCCTTTCCTCCATCTTCTGACATTACCACTCCCCTCTTGAGGGGAGTATGCCACCTCCCAGTTAAGAGCTGTAGAATTTAGTAAACGATGAGATCAAACAGGCTCGAGGTGACATAAAATCTAAGGAACCCCAAGAACTGAGCTTCTGTATCGCTAGTTATTTACATCATACGATTTTGCATTTTACTCTTGTGCACGGATCCATTTTCTACTTTTTCCACTTAGATTGCTTTTGCATGATACTTCCCAGATTTCACAATCATCTCTATAATTGTCCTTCCTAGTGGCCATTTAATATTCCATTATATTAATAGAGCACAGTCTGCCTAAACCATTTCCTCATAGCTGGGGACTTGGGCTGTTTCCAATGATTCATTTTAATATACCGAAGGACCAGAAACATCTTTTTACAAATATGTTTGTTTCCTTGGAATTATTCCTGGGGACATTTTTCCCCAAGAGGCTTTACCAGGTCAGAGAGGAGAATCATTTTTACGACTTGTCACATATTGCAAAATTGCTCTTTAAGACTATTTGTTTTTCAGTTTATGGTGCCACCAGCGAAGTTTAGTGTGCCTGCTTCCCCAAAGCCTTGCCAACAGCCAATTTTGTCATTTTTAGTCATTCCTCCTGTTGTTCTGAGTGCAGTACAAGCCCATGTAGCTAAGGGGATGGACTCAGGAAATAATCTTCCCCTAATTAAAGCCTGGTGCAGTACTAGGGGGGAGGTTTTAATATGCATCACAAAGAATTAAGAAACTAAGAAAAATTGTATCATTCAGGTAAAAAATGAAAAAAAAAATGACGTAGGGACATGAGTTGCCCTTTTAGAGGGTTAGAGACAAAAAGAGAGAACAAATAAGACGACACCAAAGGGAAAATCATGAAATGCATTGGAACACAAAATGAGAATGTAAATATTCTTGCTATTAATTTCAGCTCTTTATGAAGCAAAAAGAATCGCCAGAATTACTAAGTTTTGGAAATAAACCTGTAACCTTTGTTTTTGTTATTGCTGTTAAATGAAACACAATATGTGGGAGATTGTCTTTCTCTCTACTTGGCTTGAGATCTGTTTTCTCTCCCAGTAGCCATAATCCAAAATAAGAGCAATGAAAATGCTATTGAATCGGCTTTTGCATTTTTAAGAGTGCTCAATATTTATACAGTGGTCCCTAAAGGCTGTACGTCGATACCGCTGGCATCCATTACAAAGAGTGCACATATACAGTGCATTCCTTTGCACAAACTGCAACTTCATCTCCCTTAGAGAAGGCTGCCCATGTTGGGTTCATCTCTCTAGCTGCTTATTCAAGTTTTAACTTCTGTAATCTCAGCTCTGTCATCACTGAGAAGTTATCCATTATTTTTATTTGATTTTGAGTATCATCTTCTATTGAAGCATAGTCAGTTTACATTGCTGTGTTAATTTCTGGTGTAGAGCATAGTGATTCAAGATACTGAACATAGTTCCCTGTGCTATATAGTAGGACCCTGTTGTTTATTTTCCGTATAGTAGTTAGTATCTACAAATCCTGAACTCCCAATTTATCCCTCCACCCCAGCTTTTCCCCTCCTCCGTTACTTTTAGAGCTTGTTTAGCACTCTGAGACTTCCTGACACACACTTCTACTGCCTGTCCGGGAACCTCCATCTTTGAAACAAATGGCCCGTGTCTACAAAGGCAAAGTGGGCTGCACTACTGAGGCCGGTTCCAGATGACCCCAGCCATGACAAGAGCTTCTGCCTGAAATAGAGGAATTTATTTCTCTCCATGAGATAGAATTAAATTCCATTACTCTTTCTCTTTCTTTCTGAAAGCTTATTTTACTGAGTCTAAGGGCTGTCGAGTAAGCTAAGGTAATAAGCTAAGACTGCATTTGATACATCCTTCCCTTTTGGAAACTGCCCCATCTTGGTATCTCTGACCTCTTTCTCTGGTTCTCCTGCTCTCCTCGGACTTTTTATCTGGAATCTTCTATAGCTGTTCTTCCATCCCCCATCACCCTAGTGCCAGCAGGTGGCAACACTCGGGCCTTCGTTTCAGTGTGTATTCCCCCAGAGGGCTCAACCTTCCTGAGCTGCTTCTGCTACCTCTGAACTGAGACTCTTAAATCAGCATTTTCTAGCACATCCCTCTCCCTCAGGCTCCAGTCCCACATCTCCTCACAGTTGTCCACAGGACGTTTCCATTGCTTTGCCTTCCTGGCCATTGCCTCCTGTCTGGCAGATTCAAGAACTCACCTTCCTTCCCAGTGTGCTCAGCTCAGCTAGTTCTCCGAGCTTTAACTCCCCTCTGGGTCACCCAGACCCACCTCATGCATCTTTGACTGTCCAGCCTCCTTATCCCCAAATCTGGGCACCAAGTTATGCTTGAATTTACTTAAAATGTCTCTCACATTAGTCTCCCCATCTCGGTTCCATTTGCCATGCTTACTTCCAGCTCCCCTTCCCCCACAGCCTTTGAGCTGAGCCCCCACCTCCCACCCCTGTCTCTTCACCACGTCCCTCTGTACTGTCCATCCCCCTCAGACGTCCTCAGACATCGGGGCAGCTGCTTCCTTGCTTGAGGACCCTCAGTGCCTCCCTGTGTCCTACTCCATTCAGTCTGGATCAGGTCCATGTCTTTCCTTTTGTCATTTTAACCTGGATCCAAGAAGTGAATTCTCTTTCCCTCCAACCTCCAACATGAACCATTTCCATGGGACAGGGTTCTTTGCTTTATGTACAGGCAATAGTGTGCCAACACGGTTTTGTCCTGGCTCTCGAGAGCTGATGCTGAATTTTCAGGAAGTTTTTGAGCCAGTTGCTTAACACAGCCATTACTGAAAAGTAATTATATAAACTTAAGCAAATTATGTCAAAAAGTGAATAAATACTTAAAACTCATAACTTCCTAATTATTCCACTGTTATCTGTGCTCTTGGACTATTTCTGTGTGTTGTATGGTGGAAACACTATGTGATGGTGAACTAATGCAGAGCCC
Source organism: Camelus ferus (assembly GCF_009834535.1). Taxonomy (NCBI): domain Eukaryota; kingdom Metazoa; phylum Chordata; class Mammalia; order Artiodactyla; family Camelidae; genus Camelus; species Camelus ferus. The sequence goes on along the minus strand of NC_045696.1, from coordinate 9,689,817 downwards.
TTCCCAACTCCACATTCAGTAATGCCATGCTGCTGCTTTGAAATCAACCATGTTTGGAGAAGTTACACCATGGAAATGGGTAAAGGCTACAAATAAGAGTTGGTTTGGTTTTTTCCCCAGAGAGGGATGTTGAACATTGACAAGCATGCAATCTGTACCTTGTATATTCCTTGTATATACCTTGCATATTCCTCTGTTTGGGACTTTGTTCTTTTCCCCTCTTATCTAGCATGTCTTCACTTCTTCCCGAAATAACAAAATCTTTACTGATCTATGAAGATCCAGTTAAATCTCTCCTTCTCCATGACACTTTGCCTAATGATACTCACTTTCTTTAATTTATTTTCCATCCAAACCCTGCATCTTTATATCCTGAACCACACAACCTAGCACTTAAGGTACATCTTTCATTCATTAAGTTTTAACGCTTTGATTCAGTCATCGGTCATTTCACCATGCTCCTTTAGCGCCTAGTCTGTGCCCTGCCCCATGCCAGTTTCACTTCTGGTCTGAACCATTCTTTGCTGTTTCACGAATTTGCCTCGTCTCCACTAGAAGTTTCGCACATCTGGGACATCATCAACCACTTCACTTCAACATCCTTTTGGAGTCCCAGCAAAAAGCTGAGCCCCTAACAGGGCTCAACCTAGATCTGTAAATTGATACAACAATCTGGAAGTATGAGATGTTCAAGGAACATCAATGGCAACTATTGCTGAATTTCAGGGGGACAAATGCCTTTGTTCAAGTTGCTCCAATCTCTCAGTTCAAGTGCTGAAGGTTTCAGTCCCAGATGTAGCGTGATGGGGTAGGGGAGAGAACATGGGATACTTACGAGACTTGAGTTCAATACCATGTGGCCACGGTTATACCACTTGTCAGCTCCGTTCTCCAGTCTCTGTAACCAGGTGATATTATTTGTCCTGCTTACGTGCTTACTTGGGGGTTGTGAAAACCGAAAGAGAAAAGGATGTGAAAGTGCCTTAAAAAGTGTTCTTCTAATGTACAGACCAAGAACCCTAACAGCCCCCACCCTTTACCATATTTGCACCATGTCCCTTCCTCCAGTCATCTGTGAGCAAGAATAAAATGACAAATCTATATATTCCTGATTGCGCACAATCTATTCCCCTTCTCTGAAGATAAGGAAACAGAGACTCCAGGGTTGACATCCAAAATGAAATCAGAAAAAGCAAGAGCGTGGTCCTATTCCAGTTCTGTTGAGTAATCACGGCACCATCTCCAAAGGCTGGTTGCATCATAAAATATCCCTCCATAAAGACACACTCATAGATACATGTACATAGATATAGCCAATTCTTAATGCTTTCCACCGTCCTGTGAGGTGAATAGAGCAGATATTATTATTATTACTATAGTTACCATCCCTTTCAAGTCAGTCCCCTAAAAGGGTCCTCCTGCCTCGTGTCATTCAAGCTGAAAGAACAAGACTGAGTTCCGTTCAGAAGCAAAGGAAAGCTTTATTCTTTGATCAAAGAGTGGAGAGGTGCCGGCTTGAGCTCTAGAGCGCATGCTCTCCCCAACAGGCTGTGGGCGGGGCTGTTTTGTGGGGATTAGGGAAGGGGGTGGCGTTCTTGAGGGTCAGGCGCAGGCGTGCTGGGCACCCCCCAGATCACAGTGCCAGGCGCAGCGTCTCTGCACACGGCATGCTGCTGTCATCTTGAATCACAGTGTCGTGTGCAGCACTTCTGTGCTCAGCTGAGGTGTCGGTGCAGCCGTTTCACACCAGGAGCTCTGGCCAGAAGTGGTAGGCTTCTGCACGTGGCGCCCTATGAGCAAGGGAAACCAGACTAAGCACAAAGGTTGAACAACAAGGTTAGACTTGATTTTATTACCCAGATTCTCTTTTCATTTCCTGGGAATTGTTAATGGGTTTTGCCAGTGACACTGTTATTCCTATTTCATGGGCAGAGAAACAGAGGCTGAGAGACATTCAGTGACATCCTCAAAGTCACATGGTCACTCAGTGGCGGATCCAGGTTGAGAATCAGGATTTCTGTTAAGTCTGGCAGGAATCTGTAGCACCCAGCGTCTCTCTCAAAACTGTCCAGCTGCACCGCTCAACTCTCCGCCTCTTTATGAAGATTTCTGCCCCACTTCCCTTTGGGACCAAGGGAAAGAATGTGCCCCAGGTGGCACGGGGCTTTATCTGGAGCAGATCACCCTGAGTGTCTCAGACAACCGCTTTGTGCCTAGACGCTGACACACTGATCAAAGGCAATGGCTGTGCTCACTGCCCCCACTTCACTGGGCTTTGAGGGGATGAAAGGAGACTGTGGATGTGCCAGTCTTTTGAAAATTAAGTTGCCAGAGGAATGCAGGCCATTCTCAGAAATAACAATAGCTCTGTCCCTTTAAAGCAGCTCCTGGAGAAGTTGGTGACTGAGAATGATCCTTGTGCACACATTTGGCTCTGTTTCTCTTGGCTTTTCCCTGACTTTTTCTGACTGCATCCTTCATACAGAGGGCACCAAGGAATCCATCCAGTTGTCTCCTCTCCTTAACAGAGTGTCTGAGTTGTGGCAGTGGGTCTAGAAAGCTTCCCATCACTTGGCAAAAGAAATCAGACACAAGTTGGGAACTATGTAAAACTCGAGTCCAACTCCATCTGTCCATCTCTGCCTCCTTCTGACACTGAGAAGGCAACAACTTGTCCCTCGAGTTCCCGCAGAGTCAGAAGTGCAGGTGTTGTGGGGTCGTGTGACTGTTGTGGTCCCTCAAGTGACAGTTTGAAGAGTAGGGAAGGCAGGACATAGTGCCGACCAGACTCTGGGTCCCTGGGGGGCCCAGTCTCATCCACTGAGGTATCCGTGTTACTCTTCTGAGAATAGGAGTGATTCAGACTAAGGCCAAACATTTGATCGAGCCTCAGTAATAGGTTTATGAGATGGAGATTGGTTTTTCCCTTGGATTTTGTTTGTGTTTTGTTTTTGCAAACTGCTAATGTTCCCCGCATTTTCATGGGCAGAGCCTCTCCCCAGTTCTTCCTCCACAGTTAAGCCATCCGCTCCCCCTCGGGGGGAAGTTGGGAAAGAATCAGAACTGTTATGTCAGGAGCCAAAGAGAAACAAGTTTCTGACATCCAAATAGGATTTTGCAGCAAGACAATTGCCTTGAAAACCAGACTTTGGAGAGAGATGGAGGAATTTCAAAATTCCTTAACATATCAAGAACCCAGCCTGGAGGACTTGCATCCTGAAAATTTTCCATAATTACCAAAGAGAGAGACTTCAGCCAGTGACAACTAGACTCTGAGGCTTCCTGTTGCAGGGTAGGGGAAAGATATAATATACAGAGGAAGAGCTTGAACACACCCTACCTGCACCTGGCACTTTGGGTGCAGAGAAGAATCTGGAAGGAAAAAGACTGTCAGGCATCAGGGATAGTGCTCATATACCTTTATCCCATGGGCCTTCCAGAAACACCCAGAGAGGCCTGGGCAGCCCCAAACCCCAAGGCTAGTGGCATGTTTCCCTGTTGTATCAAAGACAGACTTAGATCTTTGGGAGAAATCCTGCTCTTGGCCTCTTCGAAATGCCATAGAGGGATGGGTAGAAGGCTGACTGTAGCAGGGGAGGCAAGAGAGCAAACCCTAGTCCTAACATGGCCTTTCCCAGTCAAAACCCCAGGCAGTGGTGGTCAGGGGACTATTGGGAAAATGGGTGAGTCTGGGGCTCTGGGAGGACACGTCTCACAAGCTGGCCCTGCTCTAGCCGGGGGAGGACATCAGCTCAGTGGGGCAGAGGCAGAAGTGGCGATTGGCCCTGCCCGAGCTGTCTTCTTTGGCTGCGCGCAATGGACCAGCAGAAGTGCCTGGATGTCCTTGAAGGGACAGGCAGAAGCTGGGGGAAATAGCTGGTTGGGGGAGCTTTCCAGTAGGGAGGCTCAGAGATGCCTTTCCAAGGCTCTTCAGAATCACGAAAACCCCACCTTTCCTCTAAACCCTTAGCTGCCATATTGGAAAATAGAGGAGCAACAGGGGAGGAAATCTGAGCTGTTCTATAAAGACTGTTAAGACCAGTCCTATAGGGAACTGAACTTTGAATAAACTGACTGAGCGTTTACATTGAAAGGAGACCGTTTAAATTGGAAAAGCCTAAACTATTGTTAATTGGCCGCTCTTAGTTGCTCCCTCTGCCCTGCAGGGTGCGGGCTCATGAGGACTATCAGATGAAGTGAGAGAGAAAATAGAGAATCGTTTCTTTGAGCCTCTGAGTTGTAATGCGAGACCATGCAGGACCTTCTTCCCTGCTTGATGTACTGGATTTCCGTGAAAGACTGTGTTCGAAGGAGGTTTCCATAGTAAAAACAATTTAAAAGTTTTAAAACCACAGACTTACATAACGTCTGAAATTCCTTTCCGTCTCTGACATGGTGTAGGTTTGCGATCTCCTGTGTCACCCCCAGCCCTGCAGCCAGGGACAGGGGTACAGAGCAGTCCTTCAGAAGAGCAAGCTAATATTATTTAGGGCTTGGGATGGCCATTTGCTGTCTAAATTCCTAAAGAGGTTTTTGTTTTGTTTTGTTTTTGTTTGTTTGTTTTTGACTGAGTTACTTTTCTAGTCTCCCCCCAAAGCTGCTTGCTTGGTGCTGGGGAGGCCATAACCCCAGGGCTGGCTAAACCAGGGAATGAAACAGCCTGCCGACCCTCCTTCTTACCCTCCCAGGCCTTGCCTAGGCTTCCAGAAAGGTCCAGGGTCATTTCTTGGGATGGCAGCTCACCACGGGCTCCGCCAGCAGCTGAGAATGATCTTAGGTGAGGACAAACGAAACCTTGAGTTAGTTGAAAGCTGGCAGGTCTCCAGGGAACACTGGGCTAGAACAATCTGGATTGTCTTGAGGCCTGGGATTAAAGATACAGTTTGTTGTCACTCCAAGGTTGGAGGTGGAGCCACCCTAGCAGTGGGGTGTCACCACGGATGCTAAGCATAACCAGTCGCAGGTGGTTCTAATGTAGGATTTTCATTTTTTTCCTGGTAAAATTGCTTCTCTTTTGGATTATATACATTTATACATATGAAACTTTCAAAACTATGCCTGCCCCACAGTCCGATAAATGTTAATAACGTATTCTCCTGCCTGAAGATGGTTTTGCCCGGGAAGTGTAGTAGCAGGCTGGTGAAATTCAGTGTTTATTTGCAGGACTGGGTTAAAATGATTTCCAGGTACAGTAATCAACAAGCCTGGAACACTCTCTCTGTAGGAAACTTACGTTTTCCTTGGTGTAATAAATCGGGAATCTGAATTAATATTTTACTGTATTGATTAATTTATGTGGGGCAGGAGTCACTGAGCAGTGGAATAATTTTAAAACCCAGGCTTCAAGCAAATATTTTAGAAAGGGCCCCTTGCCCTTAATTCATGTCAAAATATACCCAGAAACAGATCCTCCCCTGTCTCTTGCCAAAAGTTGGGGGCCGCCTAGGAGATATTTATGCTCCTTGGGAGTATCTGCCAGCAGGCAGTTGTCTTTACTGGGCAGTGAAGACACCGCAGCCCCTCCGTGTCGCCAGCCCTGGTTGAGACAGACGAGCCTGTCTTCTGCCTCTGGGACTCCTGGGTCTCAGCCAGATCCTGGGGTGAGCTGGGGAGCGAAGGCAGGGTGGGGCGCGACTGCTTGGGGCTGGAAGATGCATGGTTTCATCAGTTTGACAGGGGAGGAGGGAGATGGGCTGCGGGGCTTGCAAAACATCACATCTTGGCAAAAATACTTGAAAAACAGGAGATTCCTGGAAAGCAATAATGCTGACGGCGGAGAGCGAGTTCCGGGCCTGCCAAAAAAGTGGAGCAGAGCTTTGGTTTAGATGCCGAAGAGGTGCTGAGTCTGAGAACAGGCTGGCCTCTCCTGCTGTCTGCAGGCCTGTTTCGGCCACAGGCACTGCTGTCAGCTCCCTGCTCTTCCTGGAAATTACACTGTTCACGCAGCATCCTCAGATCTGTTTGGAGATTGGCCTCTGCTCTGGTCAGAACAGGGCTCTGCCTCCCTCTCTCAGCCCTGAGCACAGCTGGCTCCTACGGGGGGAATCTGGTCCTTGTTCAGGCTGTGCCCCTCTTCTGGGGCCTCCCTCCTGCCTGCTCTCAGCCTGCTCGGCTTCTCCCTTCCGGCATCAGCTCCAGCGCCGCCCCGCCCCCTCACCCCGCTTTCCTCGTCCAGGCCTCCCCCTCCTCCAACTGCACCACACATGGCTCCGTCTTGCGGTACTCGCTCCCAAACAGCAGTGCTTCGGTGTGGGTAAATGTCGGTGCCTTTTTTCCCTTCTAGAGTAGATTTCCTGACGTGTTGCAGCTCATCTATTGTGAGGATCAAAACCGTTCTCCAAACAGCTGCCTGGAGTCTCCCATAGGCTCTGGCGGGCGGCTTGGCCCATCTGCAGGGGGGCCTCTGTGGGGCCTCCTCTCTCCGGTGAGACCACAGGGCCGGCGTGGACCTAGAGCTTGGGTTTCCAGTAGTAACGAGAGCACCCCTGGCACCAAGGTGATGTCTGTTGCCTGGAGCCTGCAGCTCCTTTGCAAAAGAATCTTCTCTGAAGGCTGGACGGTCATGCCTACAAGCCAGAGTAGCAGGTCTGCACTCAGTTAAAGACACTTGTGACTTCCCAGGACCAAGGGAGATGGATGTCTAAATAGATGAGGACAAGGACCCACAGTTACTCATTTCAAACTCTTCCTCCAATGACCTTGCTACCAGAACTGTGACCCAGAAGCACGTGACTTGGTTGGACTTTCCTTCCTCTGCGACTCACTGTAGCTTGCAAAGAATCTGATGATGGTGTGGAGTTGGGCTAAGAGGCAAGGAAGATGAGGGGTCAGACCTGAGTGGCTGTGCTCTGTGACTGTTACAGACTGAATTGTGTCCCCTCCAAGAATCGTATGTTGAATTCCTAACTATCAGTACCTCAGAATGGGACTGTATTGCAGAGCAGGTCCGGAAAGAGAGAATTAAGGTAACGAGGTCACGTGGGTGAACCTTAGTCCAATCTGACTGGTGTCTTTATACAAAGAGACTAAAATGTAGACACACACAGAGGGAAGGCCATGTGAAGACACCAGAAGACAGCCACCTACAAGCCAAGGAAGGAGGACTCAGAGGAAACCAAGCCTGTTGACACCTTGATCTTGGATTTCTAGCCTCCAGAACCCTGAGATCAATTTCTGTTGGCGAAGCCCCCCAGGTTTGCAGTGCTGGGTTGCAGTAGCTGTAGCAGACGAAGACAGTGACATATGTGTGTGCCAACATGAATAGTCCCAAACTGTCTTAAACAACCACGTCCTGAAAGGTCTGGAAGCCACACGAGTGCCTTCCCCGGAGCTCCGCTCTCCTCCTGGCCTCTTGGGGGCCATGGCACTGGGAGGGGGATTCTAGAAAGGAGCATCCAACCCAGGAGTGTAGGCTCTAGTGTGGGAGGGAAGGTCGCTGCAGCCTTGCTCCTCCCCGCGTCCAGGGGTCCCTGCCTGGGGACAAAGACCAGCGACCAGGGCAGGCTTGGGCGTGGCAGGTGCTGGGAGCACTGTGCCACTTACTGTCCCTGAATGACCTGGACTTGGCTGACGGCAGAGGAAGGGTGTCTCGGAGGCCATGGAGCCCTGTGCAGCTCCAGGAGTCCCCCGTGGCAGACAGTCCCTGGGGGCTGACCACCAGGGTGGCTTTTCCCAGGCTTCTGCTGAGAGCTTTCTGGGGCTGAGAACTGGGCGCTTGTGGCTCATTCCTGAGGTCCAGGGTGGGGAGGGAGGGGCAGACGAGAGGAGAGGCTGTGAGTCTGCTGAGATTTCCTTCCTTGTCTGTCTGTGGCCTCCAAAGGAGTTCAGCCTGGAGCTCGCCTGAGAGTGAACAGTTTGTGGCCCTAGTATGACACCGACAGTTTCTTGCATAATTTGCAAAGATTGAGGCAATTTATTTTAATTGAAAACCTCTAGATGTATTTCCGGCAGTAATATTCTCCAGATGACCCCCTCAGCAGACTGGAAGCTAAACAAGAAAATGTGTGCATTTTCAAAAACCTGATGGTCTGAGTTCCAGACAAGGGCCCTCCTCCCTGAGACCCTCACGTGTTAACGTGCAGATGAATGGCCCCGCGTGACTGGGATCTACAGAAACTGTCAATTCTAAAAGGCCTTCTTTTGGTCTTAAAAGGTGTCCTTGAAATTAGTCCCAGGTTCTGGCCCCAACTAACTTTCCAGTCAGACGTAATTGGCCAGGTTGAGAACACAGATGTACGGATTTTGAAGCTGCCTTTGAGTTCCCACCGATGAGTGATTCCCGACGAGGACATGTGTGCAGATCCCGACCAGGGCACCAGAGTGATGGTAATGGCGTGAGTTTGGGAGGCGCTGTCATGAGATGGCCCTGTCAGGACAGGAGTCTGCAGCTGGATCTCTCAGAGCAAGGCTGGACCTGCAGGAGCCCACTCGTCCTCCTCTCCCCAGCTCTCCCCACCTTTGGTGATGGACCCCTGTGTCTGCCCATGGCCGGTGGGCAGGAGGTGCGCTCCGTGGCCATGAGTGGAGAGAGCTAGTAAACTCCCCGATGACCTGTCCCCTGGCCTAAGCCGCATCAGTGTTCCGAGGCTTCCAAACGTGCAAGTTGGCAGTAGGTTTTCAGTGCCACTTAGAGAGCTGCTGACGGCATCCTGTTACACACTCTGGGTAGGATGCTCTGCCAGTACCTCCATTTCAAAGTGACCAAACACACGCATAAATTATCTTCCTCCAAATTGCTTTTCCCCCTGCCCTCCTCGTTTCTGCTGAGGACCCCACCATCCTCCCGGCCACTCAGATCAGAAACCCAGGGCTGACTTCCCTCTCCCCTTTGCCTCCCCACCGAATCACTTGTTCCATTCCACATCCTCTCTCGACCCTCTCCCCCAGCCCCTGAGTTTCCTCTCCTCCCCTCCAGCTCTCTCCTTTGTTGCCTCCCTTCTGGAGAATCTCTGAGGCCACCCAACTGGTTTCCACATCTCCAGTCTCTCCTCCTAATCTGCTGATGCTCAAATTCAGTGCCCATTAACATCTTGGAGGTTGTTAAGATGTAGATTCTTGGATCCCATTCCAAAAGGATTCTAATTGTGGGCGGGGCCTGGGAATCTGCATTTTAACATGCTCCTGGGGGATTCTGATCCAGTGAGCAGGGGACCATGCATTGAGAAGTTCTGCTCTTATCGCTTTGGCCCCTATGCTCAGAGACATCTTCTTGTGGCATAGCTTCAGCCTGTCCTCTCCTCAGCTCAAAGCCACCTCTGGCTCCGCCTTGCTTATAGTCCCAGTACTGGGCCAGGCTTCCAGAGCCTTCCACATACCAACCCCAAACAAGACTTCAAGCCTCACTCCTACTTTCCCTAATAACAGTGCAGTTTTGCTCAGTGGATTTCAAACTCATTTAAGAGGAAAAGTCAATTGAAATAGCCATAAAATTAATATAAAGTTGGTTTTCTACACAATTCTAACCTGTGCTGTGGTAGAAGAAGCCAAAAAAATTTTTTTAAACTATAGAGGGCACATATGTAAAATTAAGAACATTTGATTATTTGCTGCAGTTTGGGAAAAGTATAGCATTGACATTTTTTTCCCATTTTTTGTGAATAATACCTTGGCTCAGTTCTTAGGGGGCTGCACTTGGGGGCGAACAGCTTGGGGACTAGAGACGGACGTACCAGGTCACGTGGTTTAGAGTTAACATGCCTGAGTGAGAGGGTACGGGCTTTGGAGTCAGTCAGTTCTGGATTCAAAATGTGATCCCACAATTTATTAGCTTGTGCCCTTTGGCCTGTGACCTGTGTCTTGACCTCTCTGAGGTTGCAAAATAAGGACAGTAACGTTCACCTTGGGGTGGGGTGGGAATTAAAGATAATGTATGTAAAAAGCCGAGCAGACAGTTAGAATTCGTGAGTAAAGAGGGAGGAAGCTGGAGACGGTGTAGGGAGGACTATGGCTCGACCCTGCAGGCAGTGAGACGCTCTCTGAGCCATGGGGGTGTGATCAGCTGTGTCGTGGGAGCTTAGCCAGCTGGCACCGTGAAGGCTACAGGAAGAGAGGCCAGTTGTTGCTATGGCACAAGTAACACCCGAGGCAACAACTGGGGCCAACCAAGATGGCGGCAACGAGCCAGGTAGGAGGAGAGGGCTTTGGAAAGACACTTCTAATTATTCTTCTCCCACAAATGCTCAGGCAACGGTAGACCTCAGGCCTGCAGTACATGATAACTATTAACACAGGGGTGCTCCACGGCTCTGAATTCTCTCAGCTTCCACTCTCTCCCAGGTCCAATCTGCTCTTTTTTTTTTTTAAATTGAGGTATAGTCAGTTTACAATGTTGTGTCAGTTTCTGGTGTGCAGCATAATGTTTCAGTCACACATGTACATACATATATTCCTTTTCATATTCTTTTGCATTATAGGTTACTACAAGATACTGAATGTAGTTTCCTGGCTGTACAGTAGGACCTTGTTGCTTATCTATTCTATATGTAATAGTTAGTATCTGCAAATCTTGAACTCCCAATTTATCCCTTCCCACCCTCTTCCTCCCCTGGTAACTGTAAGTGTGTTTTCTATGTCTGTGAGTCTGTTTCTGCTTTGTAAATAAATTCATTTGTGTCTTTTTTTTAGATTTCCACATGTAAGTGATAATCATATTTTTCTTTCTCTTTCTGTCCTACTTCAGTTAGGATGATGATCTCCAGGTCTATGTTGCTGCAAATGGCATTATTTTATTCATTTTTATGGCTGAGTAGTATTCCACTGTTATTTATATACCACAACTTCTTTATTAGTCATCTGTTAATAAAGTCAAATTTGTTCTTCATAAAACCTAGAATGAAATTTCTGAAGCAAAAATCTTATTGGAATCCTTCCCTGTGATCATCTTCCTTTGACTCCCCACCGCCCATGGGGTAAGGTCCATCCCCCTCAGCATGACCTAGATGAGGTCCTCTATGATGTGGCCCTTTAGCTTCCTCACTGACCTTTTTCCTCACAAACATCCCGATCCTAAATACCACAGCCATGCAGAGCTATTTGTTCTTACTTTCTGATACGTTCATGCCTCTGCAAATGTTTTGTTCCCTCTGCTTGGAATGCCCTCCCACCTTTTTCTTCTTTGCAAACTTCTGTTTATCCATTAGTACTCAACTGAGATGTCATCGACTATGAGAAGCTTTTTCACTTTCTTCAAAGACATTAAAATACTTTTGGGGGGGCTCCTATGATACTCCCTGTGTACCCCCATCACAGGGTTCTATAAATATTTTTCAGAGAATTGCTTTCTTCCATGAGTTAACACTTACTCAGTGTTCAGGGTTCAGCCCAAATATTATCTCTTCAAATCCACAAGTCTAAGGTTCGATCCTTTGCTAAGCTCATTCACAGACCTGAAGCTTTCCTTCAGTGTCCTTATCTCAGTTTGTAATTACCTGCTCATGAATGAAAGTACCTGACTAATGCCCTGCTCCCCTCCAGACTGTGAGCCTCAAAAGGGCAGAGATTGAGTTTGTCATTGAATCCCCAGTATCTAGCAGAGTATGCCTGGCACATAGTAGCTGCTCAATAAATATTCAGAGCTCCTCCTTCGGGAACCAAGGAGATCAGCAAACCCCTTCTTCTGGAACTCTCTTCTTCATTAGATAGAGTTCTTTTGGCTGCAATGCGTTTTGAAGTTTAATCCTAAAGGGGACTTATTGGAAGCTTGGCATATCATGTAATTCAGAGAAAAGTTGAAAATTCAACCCAAGTTAAGATAGGAACTGGGCTGCTCTACGATGTCTGTCCACCCCAGGAGTTGATAGCTCTTTCCTCTAGAACTTGGCTATTCATGTGGTTAGTTCTCATCCTCTGGTCTCTGTTACTTTCATTCAAATTCCAAGTTCCCAGAAGAGAGAAACTGATTGGCGCATTTAGGTGAGGGGCAAGCCTTTGCCCCAGTCAGTCCTGAGGGGGACAAGCTCATGCAGCACAAACATGGCTGCCAGTAGCCCAGTCCTTTGGTTCATAGGAAAAAGGGAATCACTGAGAGCAGAAGATGTAGCATTGCTGAGTCAGGTGTGCAACTCAGTCTCCTGATTCATATCTAATATTGTTTCTTCTTTCCTTCTCCCCACTCCTTTATATGCTGTATGTTGGTGGTGGTGGAGCCCACAGAGTGTGGAATTGGGAGAAAGGACTGTGATAGAATGAATGGGAGGGGCAAGCATGCAATGGAGTTTGGGACCACTGAACAGTGTGCTTCAGCATCAGCCTCTGCATTGATTACGACAACTCTAGCTGCTGTAAAACCAAAATCAAGAATATGTTAGGGCTTAAACATCACAGAAGTTTCTTTCTTGCTCTCCTAAAATCTTCAGTGTGTTCCTGATCTGCTGGTACCTCTCCTCCAAGAAATGATGTGGGACTAGGCTCCTTCCGTGTTGTGGTTTTTCCACAGTCAATTTACAGAGCTGTCCAGGCCACTGCGTCATCTGCATCTAGTCAGTGAAGAGAGCAGAGCAAGGAGGAGCACACCTGGAAGTGATGCCCAACACTTCTGCTCACATCCCACTGGCCAGAACTTGGTCACATGCCCCATCTAACCCCAAGGGAGGCTGGGAAATAGAGTGAATCTGTGAGTCCTGGGAAGAAAAGGAATCAAGTTTGATAAGCTGCTAGCCCACCTACTAATGGTTAGCTGGATGTGACTTTTGGTTGTTTTTCCTGGGAAGTGGGTAAATGTGCCTGTGCCTCTATGTTCTGCATGGTGTTACCCAGGGGGCATATCTGGATGCACAGGAAGGTCAATGCGTGTTAGTGTTGGGCAGCGAAAGGGTGGAACTTCCTGGGAATTGGTCAGCTATGTTATGATTTCCCTCTCTTTGGAAACTGCCCCCCTAATCTGTAAGATTGGGTCCCCATTCACTTTGCTGATACTACATGCCCTCGCCACCTAGTCACAATTGTTTGCCACAGGACTAGGCACCTGACCAGCCAATTAGATCCTCTCTTCTAGGGAATTTGAAATTTGATCAGAGATTCAATCTTGGAGGTTGGCTCTGGAGTCATCTTCATGGTGACCTCATGGACCAGAATCTCAATCCCCTGCAGGGGAAGGCCCTGGGGAGCTGTGGCTCTGGTCTTCCCACGGCCGGTTGCTCATGGATTCTTTGAATGGGGGCATTGTTTCCATCAAATTATTTTATGTCTAAGTCACTCAAATTTGTGAGTATTTTTTCAACCAAAATAATTTTAATCAATAAACAAATCTAATGTTTATCTGATCTTGGGCAAATCACGCCAACAGTCACAGACTTCCCATTAAAAAATAAGGATTTTTTTTTCCTGCCCTGTTTATCTCTTGGGACTATTAAATGGAATCAAGTACACGAAGTGCTTCAAAAACTGTGAAAAGCCATACAAATGTAAGTGGGGCTATTTGTCTAAAGCAAGAATAGTTTCAAGAGATTCTCCAAGTATGAAATAGAAGGTTTTCTTTCTTTTTTAACTTTAATTGCTTTGTGGTCAATTCCTCTCAAGTACAGGAAATCTCCATAGTTAGAGGGTTACTTTTCTTTTGCTGGATATTTAATACTTTGATTGTTTCTGACACTGAAATTACCCATTATGGTGTTTCCTTTGCCAAACCAAACTCAATTTTTGTATTATTGCTGTTTGGGGCCATAGTTAGCAGCTCTCTTTGAGAGTCTGAACCAAGCAGTTATTCCCAACCCCATCATACCCATTGCCTTCTTTTTGTAACAAATCTCACGCCCCCTGTACTCTTCTGGAATGTAATTGAATGAGTTTTCTAGGGCCACCATGACAAAGTACCATAGACTGGGTGGCTTCAAAACCAGAAATTCATTGTCTCACAGTTCTGGAGGCTAGAAGTCAAAAATCAAGGTGTTGGCAGGGTTGGTTTCTTCTGAAGGCTGTAAAGAAAAATGTGTTTCTTGCCTCATAACTTAGCTTGAGGAGGGCTCTCTTCTTCCTGTGTCTCTTTATATTGTCTTTCCTCTGTGTGTGTCTCCATGTCCAAATTTCCCCCTTTCAATAAGCACATCAGTCATTTTGGATTAGAGTCCATCCTAATGACCTAATATTAACTTGATTATTTCTCTAAAGACCCTAGTTCCAAATAAGATCACATTCTGAGGTATGGAGCTTAGGACTTTAACATTAAATTTGGATGGAGGGATGGAGACACAGTTCGACCCTTAACAGAAATGAATCATACAATCTTCCTAACTGCATTATATTTAAAAGGTCAACATAATTGTCCGACTTAAAAATAAATAGGAAGTAATTTGATAACAAAATAGTATGTGCTTCCATAGGTAAATGCTCAGGTAGGAATAAGATAGAACATATAATGCTGGATACTTGGGGCTCAGTGCAACCTCTCTGTGAAAGCAGGAGATATGAAAGCAGCCTTTCACAGGTGAGCTGTGCTGAGACTCAGATACCATAGGCATTGCTGTTGGTGACATGGCGTCCCAAATGGTGATTCACTCTTGGTAAACTAAATACAGTCTTCCTTTGATTTACATGGGAGTCTCATTCCTGGAAACTTCAGTGTATTTTAAACCTTTCAAGAAATACTTTGCGTTTGTATTTAAAACAGAACAGAGTTTTTAGCTACACAAAGCTCTGGGGGAACACTTGAAAATCAGGGAGGATGAGAGAGAATTCTTTATTACAGGGGCGTGTCCATGCATTGCAGGATGTCAACCATTCATGGCTTCTACCAAATAAATATCAGTAGGACACCCTCAGTCGTTGAGACAAAAATACCATACAAAGTTCTATGATGGTTCTGACTCACTGGGAACCATGGGAGGAGAGAGGGCTTTAAACAGCACAAGAGAAGCAACTACAAAGATGAGAATGGAGTGAGAGGCAATTGGGGGCTCCAAGCTGAAGGGACCACGTCCATATTCCAGCCAGACATGCAGCATCCCAGATCAGAGAGGGCAGGACAAGACACAGCAACCACTGCTCTCCGGCCTGTCGTTTCCTATGCCTACATGTGACTTGGAAGTCCCACCTCTTCTTTCTTATAATGAATCGTATTCAGCATAGTGGTTGATGCCCAGCTGGCATCCAATCCATGTTTGTTGGGTATTATCTCAAACTGAGATTGGATGAGTGGAAGTGAGGAAGTTCAGTTTTTAAATTTTATGTTTGTTTGTTCATTCACATATTCCTTTGAACAGTTATTGAACTATGAGTTGGCATTGTGCTAATTCCTGGAAAAATCCACCAGCAAGAGACAGTCCCTGACTTCAAAGAGTGTACAGTCTAATGAGGGAGGGAGACACACGAGAGACACATGAGCAAGTACATTTCACTACAGTGTAAATTAAATATTGAATACTCAGGAACACGGAAGGATGGGCACTGTACTCAGGCTGGGGTGTGGGGTGTGATCAGGGAATTCTAGCCAAATATCAGAGGTGACCGAAGGGGTGGCCCAGGGAATCATTTGCTGCTGGGGTACTACTTTCCTTCTCAGTGGGGATAGAAGATGGTGGGGAAATGGAATGGGAGCCCCAGTTTTGCAGATAGAATACAAGTCTTGGGATGGGGAGCTGGGTGAGGTGTGCCCACTTGTGCCCCATTATAGATCCAGGTCCCACCCAAACTTCAGCCCACATCTGGAGCTTTCACAGTCTCCCTGCCTCACTTATATCCCTTTTCCTCTTCTTTTGTGACCCTTCTTAACTCTGTTTTCTGGCTGTAAACTCTTCTCTGAACAGCGGAGAACAAATATTCAGGGGTTATGGATTCTGGGGGTTCAATCTGTATTAAGCTTTGAGGAAGCTGATCCTCTGAGGGAGTAGCAACAGGCCCCTTATCCCCTAGGCCCATCTTCTGGAGCTCCTACCTACAAAGCAGCTGGTACAACGTGCCATACCCTCTGGTGTGTCCTCTGAGGAGTGGGCAGGGACCTCGCCCTCTTTGGACCTACTCCACCTCCTATCAGTCCTTCCCTCAGTGGCCCATGCTCCCAGCTGTGTTCACCGTCATGGACATTTTCATCCATGTCCAACCTTCTAACAAGGAGTTCCGCATTCCGGCTAGAATATGGGAATGGAGGCATGCTTAAATGCACTCCTAATGTCAACAAGAAGAACCAAATTAAACAGAAAAGCTTCTGAGTGGGGTCCAGAGCCTCAATAAAACATCTTTGTATTGGAGCTGGGAAGAAGGCTTTGATGAAGGGGACAAATGGGGGAAATGTGGTCCCTGCTCACCCTCCCTGAATCTGAAGGCAGTGTAAACACTTCCAGGCATTAATTCTAGCCAAGGAAAGAGGCTAAGCAGTTGTCTGGAGCCAAAGACTGCCAGGAGTAATAAGAAAACCCTTTAAGTGAGTTTTCTCCATCTGTTTAGTTTCTTATGCTGAAAAAAGGAGGAAAAATATAAATAAATGATTCAGAGAAATGTCACATGCAATTACCTCCACTGTGGAAAAATAAACAAGGTTTCACTTCATTAGCAAGGTTCTCATGTGACCAGTACCTTCTGGTGGGTACTTCTCCCGGCTGGAGATCTTCAAACTTACGAGCTTCCAAGTTGGCTTGCTCGAGCTCAACTTCAGCTGAAACTCGGCTCCAGCATCCGGGCAGGGCCATCTGTAGGGGTATCCATCCCACTGGGCATTTCCTTCTCTCCTCAGTCACGTTATCCAAAGATGAAACCAGGTTAAAGGGAGCATCTGGGTAGTCTGGAAGATGAGAAGTCAGTAAAGACCCTGGCCTGAGGGTGTGCTGGTGTAGGAAGGCGGGGCTTTCTCTATGGGTGTCCATGCCAGCCTTCCATGTTTTTTAGTACCAACTGCACTAACCAGCTTCCAGTCCCCCAGGGGCTCCCCTGGGATGGTTGAGAGCCAATTACAGCATGGCCCCAGTTGGCAAACACTTTGATGTGCCATGCCCTTGGCATTGATTCTGCCCAACATTAGAGCAAAGGAAGTCAATTTGCACCTTTAACTTAAAAATTCAGTTCTTCTAAGATGGTGAGAGTGTGTTTGTTCATGTCAGCCTCCAGCTAAACTTGTAAGTCTCCGGCAGAACCAGGGAAATTTGTCACTCAACAATCTCCATGAAAACAATGTCCTTTAAAAAAAAAAAAAAAAAACTCTCTGCAGAGCACTGAGCCCAGGGTCTTCCATGCCTGGGTCTTCAGTGAACAGGATTTGGAAATGGGGGGTGTTAAGTGGCAATTGCATCCTGTGCTCCCACCTCTGTCCCCACCTGCACCCCAAGCAGGTGACACACCACTGGATTTTCAGAAGAAGCCAAGGCCACGTACCATCAGCAACGTCAACTTTTCTTTTCCATACATGATAGCTTTTCTAGAGTTTTCATTCTCTTTTTCCTTCTTATTCGCTCTTATCTCAGAGGAAGGGAGAGGGGTGTATGTGTTCATCTCTCTACAGATAAGACCCTAACTGATCAGTCACATCTGCTCTTTCTCATTTGAAATCTTCCCCCAACAATTTATTCCATTAAATTTTTTTCCTCCTTTTTAAAGTACTGCCTTCTTCATCTTTGTCTACAGAAGTCTCTGGTTTTCCCTTCACACCTCAAACTTGGCTTATCTACAGATGCATTTTTTTTCCTTTTTACTGCATGAAACCAATCAGTCCTTTCAGTGGTAGAACATTCTCTCATGTAACTGAAACCAAATTTTTGAGTCATTGTGGATTTATCTGCCTTTCTTGCCTGTATCTTGAATTCAGCCCTTCTTTCTCGTCACTGCAACAAACCCAAATCGGGTCCTTAATATCTCGCATTGGGGATACAATAATCGTGACTGTTAACGTTGATTACTTGCCGGGCACTGAGCTGCATGCTTTATATGCATTATCTCATCCTTCATTTACATCATATGAAGCTCCTTCTGTTATTAACCCTTTTTTGAAATGGGGAAACTGAGACTTAGTTGATGAAGTAACTTCCTCAATGTCAGTAGAGTTGACAAGTGGGAGAGCCAGGATTCACATGCAAGTCTGTGACCCCCCGAGCCTGAGCGTCAGAGTGGTGACCCCAGGCTCACTGCTGGGGCTGTTTCTTAATCTGTCGCATAACAGGTTTTCCTGCGCTTTGTCTAGACCTTCTTCACTGTGACCAGAATCATCTACCTAACGCATCAATAAGACCGCGCCTTCCCCGACTCAAAATTTCTCTTTGGCTCTTCATCGTCTGCAGGATCAAGTTCAAACACCTTAGCTTGACACTGATAGTCCCAGTTCCACCAGGAGGCTCACAACTCTCCTCTTAGAGAAGGCTCCTTCTTAGCTCTACCGACTGAAGTCTTAACTCTCCTCCGAAGTCCAGCACAAGTGTGATCTCCTCCGCGGAATATTTTCTGGCCACACTAACTGGAAAGGTTGTTCTCTTTGCTTGAGCTCCCATTGTGCTTAATTTGGGTCTCTCTCACGGTGCCTGTGTTCTGGACTAATTCAGAATAATACAGTTACTTGCATGCATGTCTTAGTTACAGTCTTGGAGTCAGGGATGTTTATTTTTTGTGGCCCTTACAACATCTGTCAAAATGTCTCACACAAAGGAAGTGTATTCATTCAGCTAACACTGGCTGCTGTAACAGGCACCCCAAATATTGGTGGTTTGATACAATGAAAGTTTGTTTCTCACTCATGTAATGTTCTCCACTTGGGGGATGCATTCATCCTCTTGAGTTCAGGGTGATACGACAAATTGCAAATTATGTGAGCTTAGCTAAGTGGGTTTATGGTTTCTACTATCTTGTTTCAACAAAGCGAACACCCCCAAAGCTGGCAAGTGGGCTTTAAATGAACCTGTAGAGAAGGTTACAGGCAATACTAGTAATGAAAACAGTGACTGAACGATTAGAAAGATGTCAGGGCCAACCCTTCTTCTGATGCAAGCTCTTTCTTGGCCGCATCATGAGGCAAAACAATGATAATCTTATCAGTTCTGGCAACAAATCACATATACACACACAAAAAACTGACATGAACAACAACAACAAAAGCTTCTTGAAATATGAATTTATATCGTCTACCAGTAACAGTGCAACTCAAGTAAATGCATATTGCAGCTTGGGTTATCACTAAAGCTGATATGAAGCCAACACGATTTGCAAACATTTAAAAACTTACTATCCAGAATATGAAGGTACATTTCTACTTTTAAAAATGTTCAGAGCCATTTACTACTCAATCCAGTGCGTTACAAAAATCATAATAAATTTGATGATAAATGTTTAGAAGCCCCTTAAGAGCTTGTTTAAGTTTTGTATTTAATAGTAAGTTTCTTATTTAATAGTAAATGGGGGAAAGGCTACTATGAAGGAAACATTTATTATGGTGACAACAGCTCGAGAATAATGCATAGAACACAAATTGGTGACTAAACTAAAATGCATTCCTTGGTCAGCAAATACTGCTGGAAGATGCCTTGAAAACATCACTGAAGGTTTGAAGAAACAAGTACTAGGAGAAATTAGGCAGTGTGGGTGGTTTACTACACAGCTGGATTGAAGTACAGATGTTTCTGACGTTCTCAGCCTATGGAATTTGCTAATTCTATTCAGTAATGGAATATATCCAGGACTACTTTCTTTGTGAACCTCTAAAAGAAAGATAGACTGGAGAAGATATTTTTAATGCCAAATGACTTCTGTAATAAGAACAATGTTTTATAAGAAAATTATATTAGAATAACCCTTGATGTGGCAACCAATCTGACCAGAATATAAAAGGAAGCCCAGGGTAACTTTACAGAGATAGATCCAAGGGTGATTTTCATTTACTGCTCCCTTTATAGGCAACCTATCATTAGGAAGGTCATTGCCGGGGGGTACAGAGTTTTAGTGGATGACATTAATGGGGATAATTTTCAAAACACAGCATAGTACTAAACACAAAAAAACTTTAAAATATGTAAGACTCTTTAGAATATCTTGTAGTGGAAGGGAAAGCAGTTGTGAACATGGTTTGTATCACACAGAGGTTTACTGCTTCTCTTTTGTAAAACACTTCAAAGGGTTTCCAACTTACAGATGGGACATTCAGTACTTTTACCGTAAGACTAGGCTTGCAAATTCATAGTTTCTGAGATGTATGGCTGTCAGTGGTTTGCTAGCTGGCAGATATTTTTAAAGTAATAGATCAACATAATCTGTGAAGGTAAAGTTCACATTTTAACTTTGAGTAAGGACGTGACCGATCTGATTCTCAAGAGTAAATCATGCTACGCATTACTGGTGTTGAAAATGAGGTGTTAGCTGTAAAAACTCGTATCTGTATATGAAAAAATGGACAATGTTTTTAACTGATTTAAAAAATCCTTCAGAGGAAGTATTTCAGTGAGTTTTTAACCTATTTGTTAAAAATATTAAAAAGTCAATGTCTAGCTTGCAAGAAAAATTCTGTTAAATCAGGAAAAAAAGAAACTGACTAGCACAATTTCAAGAAAAACTTTGTTATGGTTGGTACAAAGGATCGGATAACGAGCGTCCAGACCCAGTAAGTACAAACAGACGCTCACGTCCTCCGTTCGGTTCTCTCATATTTGGGCAGTCACATTTTTGTCCATGACAGGCAGTAAAATCACGTCTCTAAAACCAGACTTTTGCGGTTTCACGAAGTATAAAGCTAAGACTTGCAAAAATAATGAGGTATATGAATCATCCATCTTTCGTTAAAGAAATACTATAGGCACCCTTTCATCATCAGTCTCTGTTCTAAGGGACACAAGTGACAATGCTGAATTCAGTTTATAAAACTCTTCCAAGTATGGGCCACGTGTGATTTTGGCATTACTCACCAGGTGATGGCAGGAACATGAGCGAAAACAAAAGTTTCTGAGTGATTTGAGGAATTTGAATGATGGGTTTCAAACTGGGGACAAGCTTACCTGTGCTGAATTGGAAGAGAAGCTGGTTAAGAAGAAATACCTAGTAATGTGTCCTGCACCCACTCGACATTTATTGGTTCTCCACCACGTGGCAGACGCGCTGTGGGTACAGACACCCAAGACCAGGCGCTGCCCTCAAAGAACTTAAGATTCCAGATTCCACGCATGACCCAACATGATGGTCACACCAAAGGGCTGACAAAGAATCTTTCCTCCTCTTCTCTCCTCACTTTCCTTAGTTTGGATTCTTTCGGAAAATGTCTTAACTCCGTCTCTCCTCCAAATTCCTGTCCCTGTGCTCTTGGTTTCCCCGACGGGAGCTAGAGAAAGCTCTGCCATTCTAGAATCTTGACATTTTGCCCTAATTGGTTAAGAATCTCCTAACAGTTCAGTTAATCTCATCCGCTTTCAACCTGAATCTTCTTATAACATAGAGATTTATACCCCTTGGCTCTTTTTTCATTCTCCTCACAGCTTCTTATTAAAATCCCTTCTTGAAGCCGTTGACAGCTTTCTCTTATCTTCCTCTGGTAGGAAAAGAGAGTGACACGTTGTTAAATTGGCATAAAGGGACATGGCAATAAGCAACCATGACTTATGAGCATTGACTGTGTTCTAGGTAGTGGGCTGAGCACTTTACATGCATTATTTAATTTAATCTTCTCTCTGACCTTTGAATCTCACTGGGGAAAATTCAGGCTCCGGGGGTTATTTAGCTGGCCCCAAGTCACCCAGCTAGAAAGGCATAGCCCATCTTTATGCGATGCCAAAGCCCACGGTCTAACCATTATGCTGCCGCATCTTCTTTAACTGTACAGCAGCCCTAAAACAATCTCACACACAACACTTAAATTAGTTCAATCAGCCAACAAATATACATCATCTAATGATGAGATGCTCCCAGAGTCCTCCACCATCCAACCAGTGCGTCATGGTTGTGCAATTCAAATGTGCAGGAAAACAGGCTTCAGTGTTACAAATGCTGCCCTTGACATCCTTATTAGTCTCCAGGGGGCAGGGCCCCCCTCTCTGCTTTTTTCTTTTCCACTTCCCTTTTACTCTTCTTTGTGGCCACACCAAACTGTGCGCACAGCTGAGCTGGGCTAAGCCAGTCCATGATGACCAGCCTCTAGAGCTGCTGCACTTTCTGCGTCCAGCACTGCCCTCCTTCCCTGCCTGCTTCTTGACCCCTATTGATCCTCCTCAAGATCTGGCTCAAGGTTCCATCCTCCCTGAGGCTGTGCCTGAGACCAGCTGGCCAGCTCCCAGCAGAGTGGATCGCCGTCCTCAGTGACCACACATCTCTGCTAGCACACGCTGACCTCACTCTTCCTGTCCATCACCCTGCCACACAGAGACAGAGGCTGTGTCTGTTCAGTGATTCATCCCCGTACCTACCACAGCATCTGGCACTGGGAGGTGGCTAATTAGTGTCATTTGATTGAATGGAGGAAGGACTGAAGGAACCAAAAGAAAGTATGGAATGGGGGCAGGGATGAGAGGATCTGGGAAGTCTGACCACCTCTGTGGCTGGAACGGTTATGCATTCCAGAATTTTGCACAGACACTCAAATACAATTCAGCCAGCCAGTGTGGGTGGTGTCTTGGAGCAGGGGAAGAAGAGGAGAGAGATCTCCCCTAAGTATCCGCCAGTGTTGGGACCCCCCACAACTTGGCCTGATCCACCAACTTCAACCCAAAGCCAGGAATTCCAAGAAAACATCCAAGTCCCCTGTACACGGTCCCAGCCCCAAACAACAAGACCATTGTTTTTAGGATCTAGGACACTGTGGAAAAATAAAGGGGAAAAATGAGCTGATCACACACCTAAAAGTAACATTTTCCTGGGGTGAAATGTGGAGCTGGCTAGCTCATAGAACAAAAGATCATAGAGTGCACGAACTGTAGGCAGTGAGGAGAGGGCAGTGTACTAGTTTCCAATTGCTGCTATAACAAGTTACGACAAACTTAGTGGCGTAAAACAACACAAACGTATTTCCTTACAGTTCTGGAGCTCAGAAATCTGAAATCAAGGTGTTGGCAGGGCTGCCTTCCTTCCGGAGGCTCCAGGGGAGAATCTGTTTCCTTGCCTTTTCCAGCTGCTATAGACCATCTACATTCCTTAGCTCATGGCCCCTTCCTCCATCTTCAAAGTGCATCCCTCACACCCTGCTTCTATCCTCTCATTCTGATCCTTCTGCCAACCTCTTTTAGGGACCCTTGAGATTATATTGGGCCCACCAAAATTATTTGGGAGGATCTTCCCATGTCAAGATCCTTAAAGTTATCACATCTGCAAAGTCTCATTTACCATGCAGACAACATTTTTTACAGGTTCTCAGGATTAGGATGTGGACATCTTTGGGGGGCCATTATTCCACCAACGACAGAGGTAAAGAGGAAGGTTCAAGAGCCTGTGTTCCAAGAAACTTTTTTTTGTAAAGAAAAAAAGGAAGAATAGTCTAATTAACCAACTGAATACAGCCTTCAGTAGAAAAGAAAAAAATCAATTAAATATTTATTTTGGCTTACTTTTGAACAAAGCAGGGGAAATTCATTTAATGTATAAATAACCAAATTAACTCTAGTTGAACTGCATCTCTTCCTTTGACTAGCTCTGTGAGTTATTTAATTTCCCTGACCCTAGATTTTCTATCAAAACAGGAATTCTGATAACTTATCTCACCAACTGTTGAGAATGGGAGAATTTAAATAAATCATACAAAGCACAAAAAATTAATTCCATTTCTTTAACCCTAACATATCTTAATTCTACTAAATATATCTTAATTCTACTAATTAAAAAATGTGGATATGCATATCCATTTGCCTCAAAACCCAGAAGATGCACACAGAACATAAAGGGTCAACTGAGATAGAACTACAACAAGTAGATTCACTGACATTGAACACAGAATAGAATTCTCAAGAACATTTCCTGATATTTTAAATACATAGCTATATTTAAAAAATGTTTTTCTAGGTTTATTGAGATACAATTGATATATAAAACTGTGTAAGGTGTACAACATTGATTTGATACGCTTATATGTTACAAAATGATTACCACCATAGTTAGCTATCAACTCCATCGTGACACATAATTAATGTAACTTTTTTGTGGTAAGAACATTTAAGATCTGCTCACTTAGCAATTTTCAAGTATCTAATCCAATATTATTAACTGTAATCTCCGTACTACACATTAGATTCCCAGAACTTCGTCATCTTCTAACTGGAAGTTTGTATCCTTTGATTCACATCTCCCCATTTCCCTCAGCACCCAGGCCCTGGTAACCACCGTCCTACTTCTGTTTCTGTGAGTTCTGCCTTTTTAGGTTCCACGTATAAGTGATATTACACAGTATTTGTCTTTCTTTGTCTGACTTAGTTTACCCTGTTATGACTTTGGAATCAACTTGAGTATCCCTGATCAACAGAGGAAACTCAAGTGACCCCAAGATCCCCAGAAAACAGACATGTGTTTGGTAGCTGGAGAGGTTGTGGTGGATGGGCAGCCATATTTTGGCCAAGGTTATGAAATGTCTGGTGGAGGAGGGAACTCATGGCCATTTCCCACCTGGGCTTGGTGGTCATGGAAAAAGGAAATTTATCAAGGGAGGGTTGTTGCCTGGGGAAGGCCAGCTGGTCTGCAGTCTGGAGGTCTTCCAAAGAGTATCTTATTGAGGAGGTCAAGCCCAGCACAGTGGTGTGTATTCCTCACATTGTCACTCCAGTTCTGCTCTGGATCCAAAACATTTCAGATGGTGCCCATTTCCTGTGGCTTATTACCAAACAGCTCAGTCCCCAGGGAGACAGATGGGGTGACATTGTGGGTGAGGGTGGGACTGGTGCAGCTCCTCCTGAACAGGTGAGAGGGCAGGCATCCACCAGTGGGCTCTGAACATTTCTCCTCCCCACTCCTGTCATCTCCTGTCACTTTGAGCCTCTCCCTTGGAGACCAGTACTTTTTACATAGTGATTAGTCATTGTTAATAAGTAAAAGACTTCTTTTAAAGTTTCCATTTTATAATTTAGTGGAAAAATGATAAATAAACCCAATGATTATTATTTGTTCAAGAGATGGTATGAGTAAAAACTCAGAGATGGTCAGACACCAGACATTCACAGGATGGCGTTTCCATAGAAGGAGAAAGGAGAGAATGGGTAACAAGGGCAGAGATGGTCATCTATTTCCTGTCCCATGTTCCTCTAACCCAGTCTTGACTGAGCCTTGGAATCACCCAGAGAATGTTTCAAAAATACCAGTGCCACAGACCCTCCCCAGACCAATTAAGTCAGAATCTCTGGGCATGGGACCAGGGCACTGCAATGTTGTTTTTTTTTTTAAACTTCCCTTAATCATTCTAATGCCAAGCCAGAGTGAGAACATTGAATCCTGACAGTGTTCCATTCCCAGGGAATGAACTTCTGAAAGTGAGTTCCCAGTCCAAAGTGGCCACATCTCCATGGTGTCCATTGCTTGGTCTGACCCACCCCCAGTCTGCACCTGTCTTCTTCTCCATCAGGTATTTATCAAATACCTTGAGGATGTACCAGTGCTTGAGAAACAGTCTAAGAGAACTCCAGGTCTTTGACCATGGACCCCAGAGAAAACGGACTCCTGGTGGAGTTGTCAGGAGAAGTACCTAGTCTCCCAGGGACAGGTCACCCGGCAACTGGCCTCCCCTGGCAGCAATGATCCTTGGGGATCAGTCCCCACTTCTGCCTGACAAGGCCTTGTGCAAGGAGGCTTCTTACTCACAACCAAGCTCTCTCTTTTCACCTTGTTCCCCATACTGGCCATTTCTCAACCCTGACCCCATGAGTGGTCACCTTGCATGACCCATGTAACCTCCTGCAGCTTTCCTGAACTCTGCCTTAGACCAAAAGACTCAATTTCATATCAGCTCTCTAGACTCAGTTTTGCTGGCCTCCTGGACTTGAGTTTGACTCCTGGTGTGGAAACCCCAAGTGGAGACTGTGCCATGGCTTCCCCTGGCCCTGGGGGTCTGCTTACCTTCTGCTTCTGGTTTTCTCCCAGTCCTTTCATTCCCCCTGCTGCCCGAGCCTTACTCACGAAAACCATTTTTCTTAATTGCCTCATCCAAGGTTTCCATGGGGAAGCAAATCTGGTCCCCATAAATGTGTGGTGAGCTTTAAACAAATACTCATAGTGGCATTACAATAATGTCCACCAGATATAGCTCCAAGGGAATAGGTGGAAACAGAGTAGATGAGAATGTGGTTTCTAGCATTAGTCTTTTAAGTGCATAAGTGTCTTGGTGAGTGGTTAAAAGAACCCTAGCTGTTGATTTTACTTCTCCCTCAACTCAACTTGAAGACTTCTTGCCTATAAACCATGAAGATGCAAATTGCTGTGGCCATTTTGTGGGCTTTCCTATTATAAAAACCACTTGTTTTCCGTTCAACATTATGCTATTTTGAAATTCTAGGTGAAATTTTTGCTAAACTCTCCGCATTCCTTTTTCTGCAAGTGGAAGTTTGCCAGGCTTGGGAATGTCAGTCCTTTTATTCCTGTCTGAATTTCACTGTCCTCTGTCAAAGAAGCAGTTGATCCAAAAAGCTCCTTTCACCTAAAGCTAAAAAGATAGTGGTGATTTGACATCACCTAGTTCTTAGATTGTGGCCTTGCCTGCCGGAAGGGCTACCCTTGCTGGGACACTATAAAGAGGGTAGGTGCAGGTGGGGCAGGTCTTCAGTAGACATCACGACCAGAAACTGTATCCTTCAGCAGAGGTCAAGGTCGTTGGGGGTGAATAGAGAGGAAGATGTCATTCCAGCCCCCACATCTGTGAGAACTTTAGCATAAATGCTCTGTCTCCCCACCATCCCACATACCTACACTGCAAAAGACTCTTTGGTCTGAGGTTTCTTAACTCATCAAATCTCAGTTCCTTCTTCTCAGTTCTTTCTTCCCTGGTACAAATAGTTGAGCATTACCTTCATTATCCTAAAATTATTTACAACAGAATTGACTGTTGTAATTGGATTGAATGTGGACATGAAGCTTCCATCTCCGTCCATTCAAATGGCTTGACATTCGGTTATTTCACTTTTCAATAGTTCCACTTCCAGGAGAGAGATGAGGGGGGTGGAAGGAAGGGAGGGTACAACTTAACTTTGGCTTATCTGGGTGGTTGAAGAAAGACAGCAAAACGGTCCTCCCCACCCCAAGTGCCCTTTTCTTGCTCAGTCTGCATAGTGAAGAATACCGTAGACTACAAGGACAAAGCTTTGGGACTTCCTCAGATTTTTCCCGTGTCTACTTCACCAGTGATAAAACAAGGAATGCAGCAATCTGTAATGCATGGTTCTTACCTGAATAAAGATTGGACTCATCTGAGGAGCTTTAAAAAATGCCAATGCCCAGGCTCCATTCTAGACCTTCTAGGTAGAAATCTTTGGGGCTGAAGCCGGGCAGCGATAATTTTCACAAGTTCCCAGGTGATTCTAAAGTACATCCAGATTTGGGAACCTCTGGCCTAGTAAATTGGTCAAGAGCAGTAGTTCTCAAACTTAGCATGCATGGGAATCTTTCAGGCAACTTGTGGTGCTCAATAAGTTGCATTTTTAACAAGTTCCCAGGTGATGGTGATGTTGCTGGTCTTTGCTCTAGGACCAGCTTTGAGAATCATTGGTCAAGAAATCTGAGATAAAATCCTAGTTGTGCTAATTCTCCAGAAATTTGAACAGTAAGTTGATAACTTCTCTTTCTTTTAATGTTCTACAACAGAGGAAGGCAAACTTTTGTAGGAAAGGGTCATATAATAAATAGTTCCAGCTTTGCTGTCCATACAGTTTCTATTGCAACTACTCAACTCCGCCATTGTAGCAGGAAAGCAGCCATTAACAATATGTAAACAAATGGAGGGGCTGTGTTCCAATAAAACTTTATTTAGATAGCAGACAGGATTTGGTCCATGGGACATAATTTGCTGAATCCTGTTGCTCAGTTTCACTACCAATGTATCAAGTGAGGATTTCTTTTTATTTATCTAATTTGGTGTTCAGGTTTTCAGGATCTGAGGCTTGATATCTTTCATTGGTTCTACAAAGTTTGTGGTTATTGTCTTTTGAAACATTGCCTCTTAGCCACTGTTTCTGTTATCTGCTCATGAAACTCTGATCTGGTAATGTATTAGATCTTCTCACTTTAACCCCATGTCTCTTAACAATTTTCATACTTTTTACCTCTGTTTCTCTGTGCTGCATTTACATCTATTTTTCATTTCAAAAATAGTACTTTTTGGCTCCTTATCAAATCTGTCTGGTGTATTTTGATAGTCTCTTATATCTTCATGAAATATTCAATTACCTCATTTATTGCTGTAAGTATTTTTATGTAAACTCATATTCTGTGTTAATATTTTTAGTGTCTGTGATCTTTGCAGATCTGATGCGACAGTTTATGATTTCTTTTGATTTTCATTAATGGCAGCTAATTTCTTCACGAGTTTGGTGAGTTTTGAGGCTGAGCTCATATTCCTTAGAACTTTATCTGTGATAATTCTTTGAGACCTAGGTTCAAATAAGGAGTTGCGTTTGTTTCTGTTGGGTGCCTGGGAGTACTCCCAAGCTGGTGTCACTTTAAGTACATTGCTGGCTTTGGAGCTTCCCACCTAGTGTGAATTTTGGCTTGCTAGCAGAAATTCTCAGGGGACAATTCTTTCCAGCTCCACCCAGAGCCAAGGTGGAGGCAGACAGTCCCCTCCCCAGCCCCCCTGAGGGACAGGACCTTTCACCCTGGTTCAGTTTTCAGAGGGTTGGCTTCGATGGTCTTGGCTTACGTGAGGGTGTCCCGGTCATCTTCTCACCCTGCCTGTCCCTGGCTCCTGCATGACCCCTTATAACCTGAGTTAGGCCAGCAAGAACTGGCCTGTGACCTCCACTTTGGTTCTCCTTCCTGGATTTGTGCTTTCTCAAGGCTTCTGGCCTCCTAGGGATCCCTTGTTCTGATGCCAGTTCAATCGTGCTTTACAAAAATTATTTTAATTGATGTCCTCTCCAGCATCGTAAGTCGTCTTAGGAGAGCTATTATAATAACTGCCAAGGACACCGGTAGGTAACTGCTTCCTATTTCCGCTTCCTCTTCTCTCAGTGGAGAAGCCAACAGAACTGGGACTTAATTCATTTCTTAAAATAAATGGATCAATGATTTTTATCTTGTTCTCAGCATTCTTCGTGTTATACTGTCATTATGCTACTGTGTACTCTGAGGGCAGACTAATGTAACACTCCTCAGATTAGACCGGGTTACTAACATAAGTCTGTTTCATAAGACCTTTTAAAAAATGTGGAATTTGTGGGCCTATTGGGAGTTTTCAGTTTCCCTGTGTGATTCAGAAAGCCCATAGTAAGTTGCAGCTTGTCATTTTGCTGAGGCACCAATATGAACGGACTCCGCAGGGAGGCTTATATTGGGAACGAATCATTTGGCTTCATGAATGTGCCTAGCCCGCCACCATCATCCTCGTCCCAGGGCACTGTGTTGATCTCCTCTTCTTGACATATGCTACAAAGTAAGCCTTTTGAAATTATAGTACAGAAAGTAATTTTCTTGTGTGTAAAAAATGATCAGCAAGTAAAAACGATAAATTTTGCAAAAAGTCAAGGAGGCGCTTAGGTTGTGGTGTACGTAGACGTGCAGGAAACATAGCTCCCAGTGGAAATGTGATTCGGGAAGACGCCAGGAGCCTGCACAAATTTTCCACATTCTTGAGTAGGGGAATTCTGGAAGAATCAAGAGTGCCCTCCCATGAGGTTTTCAAGCGCCTACTACATATTAATAAATAGCTTTGTAAAAAATAAAGTTAGGCAGAAATGCTAAATTTAAAAAGAGTCTGGACACTTCGGCAGTTGTTTACAAAACTAAACATACTCTTATCATATAGTCCAGGCAGTTGAGTTCCATAGCATTTACCCAAAGGAGCTGAAGCCATATCTACACAAAACCCCCGCACATGGATGTTTATAGTAGCTTTATTCATAATGGCCCAAACTTGGAAGCAACCAAGATGTCCTTCAGTAGGCGAACGGATAAACAAACTGGTACATCCAGACAATGGAATATTATTCAGTAATAAAAATCAATGAGCTATCAAGCCATGGAAAGACAGGAAGGAATCTTAAATGCATCATACTAAGTGAAAGAAGCCAATCTGAAAAGGCTAGTACCATGCGATTCCAACTATATGATTTGGTGGAAGAGGGAAAAACTGTGGAGACAGTAAAAAGATCAGGAGATGCTGGGGCTAGTGGGGAGGGAGAAACGAACAAGCAGAGCACAAAATACTTTTAGGGCAGTGAAAATATTCTGTATACAATGGGCACTGATATGTTATGGTGGATACATGTCATTATGTATTTGTCCAAACCCATAGAACGTACAGCACCAAGAGTGAACCTTATGTAAACTATGGATGTTGGAGGATGATGTGTCAATTTAGTTTCATTGATTGTAACAAACACACCACGTGGGCGGGGCTTATTAATTTAAAAAAGGAAAAAGAGACTCTAGAATGTAATGAGCTGGTACCTTAGCTGCTTCTTCGGAGTAGCTGTTACCTACTAAGAAAAACAATTCACCCAAAGTCCCACATGGGACAGAGGCCAAAGTACGGCTCCTCCGGGTGACCCTGCCTGGCTGCAGAGTGAGCGGAGGCCCTGGGAGGGAGACATCTCGGGGCTCGGGGAGTTTGGAATGACGCGAGGGCCTTCTCCCACAGGCCTGGGACATCAGGACATCTCCCCTGCAGAGGGGCAAAAGGGGAACAGGAAAGGGGTTCAGGCCATCTGGCATTTCCTCCTTCCCAAGGGTGGCAGGGGCAGCTTCCTGGGAAGGCCGGTGTGCCTGGCAAATGGCTGCACCTCCGGAAGCATCCCAGCGAGATGGAGAGGCTGGACGGGCAGTGAGAAGACTCCACCTCTGGCAGCTCTTGCTTCTTAGTAAAAAGCAGGACCTACACATAGGGACACACTAGCATATACAAGAGCAAGTACCCAGATATGGACGGATGGACAGACGTGCACAGATGCGCACATGAGGTAACCTCCCCCGCACGGAGTCCACATCCAGGACAGGGACACACGAATGATCAGGGCAGCTGCCATTCTGGAAAACAAGCTGCTGAAAAACACACACTGTCAATGGCCTGGGGAGTGAACTGTTCTAACATGTGTCCCCCTGGGAATGCCCCAGCCTTCCGGAGCAATCAGCCCTCCCCCATCTCTGTCCGCTGCACGTGGTGGAGCGCTGCCTGCCCCTGACACTCTGGCAGATGCACGTGTGCTCCCCTCACTCTGCCCGAGGGCCTTCCCCCTACCCAAGGCAGGCTGCAGTCCATCGCTGTCAGTGGATGACACTCAAGTCCCCCATGTGACACTGGAGGGCTTTGGTGGCAGGAAGGTGCTGCCGGTCGCTGCCCGAGAGGGGCAGTAATAACAGGAGGCCTGAAGGAGTGGAACCATGTTGCACCAGAGCAGCCTTTGTATCTCTCCAGCCCCACAGCTTTGCCCTCTGGACTTGGCACCTGGCTCAGTGTTGCACAAGCCGCCTGGAGAAACGGGCGGCAGGGCGGGCTTTTCAGTAGTCTGGGACACTTCTGCCTCGAGGCTGCACATGGAAGAGTATCTTCTAAGTAGAAACAGGCCTGTGTTGACAGATGGAATCCAACTGGATGTGGGAAAAAGCTCAACAGAGGGCTCCAAGCAAACAAAAAAATCAACCCAAACAACACCTTTTTAGTGTAACAAGGACTTAAAAATGATTTTGAAAGACGTCTGGTACTAATAGTTTAAAAAGTTAGTTTAAAAACTCCTCTGTTGCTTGTGTTAAGAAGCAGGAAGTCTTTCTATACTCCCATTCTTTTAAAATCCCCTACTTTTGTAATTCTTTTTTATTTTTTTTTAATTGAAGTATAGTCAGTTACAATGTGTCAGTTTCTGGTGTGCAGCACAATGTCCCAGTCATACATATATGTACGTATATTCGTTTTCATATTCTTTATTCATTAAAGGTTATTACAAGATATTGAATATAGTGCTATTCAGAAGAACTTTGTTTTGTATCCATTTTTATATATAGTAGCAGTTCATATTTGCAAATCTTGAACTCCCAAATTTGTCCCTTCCTACCTTCTTCCCCCCGATAACCGTAAGATTGTTTACTATGTCTGAGAGTCTGTTTCTGTAAAATCCTCTACTTTTGAACATAATAGAATTATTTTCTTTTAAAATTATTTTACTGAACTGTTTTACAACTGTGGTAGACAGAATAATGGCCCCCAAAGATGTTCACATCCTAATCGCTGGAACCTGTGAATATGGTACCTCACATGGCAAAAGAGACTCTACAGATGTGACCAAGTTAAGGATTTTGAGAGGAAGAGATTATCCTGGATTAGCCAAGTGGGTCTGGTGTAATTACAGTAGTCCTTATAAGAGAGAGGCAGGAGGGTCAAAGTCAGAAGAGGAGATGTGAGGACAGAGCAAAAGTTGGACTGAGGTATTGAAGATGGAGGAAGGGGCTACAAGCCAAGGAATCTAGGTGGCCTCTAGAAGCTGAAAAAGGTCAGGACATGTGTTATCTTCTGCAGTCTCCAGAAGGAATGAAGGCTTATTTTGATTTTAGGATTTCTGACCCCCAGAACTGTTAGATAATAGATTTGTTCTAAGCCACTAAGTTTGTGTTAAATTTGTTTCAGCAGCAATAAAAATTAATCCAACCTATTGTGATGAGTCAGATCCTGTGGGCTAGCTTGAAGAAGGACTGATTTATTGACTAATAAATTAATGGCTCCATATGGACCTTCATAGAGTTTCTTTGGCCCTGCTTCTTTGTTTGGGTGAGCTTATGGTATGAATTGTGCACATACTTTTCACTTTGCTAAATGCAAACTCCATGCTGAGAAGTTTAAATCTATCTGTATCTAATTACAGGGATCTTCACCCATATTTGCCGGGGATTATCCTACTGTATTGGTTTTCCAGGACTGCCAAAAACAAAGAACCACAGACTGGGTGGCTCAAACAGCAGAAATGTATTTTGTCACAATTCTGGAGTCTGGACGTCCAAGAGCAAGGTGTTGGCAGGTTTGGTTTCTCCTGATCTTGGCTTGCAAGCAGCCACCTTTTTGCTGTGTTCGCATGTGGTCTTTTCTCTGTGCACACACCTGCCATGGTCTCTTTGTGTCCAAATTTCCTCTTCTTGTGAGAACACCAGTCGAGTTAGATTAGGGCTCACCCTAAAATTACCTGAAAGTTAGTTTTACCTTAACCTTTACTTTTAAATTTTATTAAAATTTAATGAAAAACTTAACTCAATTACCTTTTTAAAAGCTCCATTTCTAGTCATATTCTGAGTTACTAAGGATTAAGTCTTCAACATATGAATTTGGTGGTGGTGGGGACACATTTCAGCCCATAATATCTATACTGGGTACATGTAGGGGAGGGTCTGTGCCAGCCAAGCAAGTAAGTCTGTGCACACTACTTGAGTGACATGTCAGGACTACTCTCTATAATTCCATGCTTCAGTCCATTTTGGTACGCTCAAGAGTACCACACTGTGAGCCAGCTGGAACTGTATCACTTTGTCACCCTTTAGGCCACAAGAAAATGTGTTTCAGAGACCATTATGCTAAGACAAGGTCAGGCCAGCTCTGGAGTGACAGAATCTATCTCAGAAACATCTCATGAGGTTGGGAAGGGAAGGGGGATGAGGGAAGACCAATATACGTGCAACTTAGATCCCTACCTCAAACCGTACTCTTTACATATACACTACACGGGTTACAGACCTAAATGTGAAAAATTATTAAAGAAAATAAAGGACAATGTCTACATGATCTTAGAGTAGAGAAAACCTAAAAGAAGAATTTATAAAGCCCAAACAATAAAGAAAAAGGTAGACATATTCAAATACTTCAAAATTTAAAACTGTACAGAAAAATCTACAAATTTCTGTTGGCAAAAGATTTAAAAACAGACTGGGAGATTCGTTTTATACTAGGAATTATTATTCAAAACACACAATAAGGAAAGTAAAAATTAAAAAAAAAAAATGAATTAATTGTCCAAGAAGGAAATGTGAATGGTCAACAAGTAAGAAAGCAAACAAACAAAAAGATGCTCAAACTCAGAGAAAGCAAATAAAAAGAACAAAGAGAGGCCATTTCCTATCCATTGTTTACATAAAATTAAGTGGTCAGTTCTCTCAACTGTTGACAAGGTTGTAGGGGAACCGGTAAATTTTTGCTGGAAATGTGAATTGATGAAGGCAACTTGGAGAGAGTTTGGTGCATTTAGGACAATGTGTTTTCCCTGTGTCCTAGAATTTATGCTTCAGGATACACAATGGATAATCCGCGTAGTTTCAAAAGCATCTTATGCACAAAGGTGTCTGTTACACCACTGTTTGTAACAGCAGGAAAAAAGGAAATGACCGAAACATCCCTCAGTATAGGGATAAACAAACTGTGGTGTTCTCCTGTGATGGAATAGCACACAACAATTTGAAACAATAAATAAATCTGATACATATCGGCATTAATAGTCATTAAAAACATAAGGTAAAGTGTAAAAAGCAAGATGCAGATTGATGGGATATATACACATAATGTACTTGAATATTTAAAAAACAAAACCTTACAAAGTGTATGTGTGTGTATCTGTGTTTTAACAGATGCATATCTACCTAGAAAAAAATTTTTTAGAGAAATAGAATGATACACGATACATGGTCATTTCAGTCTCTGGGGGAGTGTGGGGAGGAATGGTTTGAGAGTTGGTGGTTTAAGGGATGTTAGCTAATATTTATCCTTGACTCACCCCTTCCCTTTCCCCCCCTCCTTCCCTCCCTCCTTCCTTCCTTCCTTTCTTCTTTTTTTCTTCCAAAAAAATAGACAAGAAATAGATATGACCAAAAAAGTTCACCTTTATTCATTCTAAATTATAGGAATATAGAAGTCTAAGTTATTCCTTTATTTTACCATAATTTTTAAATCTCAGAAAGCAGAAACCAAACCAAACAAAAAGCCAATTATTTCTACAAAGAAAATAATAAACTATAAAACTAAAGGGAGTAAAGGAAGGCTTGAACAAACGAAGGAGGATGTGATACTGAGTCTGTTGTGTTCCAGAGAGTGGGCTGACTCCCGATGGGGGAAACGAACGCCTCACAGCTGGGAGTTCCCACTGGCTTTTGCGTTGGAAGGGACCATGTTAGACACTTGGTGCACTTTTACTTCCTGCGTGAATGGCCTCCATTCTCTTGAAATACGGTGTTAGGGATGTCTTCTTCCAGTGCCAGTAACTGGTTCCACTAGCCTAAAGCAAGTAGTTCCATTTTTCAGTCGCTCAAACTATTAAGGAAAATTCTTCCTTATTTTTAAAAAGAATTACCTTCCTGTGGACTCTGCTCTTTGGTTCCATTTCTTTTTTTTTCTGGAGCAGGAGAGATTAAATCCAGTGCTCCTTTAATAGGAAAGTCTTTCAAAATGTAAAGACAGCTACCCTTCATTTGTAAGTTTTTATATCTAGAAAAATAAAGGGCTTTGTACACAAATACAAACATATGAACATCACATGGGGACATCACCATAAAATACGAAGTGGCTGTGAAACTGAACTTTCAAAGTTCTCTTGGAGACCATGGGAGAAACTAACCTGATGACACAGAGATCTCGGCTCATCTCAGGTAGTGCATTTTCCTCTGGGCTCGGAGGCACAGGAGTCACCCCACCACCACCCCCGGGAGGGAGAGTACATAATTGATGAGCAATCTTTATCACACTTGAAGGGACAATGATATAAAGGGGAACCGGATGCCTAGTTAAGAACTGATACCTCAACAGACATAAGAGGAAGCTACATTATCTCCTTATTAGTGACATTGTATATTTTATAAGAGTAGCAATGCCTTGCCAACTTGAATGCCAAGATGTAGACCAACCAAGGGATCTAAATGCTGATTTAAGTTAGTTTATCTTAAAGGGAAAGGCCCCTGGAGACATGTCCCCCACTGGGTTGATGTTTCTTGGTTGGTTTCCTTTTCACCTGCTTGCAAAGTGACCTAGTGGACAAGAGATGCTGTTGCACCCAGTTCGAGAGGTTAATATTGTTCACATTACCTGAGATGTTTTGTATCACTGTGGGTGAGAGGGAAGGGGAAGAAAGGAAACTGAAGCTTAAGTTCCCACTGTTAGTAGTGGAATGGAGCTTCCAAATCGACCTCCTGAAACTCATGTCCTTCATTTTGTTGTCTTGTTTTAAGCCTTGCCGTCCTCAAAGAGACAGGGAAGCCATCAACAGCAATAATACAAATATTTCATGACTGATTTCAACCAATCAAAATGGACTATGGCTGCTGTGCCTTATGGGTGTATCCTGGTGGGCACCTGCCCTGCCCTCAGCTCTAACCACTCAGACTCCGAGAAGGCCTTTTGAGGTTGAAACAGAGGAAGTGTTGCTCAAGTAAAGCTAATTGTGTTGTCTTTGTCTCCTTTGATAAGTGGCTTTGTTTCACATTAGATCTCTCTGAAGTTATATTCTATGCATTAAACCACTTCTTTTTAAAACTTCTCTTTATAAATTACTTCAATCTGTCTTTGAACACAGAAGAAAATAAAGGAGAAAGGATATGGGGAAGGGATGGCTTAATGTGTCTACATTTTGGAATGACTGACGAAGCTTGCTGCTTCTCCAAGTTCTCTGGGTGGCCTGAATGAAGAGAAGGGGTGTAAGCATCCCTTAAGACTCAGCTTTCAGTCCCCGATCCCTATTCTTTGCAGAATGTTCTCTTATTAAAACCCCACCCCCCATCCCCATCTGCTGCCATCTTACTGGAAAGTCATTTCTAATACGGCTCCCAGCAGGCAGCTTTCCTTGTCTCCTTACACCCCTCCCTCCAGTTGTGAGTCCATTCACTAATTCTGACATCTCCCAAGTGGGTGAATCTTTAAGTGGCAGTTCCTAGACATCATCCCTAAGTTTTGGGGGTGTCACGACCACCTAGGCTGGAAAACAGTTATTTATTTCACAACCTTTCCCTCAATAGCCCCCTGCACCCCCGACCCCTGCCGCCAATTGCTGTATGTGTATTTGTTTTTGACGCCAGAGAATTAAAATCAGTTTTGTTTGGAGGATTTCACAACACTCTGACATTTTTGGAGATGCAATGGAGGAAAGCTGAAGACGGAATGGAAACCTACGGACCATGCAGCATCTCACGAGTTTGTGGGGCTTTTTCTCTTTGTTGTGCAAACTCAGTCCAGGGGGATGGAGACATGAGTGCTGCAGGAAAGCATTTTTCTGTTTGCCAAAAAGCAGTGGTGTTGAATGGCTCGAGAGACCACAAAATTACATTTCTCCACTCAGCACTGAGAAAAAATGTCCTGGGAAAATACATTACCACTTCGCATCACCTGGGGCCACCTTAGCCAGAGGAAAAGAGTTCCAACCCGGTCCCTCGTTTGTACTGAATTCACGTGCTGTGAGAGTTTTCCTGGGTCTTTGTGCTGTCTTTTGATTCAGCCACGTAACTGATTAAGTTAAGCACTGGCGATTGCCTGGCTCCTTAGTTTGGCGGCTGCTACCCCACGAATTTGCATGGTTCAGATTAAGGGAGAGATTAAGACAAGTAGGAAGGTTCTGGATTGAGTTTGCCGTGGACATAACTTGTAGTGTCAGACCAACTCTGCCCCCCAGTATTTTAGGTGCGTGAAGACTGCCTGCTTTCTCAAGAAGTTCCATGGTC
This sequence comes from Camelus ferus, assembly GCF_009834535.1. Classification (NCBI taxonomy): domain Eukaryota; kingdom Metazoa; phylum Chordata; class Mammalia; order Artiodactyla; family Camelidae; genus Camelus; species Camelus ferus. Next base: position 9,652,152 of record NC_045696.1, on the reverse strand, counting down.
TGATGCCCACTTGAGAAGTTGGCTCTCCAAAACTCAAACCTCAATAATTATAAAAACTTATTGGAAATGTTTTCAATATTTTCAAGCTGAAAATATGCCCGTATATTTTAAACAACCCCAAAGGGATGAAGAATGGGGGACTGGCAGGGCCGTGTAAGAAGGAGCCTCGTGCTGAAGGCCCGGGGGGAGAGTGCCAATGCCAAATTATTGGATGAGATTTCTGAGCAAGAATCAAATATTTTGGTCCTCCAGCATTTGTGGAAATTATTTTAGCAGAGAACAGTGGTGGCACCAAGACAATGATTTGTTTTCTCAAAATCCAAATTAAGAAATTATATGGCTCTGTGTTTGGCCTTCTAATTAAGAACTTAAACTTTTCTTTAAAACACTGTCTGTGAACCAGGAGAGCCCAAGAGACAGAACTCGGTATTTTTAAATGGTTCGGGGTTCTTGAGGACCCGAAGAATTGTTTAGTAATAGATCAGTGATCTCCAGCCTCAAATGACTTCCACATATATAAATTGCAAGCCAGAAGGAGGCTCTAAGAAGAAGAACAGAAGGGTTTGTTTGGAGAGCACCACAAATAATTGTAAGTTATGGGAACAGAGAAGAAAATAAGACATGTTGATTAGAAACATCAGGATGAACTGGCGTTGATTCTGCTGTACAATAGAAAATTGGTTGCAAAGTTGCTTCCAGCAGATGCATAGCTTGGTGAGTGAGGAATTGAATTTTATTCCAGGTTCAAATTTAAGTTTGGAAATGAAACTTGGGAAGGTACGCCTCATTTCACCGAAACTAAGCAACTTTCTGAATACTCTTACATAAGGTGCCCAAGAAAGAACTGATTTGATTATCCAGTACCTGTAGGCTCAGGAAAAAAAAAAAAAAAGTTTTCGTGCTTTTGAGTTTTAGTATATGGTGAATCCTTTTTTATTCACTTAGTGATGCTCTGTAATGGTCTTCCCTGTGAATCTTTGCTTCCTCTGTGACAGCCTGGTTCTAACTGCTCAGCTCTTAGAAAAATGGGAGTTTCAACAAAGCCCTTGCTTGTTATACGGCTGCAGAATGTGTCAAAGCCTACATTCTGCTCAGTTAAGTTGCAGCTGTTAATTTTCCTTCAGGTCCTTAATAATTGGAACAAATATTAAAGTCACATGAATATTTTGTTTCTCCTTTTAATTGAAGAGTTGGTTAGCATCATTAATTCTGTATCTTAAAGTGTAATTTGACTACCAGGGGCTAACTTTCTTCTCAGAGGTACAGGCCGACATTATCCCATGGCCAGGCAGACCGCCACTCGGGCAGCCAGGGCCGCGGGCACGATGCTGGCTCTTGGCCGAACCAGCAGGTGGGCGTGGTCTCGGGGCTCAGTCGTAGCCGTTTCCTCTGGTCTCCTGCGAGGAGCTGTGCCCCGGAGCATCTGTCCCCATCCTGGGCTCCACTGGCTGACCCCTGACGCCACACCACTTAAAGGTTTCTCATCCCTCACCCCACTGGCCTTCCTCTGCTCTAATTAACAGGATCACGGTAAGTGTTCCGGTGTCCCGGCTCCCGGACCTTGGAAGGTCCCTGTTCACGGGTCCTTGCTTGTGAGGTTGAGCTCGGGAATCTCTGCAGGGCTGGTAATCCGCTCCAGAGAGCTCCCTGGCCCTCTGCCCACAGTGGCGGCTCCTACCCTTGGGCTCCTCTGGGCCCTCAGTGCCCTCACCAGCTCCCATCTCATCCTCAGCACACACCCGGCCCCCCTGAGAAGACAGGGCAGCCCACGAGAAGATAAGCACCACGAAGGCTCACGACTGGGCTCACGGATGCCCCCAGTCCTGAAAGACGGCCTGGACAATGCCCGGGACACCATCTGCACGCAGCAAAGTGCTGTTTCCCAGGGGATGAGCCTTCCTTCACCCCCTTTTCTCCTCCCTTCCTTCCTTTTGGGTAAGAAGACATAGCCTCTTTTCTAGTCAAGGGTGACCTCCACCTGCTTTGTTATTCTCTCCTCTAGAACCCTCGTCCTTCTTTGGTTTCCTTGCTAGAATCACCAACTTTGTCTTCCTCTTGACTTCATCATCGCCCCTCTCTAAGTGACATTCTATTTCTCACCCTTCCCCCCAGCCCATACTAAAGGTCAGAAACTTGTTTTTTTTATCAGTGTAAATGAAAATGCTACCACTTAAAGAAGGGTCAAGCACTCTCATAAGGAGATGAGGGGAAACTTTATGGATGAAGTGACATTGGACTATGGCTTTGAAGTGTTCAGAATTAGTTGCCAACATTAAAAAAATGAGAGACTTTAGATTTTAAAAAAGTAAGATTTTTGCAGGCTGCTCCTGAAAAATTAGAAGATCTGGTAACTCCAGGCCTATGTATCCAAATCTCCTTTCCAGACAGCCTTGCACCAAAGACAGATGCAACACATGTCACTTCCTGCCTACTCTCCTGCAACATGACCTTGCCCCTCTGCCACCAAGAGACGGGGTCTGATTCCTCTTGCCTTGAATCTGGAGAGAATCTTGTCCTGGGAGATTCTCTTGTAACCGATAGAAGACAGGAGAAGAGAGGCTGCTTGAGCTCTGAAGCAAGGAACACGGACAATCTGCTAGAGAGGGGAACTCCTTCCATGGTTGGCATGTGGAAGTAATGCTTTGTAATTCTGTGTACAAAGACCCCAGCAGTTACATAATGCTCATGGGCAGACACCCTCTCTGGTCCCTGTTTGCAGAGCTGGAAGTTTTTGTGCTGAACTTGGATGTGGGCTGTTTGCATTACAGGTGGAGAGGACAGGCTGAGCTGCTGCTGACCTCTCTGCACGCTGTCCTTCAGTCAAGTGCAACTACCTTCAGACTCTCACCTGTCCCCGCAAAACCGCCACGATCGTCGGAACAAAACCCACCTAAATTTCCCCACCGTCCATGAAATCCGCACTCCAGAAGACTGAGAGACAGGCAGAGATTAAAGACCCTTTTCTGATGAAATATTTACTGCCATATTTCTGAGAGATTAATTGACATCAGACTATGAAGAGGGGGTAGGCGCAAAATGCCCCCTATAAAAATATATTTAAAAATCTAATTACAAGCATAGTTCACATTGATTGCAGAAAACACAGAGAACCACAAAGAGGAAAATGAAAATGACCTCTGTCCTCACACCCAGAGAACAGCCTGGTAAGTATTTAGGCTACATCCCTCTCCTGTATTTTTTATTCATAAAAAAGGGACAATATATTCCAAAGATCAGATCTTATTGTAACCACCTGTCCTGCTTTATGGCATTGTACACATTTTCCCATGCTTCTAAATATTCACCTACAGTATAATTCTATGTGTAATTTTGTACATAGTATTCTATTGCATGCATGTATCATAATTCATGTAATCATCTCCTATTATTTGATATTTAGGTTGTTTCCAGTTTTCTCTTATTTTCCATAACAAAGCAACGAACATCCCTCCTGGCCTACGTGTCTTTTCACTTGTTTGTGATGATTTCCTGGGTAAATGTCTAGAAATGAGATCACTGAGTCAAAGGTACAATATTTTCAAGGCTTTTGACACTTATTGCCAAATTGTCCCCTAGAATCACATTCTCACCAACTACATATAGGAGTTCACCAAACCTACACCAACTGGAGAACATTTTTTATGATTTGGTAAACCAACAGTGCGAGTACTTTGGATTCAACAATAATATGCCTCAGGATTTCAAAACTGTAGACTAGATAAACAAGATTATACTGTATAGCACAGGGAAATATATACAAGATCTTGTGGTAGCTCACAGAGAAAGGAATGTGACAATGAATATATAGATGTTCATGTATAACTGAAAAATTGTGCTCTACACTGGAATTTGACACAACATTGTAAAATGATTATAAATCAACAAAAAAATGTTAAAACAACAACAAAAAAAAACAAACAAAAAAACACAATAATATGCCGAGAGATGATGACAAAGCACTGAAATGGCTGGGAGAGCAGAGGAAATCTCCAAGAATGCAGGACGGCCCCGCTGCAGAGGAGGAAAGTGATTTGCCCAAAATTCTACAGGTAATCAGTGGGTATCTCATTGACACTGGACTTGCATGTAGTCTCTGGCTTGCAACACAGTGACCAAGTCTGGTCACCACGTGGGTCAACGAGTTGATGGTTATCCTTAGGCTTCCTTGACCTCCCCTTGCACCTTCCGTTTTACAGACTCGTACTTAGGCAGCTGCCCGTACTGGATTTGAAGGATCATGATGGCAAAATTTCTCCAGGACCCCCAAACAGCGCCAAATCTTCTCCATGTTGGCTTTTCAATATATATTCTGAGTCTGGTCAAATTGCCGACAATGAGCCTGGTTTTAGACTCTGAGAAGGACTAAACTAAGGTCTGTGAGCTGGAGCAGCGGTCCTGGCAGAGGAGAGCCCTGGCTCCCTGAGGAAGCATGCTCCTCGAGCTCAGGATGCAGGAATGCCGCAGACACAGGCAGCTGGGAAAGCTAAGAGATGCGCTGGATGCGTGGTCCCTCGAAAGCTCACCGCCTCACCTCTCACAGCATCCTTATGCAAACTGTGGCTCATCGCTAGTTCTTTAGGCACTGGTGTCCACACCACCGCCCACAGCCCGTGGACCTCCGTTCTCCCCTGGTTTCTGTGACACCCATCTCTCTCTCGCTCGTGATTTTTGTCCTACCTTCTTGTGTCTACTTCAGAGTCTTTACTTTTCCTAAAGCCTTAAATATATGGCACAAGTCTCAAATCATGAACTCAGAAATGTTCATTATTTTTAATTTTTTTAAAGAAAGCTAATTTTACATTCTGTTTCAAGATCTTGTTTTGCCAGATAGTGGGAACTGAAATGTCAGCAAACTCAGGGTCATCTCAAATCCTTCCCCACTGCGCTGCTCACCCCCTGCCCCGGGATCCTCGTTCCTTCTGAGGCGAGGGGGCTGGCCTCTGGTGACCAGTCATCACCTTCGGTGCACAGGGGCACACCCTGAGGCTCCTGTCATTCCTGTCAGGTCCCTGTCCTCAGCAGTGTATGTCACGGGAGTGTCCTCCTGGGACCCTGAGCTCTTGTCAGAGCTGGCTCTCTGTCTGTAGGCTCTGTGCTACCCTGGGAAACCACTAGTTACTCTCAGAACTCATGTGGGTGCAGGGGACTGGCGCCCCAGGACTGGGCCATCTGCTTGGTGACATGCCACCCCGTTTTTGTTTCTCCAGCACTCATGCTTGCCATGGAGACCCCCTTATAGGCTCACCCCCTTTCAGGAATCCTCGTGAAAAGAACCCTGAAGAAGAACAGCGCCTCACACATGGACTCCCCTGGCCTCTGGGGCATTTCTGTCATTCCCGTTCCCGCTCTCGCCCCACCCCACTGTCCCATAGCTCCCCACTACTTCCCACCTTGGCTGGATCAAATGAAAAAAACCTAACTTTAGAATGCCTCAATTTATAGAATATGAGAAGTCAGTGGTGGGCAGAAAAGAATGTCTGGAACTAAAAACACTACTTTTAACACATCACACTATTGTGCTTCCCATGGACGTAGTCTCAACCCTTGACGCTCTGAAATTATGAGATTGCCCTTCTGTAGGTCCAGTCTACTCCCATCATCTCTGTATAGTTTTACTCCCGGCAGCTACCCCTGATGGGATGGGGCCACACACATTACATGGCCAAGACAGAGATCAATTTCTACCTCTCTTATTATGTTGTTCATCCCAATAGAATAAGAATACATCCCTCACCTCCACCCACCTTGACTCCCCGAGACCTACCCTGCCCTCTGCCCCTTCTTTCATGGAACTCTACTGGACCACTCGGTCGCTTGATAATTGCATTCTTGTTAAGTCCCAGAGCGCTCCCGGTCATCCCCTCGCTTCCCACTGAGCAGGGGCTACACATCATCCCTGTCCTGCACGGAAGTGCCCCGCTGCCCCTTTCATCGCTGTATCCCAGGACCTAGTACAATGCAGGGCACACAGTAGGTCCTCATCAGACATTTTCTTAACAGTTGAATTCTGTTAACAAGGTTTGAGCTTCATCAAAACAAAAGGCTATGTCTTAACCCCTGTAGAGAATCATGGCCTGAAAAGTTCACGGCTGCTCTGAACGAGCCTCTGCGTGACGACGAGGGTGAAGGGATCCAAGGGTACTGCGGTCATCCTGGAATGGAGAGAGTATTTTGAAGCTAGGAAAGTGCTGATAAAACATTCCCATCACTAAATGCTCAAGCAGACCGTATCTGGGTCCTCTACAGTAATTCCTTCATTGGTGAGAATTTTTTTTAATAGGAAAATACTTTTTAATATTGATCATGATAACATTTCCTTTGTTCTTTTTTTTAAACTTTTTAAATTGAGTTATAGTCATATTACTATGTTGTGTCAAATTCCAGTGTAGAGCACAATTTTTCAGTTATACATGAACATCCATATTTTCATTGTCACTTTTTTTTCGCTTGAGCTACCACAAGGTCTTGTATATATTTCCCTGTGCTATACAGTATAATCTTCTTTATCTTTGATTTTGTTTATTGGGTTATCTGTAGTGTAACAGAACCATCCCACATGTATCTGAAACCAATCAACCAAATAATGAGCATATATTGAGTACCTAATGTATGCCTAGCACTGGGCATGGAGAAATGGAGAACGGAAAAGAAATGAAGAGTGCATCAAGAGAAGTGCTTGTCTCCCAAAGAGTCTACAGTCTAGCTGGGGGGTCAAGGCATACATACCCCAGGGGAAAAACTAGGTTACACTGTAGAGACTCAAAAAGATATTCTCACAGCTAAAGAACTAGGAGAGGAGAACTTCCTGGAGGGATCAATGAAAGCCTCACAGACAGGATGGGGCTTTTGCTGGAGCTTACATTCCTAGGTCCTTGGTAACAGGAGGATGCTCTTGCTAACGTC